>NC_085001.1:18468998-18563693 GCF_963854185.1 Sardina pilchardus | reverse complement strand
TGCCGCGCACATCCTTGGGCTCTGAATAATTTAGTGCAGCGCTGGGGAAGACGAAACAAAGATGAACACAAAAACCCTGGCAGCGTTTGACCCAGTGCAGGAGCTACATCGGCACACATCACAGTCAAGCTCTCGCTCTACCCCTCTGTTCTCTCCATCTCTCCTTCCCTCTCTCTTTCTCTCCCGCTCTCTCTCTCTCCATCTCTCCTCTCCTCTCTCCCTCCGAGCGGAGAGAGGGAAACAGCTGTGCTCCCTGCTCGCTCTGCGTCCGTTCCTATGAAGCCTGACAGAATGGCTGACAACTCAGTTCCACGCGGAGCTACTGTAGCAGAACCCCCCCTTCCACCCCCCCAACCCCCCCACCACCAACCCTCCCTACCGCATCTCTCATCCCACCCCAACCCCACCCTAAGCCACCCAGACGACTGCACCCGCACACCACCCGGCTCCCGCTTGAAAGAGACGTGGTGTCGAGCACCGCGGGATATCATACGTGGGAGGCTTGCTGAGCACCTCACAAGACGCTGCCGAATGCCACATCAGTACGCCGCCGTTGCGCAAGTGGAAGAGATGCCACAGCTGACTCGCTGCGCCGTCACTCCGAGCTAGGTGGTGGTGAGGGGCGGTGGGGGGGTTAAGCACCACGGGTCAGAGTGCTACGACAAGGTTGACCCTCGCGGCTACCCTGGGCTGGGTGGAGAACAGGTGGGGGGGGTCACCGGACTGGAGTACGCTGCGCAGCGTGAGTGACAGTCGTGGGTGAGGTCAGGGCTGTAAGAGCCTGGCACGGCGCTGTAAATCGTTAACCCTGACCAGAGGACGCGCTCATGCAGCCAACGCTCACCCCCACCCCCACATAACACCCCACACCCCCCGCACCGCTCGTGCATCCTGGGCCAAGCGCTGGTCTCAGATTGACAGTTGAGACAAAGAGGGCGCGGTGCCCAGGCGAAAGCTCCGGGGTGGCTTTTTATTTCATTCATTGGCAGGTGAGAAGAGACGGGTAAATGGCAGACGATTGAATGGGGTGGGGAAAAAAAAATGACAGCGACGAAAAAAAGCACAGACGCTATGCTACCTAGCTGACAGGATGCCAGCACTGCTTCTCTCTCTCTCTCTCTCCCTCTCTCTGCCTCTCTTTGTCTCTCTCTCTCGCTCTGTCTTTCTCACTCTCTCTCTTTCTCCCCCCTGATCACAGCCTCAGCCGCTGATATTAATGGGACGTCCCTTGTTTGTAAACGTGCCAAGTTGTGTGCACCACCGCGGGCTGTCTATTATAGGAGGCCTCTGGGGTGGCTTTTCCATATGGCATCGCATATGGCACTCAGCAGCATCAATTAATGTTGTTATAATACTGATTTTTATGAGCTGTGTTTCCAGACCTACTCTCTCTCTCTCTCTCTTTCTCTCTGTCTCTTTATTCTTTCTCTCTCACACACTTTTCTTTCTCTAACACTTGCTTCTCTTCTCTTCTCTCTCCACCTCCACTCTACTGCATTCCCTCGCTAGCAGCAGTCAGCCCACACTGATGCCTCTGCCAGGGCTGACTTCCCCTCCATCAGAGAATGCTGGGCCTCCGAGACGCAGGGAAAACGTGTGTGTGTAGGCTTCAGCTCAATTGGATTTCTCAAGCGCACGATCTGGACTTTGTTTCCCCGCTTTGAGGCACGCCGAATGCGCCAGCATCTCAGATACTGCGCCATGATGAAAGACTGATGACTGAGAGAAAGAAAGGGGAGAAAAAAAACAACAAAACAGGGCAGAACTGCATATGATTTCAGTGATCAGAGCAGGCAGTGGAGGGGGGGTGAGGGGGGGGGACTGAAACCAAAAAAAAAACCCAACAATTGGGCACAGAGGTCATCAGGCTGGCATCGCCGTGTGTAGAACCCCACGCCGGCACGGGTGCTCACCACCGCACGATTGTCAGGAGTGTGCACGTAAAGAGGCAGGAGACAGGGAGGATCACACGAGGCGTTGTTTACCACGCATCTGGCTGTAGCGCGAGATCTAACGCCGGGGAGAACAAGAGGCGTAACGAGAGCGCCGAGATAGCGCTCCCACGCCTAGCTCGTCAGATGTCGCGCAATTAGCGCGAGAACGCTAGGACTCCACGGAGGCTCCCAAAACAACCCCTTCTGAACAGAACACACCAACTCCCCCCAACTCCCCCCCCACCACCCTACCCCCCGCCCCTCGTTTGAGGAGTCTGCACAAAGAGGCTTCTAAAACGTTTCGGATGGCTAATCATTCTCGGGATGAAAGCGCCTGTCTGCGGTGAGAGAGAGAGTCTTCATTCAGCGGGACTCCGATTGTTTTTGTTGTGCCTCCATTTTTTTTTTTTTTTTTCCCTCCAGCAGACAGCTTCTCTCGTTTGAAGGTGCACTGCGACTCAGGCGCAGGGCGATGCTTTGTAGTGATATTTCAAGCAGCACAATCTCATTACCGCCCTGACGCTGGTGGTTCTCGGCGAGGAGGATTGTCATTTCATGCTATGGAGTTCCATAAAAGAAGTGAAATGGAGAAAACTCTGAAGCACTTCTTTTTGCTGTGTGGCTCAAGAGGTGAATATACCAGGCGGAGGGAGGAAAACATTTAAACTCATGAATTCTCTCGAACAAAAACACTAGAAGCGTGGTCCATTTGGTTAACTGAAGGTTGAGTGCTCGGTTCCATCAGAATAGCTTCTCTGAAATATCATATTTGTGCACTTTTCTCCGGGTTTTGCAGGATATGACGCGCTTATAGCACACAGAAATTGTCTATAACACAGACCAGATGACCTTAGGGGGCTTTATCTACATGGCAACAGATTGTAGGCCAGTGTCACGCACTTCCCAGAAAGAGCGAGGCTACAGTAAAGTTCACATTATACAATTACTGTCATCTCCTTGGTGTCGAGCCAGCGGATTAAACATGGATGCCTGAGTCGCTTCACCAAACTTTTTGGGTCTGTTTAGAAGTCTGCCAAGGACTGATTGAGGAGAGCACCTCGTTACCATGTGAACCCAGCCCGGTTGCTGCGGAGACCGTCACAAAGTGCTTCCTGGGAAATGTTCAAGGTCAGCGGTTAGTGCACGTCTTGCTGGCGCGCACGGGCCCACCCTCATTGCGCGCCCAGCAGGGGCTCTTTCATCAGGGCCTGTGAATGCCCTCATTCATCCCCTTCTCCTCAATTGGTCACGCAGTGTCTGTGCACAAGGGCCCAGGACAAACTTTTTCCCTCTTGGCTCTCAGTCTCTCTCCCTCTCTCTCTCTCTCTCTCTCTCTCTCTCTCTCTCTCTCTCTCTCTCTCTTTCTCTCTCTCTGTCTCTCTGTCTCTCTGTCTCTCTCTCTGTCTCTCTGTCTCTCTCTCTCTCTCTCTCTCTCTCTCTCTGTGTCTCTGTGTCTCTGTGTCTCTCTCTCCCTTGCTGGCTCTTTGATACATCTCTGGCACCTCGGAGGCCATGCCCACTCCCGTCCAGTGCCACAGCCAGACCTCTCCTCTTTTTTTTTTCTGATGACGAAAAAACTTCCCGCCATGAAATCTGAGACGGTTGTTTTGAAAACACAGCAGTTGTGTTGTGTGTTGTGTGTTGTGCACCACTTGTGGGGTGAGTTTGTGCTTTCGCGTTTTTCGAAGCGAGGAAAGACATCGAACCCGAGATTAACGGTTAATCATGTCATCTGAGGAGCTGACGCGTTTCTCAGAAGAATCCTATGTGGTTTTCAGGAAACCACATCTGGTGTTTTCCTGACAGGGGGCCCTTCTCCTCGCTCACGAGGCAGAGATGGACTATGTCAAATTTACAACTTAAACGGCCCCTTTATCTCTCCCTCGCCTCGGCCCGCTCCAGCGCAGGGGAAGCGGTCGGATCTACATCACTCATAGCGCCGCAGCGCTCCATTTAACATTGTCGACATGACTGAGCCCTATTGTAACCCAGCATAGCAGGGCCTGGAAACCGGGTTGCGCGCTCGTGCACGGATGAGCTTCGCTGCGAACCAGTGGTAATACCTCTTCTCTGGACAGAGA
Organism: Sardina pilchardus; assembly: GCF_963854185.1. NCBI lineage: Eukaryota > Metazoa > Chordata > Actinopteri > Clupeiformes > Clupeidae > Sardina > Sardina pilchardus. Next base: position 18,559,678 of record NC_085001.1, on the reverse strand, counting down.
GGCCTTCTCCCCCCCCCAGTCCCCCGGTTTGGGGGTGTAAAGTGAGTTCCACAGCCCTTGCTAGTGAGAAGTGACTAATTGTGTGTCGTTGTTAGCATCGTAGCAATGAGATCCACTTCAGGCGGTGACAGCCTGTGCAATCATTTCTCTTTTCTTCCTTCTTTTTCTTCCAGACACCCCCCGCCCCCCCTCCCGCCCCACCTAGCCCCTCCTCAACTAGATTTACCCCTCTTGCTTCTCAGCTTACTGGGCTGTAAAATTGAGTGGACGGCCGGCAGCCGGCAGAATGAGAGCTGGCATCTTCGGCAGGCTAACCTTGAGAAGCCCCGCTCGGAGGAGGAGGAGGAGGAGGAGGAAGGCAAAGACGCCGCCATTTTAGTGCCACCAGGAACGGGTAAATTGATATCCCCTTCATACATCAGCGGTGACGCCAGGAGACATAAAAAGAAAAAAAGAAAAAAGAAACACCCACTTGCTCCCCTGCAAAATGACAAGGTGTGCGGTCCCAGCAAACCGACAGGGCAGCTAAGAGCCTTCATGGGGACCAGGAGCTACATGGGTGGAGTGGGATGGACGGCTAATATTTGCAGGTACGATAAAACAAGAGAGAGAGAGAGAGAGAGAGAGAGAAAGAGAGAGAGAGAGAGAGAGAGAGAGAGAGAGAGAGAGAGAGAGAGAGACTCCCGGAGTCAGCCGCTTCAGGAGAAGATGGCGTCCAGCACGTGTGGAAGTCGGTGCTGATTAAATCGGGCGATCTGTTCTGGTGGTGATGTTGCCTGCACGGCTGAGGCAGCAGCACACGAGGGCTGACAGGGGAAGGAGGGAATTTGCCTTTCTTCATTAGAGCCGACATGCCCCATCTCACTCTCTTCCCTCGCTTTTCCTCCTCCCTCGCTTTTCCTCCTCCCCCCCAGCCTCCTGCCATCTCCTCTCTCTCTTTCTCTGTGTGTGTGTGTGTTCTCTGCCTTGCCTTGCCTGCCTCCAACATTGTTCTCCAGCATACCCCTTTCTGCCTAGGCTGCTAGACAGAGAGAGAGAGAGAGAGATAGAGAGAGGGGGGGAAAGTCTCTCTCTTTCACGCCAGCCTATTAAGCTATTAAGAAGAGATTGTGTCCATACCTCTTGGGGAAAAGTAATGATCGTTATATGACGAGAGTGCAACTAAGAGGAAATATGCTACTTCAGTGGTAAACACTGAGAAGAGCCTGCGAGATTTTAGAACGCACAAATAAACATTTTCGGAGAGGATTAAAGGAAATTAGCAAACCCCCATAAAACGGAGTGAGCTCATTTGTTTGGATGTTCGAATTATAACAATTCCAGTTATCCATTTACTTAGAAATAGATATTGCATGATATTTAAATCAATCATACACACCAACACACTCTTTATCTCTCACTCTCTCTTTCAAACACCCTCCTCCCCACACCCACACACACACACACACTCACCCACACACACATACCCACACCCACACCCACACACACATATATAACATTACTGAGCTGCAATCCTCTCCACGAGAGATAAACCAGGTTAAAAATCCCTGCTTCTGCTCAGGGACGCCGCCTCCCCTCTAGGGTCCTGCGCTATCATTTGCAGGAAAATGACTTCAGTAATGAAGAATTCAGGCCCATAAATCCTCTCCTGGCCTTACCTTCCTCTCCCTCAGACTCCAACTGAACAGCTAGTAAAAATTCCCCTTTAAAAAATTCATAGCGCAATTTTGCTCAAATCCCTCCCAGCAAGCACAATTATGGAACTTTCATCTCAATTGATTTATGTGCTGGGCAGAGGAAGAAAAAACACGCAGTAAATCATTGTTTTTAGAGTCGAGCGCGAGGTTCGTCCTGCTCGACGGGGTATGCCTTGGTGCTGGAGGATTGGTGGAGGATGAGGGTGAGCGTGTATGTGCATGTGTGTGTGTGTGTGTGTGTGTGTGTGTCTGTATGGGAGTGGAACTGCAGAGGGGATGAAGGAGGAGGATGGGAGGGAGGGAGGAGGGTATTCCATTTGATTAATAACACTAATCAAATTATACAGTGTTCCACTGCGCCCTGAAATCTAGGGCCATAATGTCTTCTAATGGCGATGTTCACCGCGCTAAACTTCGGGGGGAGAAGCGCGGCGTCTGACTGCGCCGCGTCTTAATGAAGGCCGTAAAACATCCATTTCCAGCAGCCATGAAATGAAAGAGGAGATGGGAGCTGTGCGCGTCGGCATCCAACGTCGGCAACAACCCCTCCACACATCCCCCCCCCCCACCCCCACCCCCCTCCCTGCAACGCCCCTGCAAAACAAGAGGCACGGGGTGACACTGAGCTGGAGTGACACAGAGGAAGGATCACAGCGGACAAAAATGAACAGAAAACGAGGCGATTTGTGTGTGTGTGTGCGTGTGTGTGTGTGTGTGTGTGTCTGTGTGTGTCTGTGTGTGCGTGTGTGTGTGTGTGTGTGTATGAGGGGGGGGGGGGGTATGCTGGGAGTGTGATTGATTTCTGATCCCCAGAACCGGTCTTACATCTGGAGATATCCATCTCTGACACGCACAATCCCTTTGCTGCTTATGCACGAGCTGCACTGCGCGCCGCCATGTGTCTTCTCCAAAGCCAAGCTGATAACGGAGGCATGTCACTGCAGTTAAAAAGCCTTGGCGCTAAACGATCTAAGATCCAGCCCTATGGCTACAGTAATACCTGCTCTAAAAAGCATTGTGAAGCAATCTTATCAAGTAAGAAACCTTTAAAGCTCGGTGGAGGAAAATCTTTGACATGTTGTTCTCCACAGACAAGCGCGTGATTGTTGGAGAACATGAGCTTGACCGCCATATGCTGGAGGAGCATTTTCAACAAATAATTGAAATTAATCGACATTAAATGTCATTAAGATAAATGGCAGGAAATGCAACTAATGAAATAAAACAACCTTCCCTAGCATGGATGACACCGATTCAGGCCACAAGAGCATTCAGCCATCATGCAGAAAACTCAATCAGGCTAAATTATGTTTCTATCAGATAAAAATGTAATTTACTAGAGAGGCAACATGATGTATAACTACATTACGCTTGAGCTGCAGCGTGGGGGGATGCTGAATGACTGTGTGGGGGGGAGGGGGGTCCTCAGAGACTGGCCAATGGGGAGCTCATTAACGGGCGCTTTGAATTATACAGCCCCAACAAAAAAAAAAGAGAAACACACTGACATTGAGCAATAAGGATCTGTTGAAACGACTACTTAAATGTTTGTCTCGACTTACAGCAACTCAAGACGGTGGCGGTCTGGCACCACCACACACATGAATACTGCAGCGGTAGGGGAGGCTTGTAACGGTCCATAATTGAAGAGGTGACGCTGCGAAAGGACACCGCTCCAGTCAAGGACACACGTCTGCACGAGGAGACTCCGAAAGCACGCGCCTGCCAAGGAGCAGCTGTTACAAAAATGTCCCGTCCACTTTGATGCTTGGAAACTTCACCGGCAGGCAGCGGCAGCTAAAGCTAGCGTTTCCTCAAAGACACGGATCACTATCCCCAGCGACCGGAACTGCGAAAACGACAAGAAGTGATAAACACACGAGAAGCCACGGAGCAATTCTGGCCAACCTCAAGAGAATGTGAGACTGGATCGTTTTTTCTTTCCCTTTTCCTTTCCGTGTGACCCTGATTGAGGGCCTCAAGGTTTTTTTCCTCGAGCTTGTGGCGAAGTGCTTTGAAGAGAAGATAAAGACGTGTCAAGAGGAGCGCCACTCGCCGGGGTCCCACAGGGCTTCCCGGGCTGCGCCTCCCCGAGGAGACGCCAAACTCCCCGAAGCCGAAGCGGAGGCGTTCTCAGCGCGGTCCCAGGACGCTCATGCTGAAAATGAGGACTCAATTAATTGAGAGGAAATGAGCGCTGAGCGGGCCCAGGTGCACGGCGAGAAGACGACGGCAGCGCTCCCTGTTGATCCGTGGCCTGGATACGACGCCACCGCAGCAGCCATGCACCAAGCAGCACACTGTGGAAATAATCCGCCTTTTCAGAACACACTGTATTCTACCCATGGAAATACTACTGTACTGCAATGAAACAAAAGAGAGACTGAAAGGCCTATTGTTGTGGGTGCAAACAGGCGGACACTTGGGCCTTGTCACTGGCAGAAGGCTCTGTATTATTTCCCATTTGGTGCAAGAAATGCACAGTTATTATTGACTTGATTGTCAGGGAAATGCATATAACTCAGTACTGGCAGCACATAAGGGATTACAATGACACATTTTGACAAAAATGTATTATTATTATTATTATTATTATTATTAATAATAATATTAATTAGTAGCATATTTCCTGAAATAATGCTTCAATAGTTCTAGCAGCTTCACCTAAGCAGAAAGGGATGACGCAGAGCGGTCAGCATTCAAGGATTTCTGATCTTAGTCTTGCATATGATAATGAGAGGGAGAGAGAGGTAAACTTTTGACTGTTATGACTGATCCTGCTACTGTGTGCAACACCATTACTTTCCCCACAGTCAATTTCAACCGCACACTAATTTCTGGTAAGTGGCCTCCTCTCTATATTACTGTGGCAGTAGTATGTGGCCACAGAACTCAATACAGAACTGCAAGGGGACTAAGAAACTACGATTGCGAAGACTAGGCTCTACCTCCCGAGGCAGCCATTACCGCCTCTGTGGGCTGTTAAGATTCAGACCTGGAGAGAGGAATACTCCAGTTCCATATTCTCTCCCCGGTGGTCTGGGGGAACACGTGTCTTGGCTTTCTCCACCACTGCGTTTTGCCAACATTTCCTCGGCTCCCCCACCGGGACATCCCAGTTCAGCAATACTGTACCTGCAGTGACCTCCCGCCTGGTACGCAGAGCGCCTTACACAAAAACACTAAATAGAATTGCTTACACAAATCAGTGTAATAATTGCCCAATAATAGTAGATTTTCTATCATGCTTGTTTTGGTGGTTTTACATGGAGAATACACACGTCTCACATAAAAACCTTACCAATATCACCATGCCTCCATATTTGAATGGGCAGTCTGGATGCTGGCAATTTCATAATACTAATGACTATTTAATTATTCAATGATAATGACTCTTGCCTGGCTTTCCTACCCCAGACAACCATTTCCTTTTATCTGTGAGGCTCTTCATTTTGCTTTACATTAGTATAATTTGCCACAGAGCAGTAAACTCACTCTCTCCACCAGCAGTCATAATCTACTAAGACTATATATACACAGTACACACTCCACATTTTAAGCCATATCAGCTCTAACAAGCGATTCACCACATCCTCCTTACAGATGTTACGCTGTAGTTGGGTGTTAGAACACACACGCATGCTCATGGTCGTTTTAGCTCTTGACCTCCATGTTTTAACTGCGCAGCAATTGAATAACGACTAGTGTGGCTCAGAGACACCGACCAATTAGTGGTGAAATTAAAAGCGGGCGCCCCTTCGTACACGACTCTTATGGCTCCTGATTCCGTGCGGACGAACATGCGGGCTTTTTTCTGTGCTAAGCGTGTGGATGATGAGAGACAAGGGCTATTAATCTGTGGCTTGACCGCGGCGCGTGCGATGCTATATTAAGCCGTTGGCGCCCACCGAAGACGTCAGCTCTTTTTCGCATGGCCTTGCAGAAAATCAAGCCAAGCGCGCCAGCTGCACGAAGCATGAGGCCAGGTGACGTGGTCACCTACAGTAATCGAGAGGTGTTCCAGGAAATGCTTACAAAACCGGGTGGCCGCTAGTGGTCAACAATATGCGTTAGCGCAAACGGGTTAGAATCTAAAGTGAGTGTTGGCGACTGTGCAGTGGGTGATTTGGGTAACTAGGCTTTCCCTTTTCATTTCGAAGTAAATCTGCCCGCTCCCAAGGGCATTTGTAATGAGTGGGCATTATGAGTTTTATATATTGCCACCTCTTGCAGTGGCTCAACCTGCCATAACCCTCCTTTCGGCCAACACATAATATGCATGTTAAGAGCAATGGGGAATTGCATGGGATTTATTCCCTTTTGAGCACAACGCTGCCACGAGTACTTCAAGTGAATGAACCGTCTGTACACAGCAGCTATAGGCTTTTTGTGTTAGCCTGAGAGATGCTAATAAGGCAGAGCTTCAGGCAGTTGGGGGGGGAGGGGGGGGGGCGGAAAAACAGACAGGCGTTCATGATGTTGGTGAGAAAAAAAAAGTACAGGAGCTATGCACTGTGTCACATCTATAAACCGAAACTGCCGATGAAACCACAAGACCAGTCAGTCATAAGACGCCCTTGCTCAATAGGCAATAGTGTTCTTCACATTACCCAAATTAAAATTAGATCTGGTTTTAACAGTCTAATAAAAAGCCATATGAGAGTCGTTTCCCCCCCCCCTTCTGCTTCCTTTTCACCCTAGCCGTGACTACACAGAATCTTCTCACATGTTTTCATTAGACAGTTTTACTCTAAAAAAAGCTCTTTCAAGTCTAGATGTTTGAGGTGTGAAGTTTCAAGTCACGAGTTCATGTCAGTCCAGTATTTACAAGTGAAATTATCATATTCTAACATACAGGAGAACAGGAGTTGATAAAACAGGCAATGAGAGCAAACAAAAATAAATCAAGGAAACAATTAAGGTGTTGTGATGAGGGAATGTCTTGTTTTTTTCCATCAGATGACACTAATATTGTAATTAAGTTAAAGTCATAATGCTAATTAGCTGAAACAGGAAAAGTGTTTACTCACAAAATTAGAAACATGCAGCCCACTGGTAGTCTCCTTAAATGGCTGTGTATTTTACAACACATAGTAAGCAGAGGTAAGCGCAATGTGGCTGTTTTAAATGACTACAATATTTTGAAGCCTCTGCCACAATGCCTTTCAGGCACATTTAGATACTTTCAAATCTCTTGTTACATGCACAGATATGCCATTAGTCTTGCAATTGATGATGAATAACTTTTATTTTCTTTACATTAAATATTTAGCAAAAACGTTGTAAATTATACAGCACAGCTAAATAACAGAGAGCCACACTAGCAGGGCCTATCTAAAACAAATGGAGTAAACATCTTGTTAGGGATAGAGGGCATCAGAAACACTGATTTTGCTATGCCATTTTTAACGAGGCTGCTTAGATTAAAGCATGGTATCTGGGGTAAGTTTGCAAGTGTGTAAAAAGAGTGTGTGTATGTGTGTGTGTGTGTGTGTGTGTGTATGTATGTGTGTGTGTGTGTGTGTGTGTGTGTGTGTGTGTGTGTGTGTGTGTGTGTGTGTGTGTGTGTGTGTGTGAGTGAAAGAGAGAGAGCGAGTGAGAGACTTCCTTCATGGGTAGTTTCTATTGTGGTTAGCTTGGGCAAAACTGAGAAAAGGGCAATCAGCATAATATGCTGAGGATGAGCAACAGAGGAACATTTTCACGGTGGAGATGCAGCGATTCGAGGGACTGAGTCAGAACTAGAGAATACCGTCAGACAGAGAGACTGCATGGATTTCTTGACAACGTCTCCTTACCATGAATAAGGTTACACGAGAAAACCACCTTCCTTGTTTCGTGCATTCAGTCAGCGATTTCCCATGCAAACCCTATCTTGATGTTGGGTTCCTGCTGTGGTGTATCTCGTAACCGCCTATGAAACTAGTCCCCGACATTTAACACAAACCATACGAAACAACCAACCACCATTTTCGATCTTCATTTTCCTTATACCCCAACAATTTCTCGGAAATGGAGTGAAGATAAACGCGGCAAAGATGAGATTGGTTTCAGAGTGAAGACTGATTAAAGTCATAGAAGTGACACATTTTGACAAATGACCACACAAACGTGTTCCTTGGTGGCAAAGACTTACACTGTCTTTCTACACCTACATTAACGGTGGCTTAAATTACACATACTGTTACTGACAAGGATCTGGAAAACACAACAACGATCAGTATCCCATTTGTTAAGCCAATAGCCCGTGATGTTTGTGACAATGGCCCTTGTTCCGGGAAATAAATGTGTGAGAACGGAACACAAAAAAATACATATCAATGCTGTCTTGCTCACAGAGCCACACGAAGTGACATCACTGTACAAGAACAAGAGAACCCCTACAAACACACATAAACACACACACACACACACACACACACACGCACACACACGCACACATACACAGACACATCACGGCAAATTGAGTTTATCATCCGAGGCGAGCTTTACAATTATAGGTTGTATAGGATTGGAGGCAGCGATACAAGAGAGAGGAGAGACTAGAGAGAGTAAAAAAAATGACTACGGCTGAGAGAAGTGCAGAGCAGCTTTTCTAATAATTGCACCCTCCATTTCTCTCCACCACGGGCATGCACCAACTTGAAATTCGTAATTACAGTAATTGTGAGCTCAACGAACCAGCCTCCAATACACTCTTCGCAGTAGTAAATACATGGTGTGCCATCCAAGAGGAGCCATCTGAATGCATCCTTGGCCAAGGCTTCAATTTGGAGGCCTCTACGATGAATGGCAGTGTAAAAGTTAGTTACCTCTCTAACACGCCGCTACCTCGGCCTGGCGAGCTGCGGCTGTCTAGATGTAATCACTTGACATGTTGTGGTCCTGCGGGCGTGCACTATGCGTGACCTGCACTCGCGAGTGCCTCTCAAGAGCACAGTTTGTCCAGACAAATCAAATCAGAAACATCGGTTCAATGACCATGTCAGCGATGCATACGTAACAGAGCAAGTATGACGACTACTACCTTGAGACAAATGCCGAATCTTAAGTCCATGTGAGCAGTTAGCACTTCACTTGAGTAAGAGGCTGAGCACTAACCACGGTCTTCAGAGAACCATACTGGTATGCGGAATACCAGACGGTTCCGCGGTATTTCAGAGGGAAATGTCCGAATAAGTAAGGAACATCTTTGAAGCTTCCACGTGTAATTTCTCTTTGCGATTGGAAGAACTAAATCCAGACTGATTCAGGCATCTGGGGGGAAAACCTGTTACCCTCCCTGGAATCCCTTCCACCAGTTTGGGATCGTTCCCATCCCCTGCCCCCTTAACATTCCATTGCATGCAACACTTTTCAATCTCCCGGCGAACACAAGGAAATCCCGTGACAAATGGGCCATTGATCAAAATCAGTGGCCCTCATCTGCTCCGAGCGCCAGTAATGGAGATCTCTGAAAGTCTCGCCAAAACTGACACACACACACACACACACACACACACACACACACACACACACACACACACACACACACACACACACACACACACACACACACACACACACACACACACACACACACACACACACACACACACACACACACACACACACACACACACACACACACACACACACACACACACACACACACACAAACTCCCACGTCAAGAGCTGCATCGCCTCTGCCTCTGTCTCCATGTCCACTTTCCTAACATTGCATTTCATGCCTCATACGTTATTATACACTGCTGGCAAAGGTGAAGGTAATATACAAAAGCATGGCAGAGAAACGGGAGACGTGGATTCTCCGAGGAGACTGCCATGAACCACTGAGTATCAACGGAGTGAGAGAATCAACCGAACAGAGAAATCCAGAGTGGAGCTCCTATCGCGTATGAACTGGGGGCTTTAGCCCAGCCCCTGAGAGTGCAGGATAAAGGAGATCCTGGGAGGCAGAGGGGGTTAATACGGTCACGGCCTGAGCCGCGTTAGGAATCTGGGTTAATGGAACCATTGATAGAGCCGAGTGCTAATACCGGTGGGATGCTTAAAATGATCCATACCTCAAGATTTAGGTAAATCCCCGAGCAGACTTCAAAGTTCCAGCGCTGACCCAGACAGCCGCTGCGGGGCAAAGTGCGGCAGCCGGGATTTCACCGTGTTTAGACAGCAATCACACAACACATTCCCCAAGGCTTTATCAACAGAATTCGCAGAAATAACAGCGGTTATTACAGGCCTATGCTAGGCCCACAGTGATCAGAGATCTTACAGGTATGCTGAATGCTCCCCCCAAACTACCATCTACAGGGATTTCATGGGATAAAAAAAGCTTGAATATGTCTAACCTTTGTGCAATTCTCATAGTGTGAATGTTGACTTTAAAATCATAATCATCCTGGAGTAAGAATTTGTGACGAAGTCACAATGCTAAAAGAAAAACATCACATGTTCTGTGTTAGTGTGTTTGATTCCAGTGTATTATACTAAACATTATCTGACAACTATCCCAAGGCCAACTGGCTCCTCTTAAGCACCCTGAACCAGAACATGCTTCCTTCCATCCTTACACAACATATCCCTCCAACAGATAATCAGAGAGGCTTTAAATAACTACTGAAAATGTTCAACTGGGAGTAATGCTAATGTGTACACAGAGACCTGCTAGCCTGATGAGATCAATCACAGAACAATGATAATATCATCAGTGCTACCTGATTAGAAGGACCTCTGGAGGACAAATACCAAGAGGACGCAAAGCAGAGAAGATCCTTTTGAAAGTATGGGCGCAGGGAGAGCAGCTCAGATGCTGTTCAAATGTCAATAAAAACAGGTGTTAACCAGATTAGCTAAGATGTTAAGAGCCAGGCTAATCCTAGCTGAGATCCGTATGGGATCTATCCCTTGAATACTAATACACGCCATAGACTGTTAATTGAGTTCTGGCAGGAAAGATGTGATTGGAGGATGTCTAAAACAGCTCAGAATGCTCCATGGAGCTAGCCTGACATTCAGCAAAAGCACAGGAATGACAAACAGCTAGACCAGAGCTTGGCACTGGTATTTATTTTGACAATCCTGAACGCTGCGAGGACAATTTCCACAACTAAATGCCGTGCTTTCTCAGTACCGCCAACTTGAGTGGTTTTCATCTGGTTGTTATTAACATTGCTCATCTGCATGGTTATTAATTCATTTTGCATGTCTTTTGGGGGGGAACGTCTGCATCAGGGACACTGCTTTCCATCACGGTTGTTGAAAAAGAAATCAGTCCTCAGTCAACTGGAACAGTATATCAGGCTGACCATCACACGATTTGTCACTATCATGTGGAAGCCATCAGCAAGACGGCAAATCATGTTTGTTCTTGTAATGGTTTTTGTTTTATTTTGCTTGTGGGACAGCAGCATTATTCTTTCTTGGAAGCGGATAGTGATTTCATAATCATTTCTAAGGACATGTCTCGTTGGATACAAATAGGTATTGCTAAAACAGTCTCCCTCAATAGTGAGCTCAATAAATGTGTAACATTATAACACAGCACGGCAGTTGGGAAAGAATGACTTCAACCACTTAAGTTCTCTTCTATTCTGATCTTTTAAACCTTTGACAAAAATTTTAGCATTGCCATATTATGACTAACAAGACAACACCATCTTGGGTACGGGCGGCCATTTTAGCCTTCACTGAATTATTTCTGTCTTGCCTTAAATTAGCAAAACACTTTGCCCAGTTCAATTAGCATTTGTTTGTGTGTCAGTATCATAGACTGGTCGGTATTAACACATAGCATTATGAGTTATACAGAGTAGGTTGTTATGACAGGTTTAGTCAAGATTTCACTGCCCACATGAAAGATGCTGTGAGAGACAGAGCATATGAAATTCTATTTTCTAGACACATTCCTCACATATTCGACTCTTTGCTAAGACATACTGTATAATTGGTTAAATAAGATAGGTTCCCTGACAGTTTACAACGGCGGATAACAGCAGATATCTTAGAGGTCTTGTGGATGCCATGTTTTGAATTCACATGCCTTAGTGGACTCTGTCATTTGAGCCAATTATCACTTACAGCAATGTTCCTACATCCAGTAATTTGTTTTAAATGCTATTTTCTTTTGCCACGTTGGGCTCCCATAGTCTACCTTCTGTCTGGGCTGTCAGCCCACCGTCTTTGTGAGAATAATTGTAGAAAGGCAGAGCACATTAAAACTATACAAATGCTATAAAATGTTTTCTACCTTGGTGTTAATGCATTTGTTTACTGTTGTGTACCAGCTGGTACGTCTCGACTGAGTAACAACCAAAACAAAGCTGTTTTTTAATGAAAGCTGTACAGGCAACTGTTCAATGACAAATAAAAGTCTTGAATCTTGAATCTTGAATGTGAGAGTGGCAATTATCAAAAGTAATATGTGCTCAAATTAGTTAATAATTCTGTCATTCCAAGACAAAAAAAAGCGCCTATGCACCAGCACAGGAATGTAAGCCACAACACACACACACAGACTCACACATGCAACACAGAATTCTAGGTGTTCACCATCTGCTCTTAGTGGGGGGGCAAGCACACAATAGAGTGATTTGTGACTCAAAACGGAGGATTGAATTAAATTGATTAGCGTAATAACTGGTGCCAAGCTCACTGAAGGAGATTCAAATAATGATAGACTTCTTAAACCCATTCCAAATGTTTCTCTTGTATGGGTATGAAAAATAACACCAAAACCATTGAAGACCATCTTGCACCTGCCTTGAAAGACCAACCCAAACAACATTCAATTAGTGCACCAGGTGCAATTGCACATGCTTTGTTAAGGCAGACATCAGTACTTCTAAGCTGTCAAGGTCTTCCCTTTTAGTTGAAATGTCAATACAACTTCTGGTGGTGACAGGATGAAAGCTTAAACGAAGGGGCGGAAGAAAGAAGCAAAGCTGAAGAGAAGAGGAGACGGAGCGGGAGGGGAAAAAAGAACACAATTATAAACCTTCATTTCTTCAGAGAACCATAAAGTCCTCTCCCCGAAGAGCGGGTGAGCACAAATCAATTTCTTTCAGTCGATTACAAGCACCGAGGTTCTAACCTTCATTTGTGAGTCTAATACTCCAACAGTTATGTAGAACACATACCAATTAAGCAATTCTGCTCAAATAAGAGGCCCGTGCACTGACATGATTATGGAGGCCAAGGCTCGGGGGAGGGCTGGGTTATCAGCTAAGGCTCAGGGAGAAGCAAAGGAGCAGGAGCCTGAACGAGCGAAAGAGTGGCGAGGGAGGGGAAGAAAGTAATTTATTAAGCCTAATACCGTGCGAAACGCTCCCGCGGTAATAAGACAGGGGAGATTGCCGTAATATCGAGAGCCATGCCGAAAAGGTCACTCGATATCTGTACCGCCCACCGGTGTCATGTTGATGGGAACTGTTCAAACAGATCCGATAATGCTCTCTCCATGATCATTCTGAACGAGAGGGAGTGAAAGGTCTAGTGTGCGCAAGAGAGGCAAAAAAATGCACTTCATTTGTGGAAATGGTGCCTACCTCGGCGCTCAAGCATAATCTGAAATTCATATGTGCAGCATTTCAACTCTGCAAGCTGTCCACGAAGGGGAATACAATTATTTAATAATGAATGCCATGGAAAGCGATCAATATTTTCTGGGTATTCACACACATGGGACACAACACTGCAAGGAAGGCAGCAATTCGGTCTTCAAATCTAAATATAGCTTGCAGTAGATGTATACACACAGAACAATCCACTCACTGAAATTATTTTCTATTGCCCAGGATTATCTGAATATCTTTCAAACGTTTTAAAATGGATGACTCAATTCAAATGGCCTTCTTTTGACTGGAGCCGTACATGGGAATTGACAAATTGCCCTTTCAATTGTTCCATCTAGCCACAGCCACCATCTTGCCGAGGGCAAATTTATGATCTTTTCTGATGGCATGTGACGCGCCTGAGCACATAAACCCACGTGTGCCCTGTGTGTTTCTATGGCAACGCCAACCATGTTAGGGAGCCTGTGCAGTTCAGTGCTTTTATTATTGCTATTTGGACGGCAGTGGAAAGAAATGAAATGCAGATTGCGAGCAAGCGAAGACACAGATGTTTCTCCCGTCGCCTTTTAATCTCCTATTCCCTCAGCAATGGCAAGACACACAATCTGCCTTTGCCATCCTAATTGGACGAGATGAATTGCAAATAAACAAAGCAAAATCGCCCCCCCCACATTCATACTGGACAGTTTAAGGATCCCAGCATTACAGCAGTCCATGCCTGGGCAGAGCTCGGATGAATTAAAAAGACTGGGGCAGGTCTGAGGAAATGTCAGCATCTTGAGAAATCATGGACTCACCCACACACATAAATTAAGCCGAGGGCGTCAAGATGATGGACGTTTCTATTCTGAAAATGGTGTTCTACCAACGGCTAAGGTACTCTTCTCTGCTGTAATCTCTGTGCAGCTTTGCTTTATCCCAAATACATAATACATCTCTTCAATGGGCCAAAAATGCCTTTGTTTGAATCGACAATCTTGTTACGGTTTTGTTTATGGTTACTGACTGGTTGCTTTGTTTTTTTTCCTCAGGAGTTCAACACATCTTGTACTTGAAACAGTATTACCGGTATCTTCTGTCAAATGTCATCTGTGGGACCAGATATCGGACTCTGTTCTTTTTTATCAAGTTCAATGGTTAATAAAGACTACACTAAACTGGTTAATTAAGACACACAGACATGTATTAACAATTGTCTTTCCATTTATTCTGTATTTGAAGAAAGACACTTTGACTAAGGCGCTGTTGAAACTGCTCTTCTCTAGGTGCCGTAAATGGAGGTTAAGTCTTCTGTCTCTTTGGCTGTGGCATATTTAATGGCATGTGGCGAAAGAGCATGAGGGTTAGACAGAAATAGAAAGATGCAGGGCAACGAAGCTTCTGTACTGCGAGGGGGAGAAAACAAAGTGCAACACTAATTACCCAATTAATGAGCAATTAAGCGACAGCCTAATGGTCTGTGCCTTTGGCTTTTTAATGACGCTGTTATCCTGACAGCCCTGTTAAACTCAGTGGTTATAGGCACATCTATACCGAAAACAATCATTGCACGTTTAACCAGCTAACATTCACCAGGCTTATCTATTAAGGAGGACACCTACACATTACCTATACTGACTGATTTATTAAACCATCGTGACTACTGTTAGAAGTCTTCATCAATTATAAAGCTAATAGTTCTGGCAAGGCTGATGTTGACAGAGTCAACACTCTGTGTGCTGAGGTAATAACTGCATGCAGTGGAGAGTTTATTCTGGGGAATATTCACACGAGCCTCCGACAGAAAGAACAGCATCACTTTTGGATGCAAATGGGAGAGGGAAACGAGGGGGGATGTTTAAAAATGCTTTTTCAACTATGAGCTTTATTAGCTCTGACTAATTTCCTTCCCTAATTATATCCTATTTGAGGAAATTTCCCCGCAATTAATAATGCACATAGAGTAATTAGCAACATCAATATTTATAAAGCATTGGATTCTCCATTAGGCCGGGCGTGGTTCTATGGGGGAAGGAGATTACATTTTATAGGTTATTATACGTTGCCAGACAACCAAAATAGTGCCTGGAATCAAGCAGTGCTGCACTGCTATTTTGAAAATTGAAAAAGTGGTCTGTGACTATTAAATTTGACATTACAATTAAGCTCAAAGGTACAGTGTGTCATTTTGTTTGGCAATGAGTCAAGATCCAATGCTCAGAAACATGGCAGAAACATTACGTGCCCCGCAGTTCCCTCCAAAACCACACACTCCATTTCATAATCATCCGTATGTAGGGATCCAGGCAAAACAAGGCAGATGGGAAAGAGCAGGAAGTATTAATTGAGCCGTCAAACGATCAGAGTACAGGTAGACGGGAAGTGGGGGGAGGCTGCTCAAGCACGCAGGCTTCTTCTTCACCACCGCAGGAATATCCTCCAGACCGCAGGTGGTTTCTAATTACTGCCAGACTTAAAAACAACCCATTTCCAGTCAGGTCACACTTGGGTCACTTTCTGGCTAAATGTAAAAGAAATCTTGTGTTTTGTAAACAGACGCTGTGAGAAAAAAAGCTTAGCGCGATGACTGAAGCCCAGTTTGGTCTGCTCTCAAGAACAGACCTAAAGCTCAAACGGTTGTCAATGGTTTGTTTTGTCTTAAATAGCTGTAGAAGTGTAAATATAATTTACCCTTGAAAGGCCCTTGACTAGATAAATATTTCTAGATCGCATATCTAGACATAAAAAGGTAAACAGAACAGGACGTTACATGGCCTAACATGGATTAGTACCCTGTCTATAAACACAACGTTGCACAATATCTTGGCACAGATAACAAGGTTTTTAACAGCTGCTTATCGTGCAGCTGCACAACTGTGCAAACACGCTGCAATGACGGAGGGATGGTCTCTTAAGTTTTTTAGCACTTGCGCGTGCACCACCCCTGGCGAAAAAGTGGCTCCCCTTCAGGCTAAGAACCCTACTGCCGCTGGGTGGAGCGTCGTGTCGCGGCGGCATGCGACTTCAGGTGAGAGCCACTCCAGCTCTGCCACAGGGCCCAGTGTCAACAGGACAGAGTGCAAGTGGGGCCGCAGAGGCAATCAGGGCCCCCGCCGTCTGGGGAGAGAGCGACGGAGTAATCTGGGCTCAGTCCACATCTAATGCACATCTCCAAGAGCAATGGCTCGCTAAAGAGAGTCCCTTGGGCGAAAGGCCTCTCTGCAGCCATCTGGAGTCGATCTCCACCCCCCCACACCCCCCGCCGCCCGCAACCCCACCCTCCCACGCTTGTTCCCTGCCTCCCCGCCGCCGCTAGACGAGAGACAAAATGGCAGTCGTTTTTCTTCCCCTGTCCAAGTGCAGGTATGTAAACAATTAGAATTACTTTGTCCTGCCATGTCCCATTGATTTCTTTGTCTCATTGCCTCTAATCAACTTACCCAGCGTTTTAATTTTCTGGGGCCTCGCGTTGTTTGGGGGGTGCCGGCGGGTGGGGGTGCACCATGATTTATGCTCAAATAAGCGGTGAAATGTTATTTCTTAATCCCGGTTTATGGCTTTGTATGTCTTTGCCTCAACTATTCTCCCAGACAACTTATAAAAAAGAGAGAGTTACTGCCCTTTCAAAATATAATTCAGCATAATAGCTTCTGGCTGACAAACTGCCAGGGAAGTAAATGGTGCATTTCAGTGTGCCACACAGAGAAACTTTTCGAGAGCTGATGAGGGTTGAAAATGCCTGAACCTGTCCTCGATGATGGATTTCAAATAACAATAGTAAAAAAAAAAAAGGTCAGCTTGGTGCTTTTAGCGCAATTGAGCACTGCCCCAAATAGGGCCAGACCTATAAAAGGGGAAAGGGACGTGCCATGCTTTTAAGGAACACACACAAAAAAAGGCCCGACCTGGCGGGGGGACGGCAGACACACAGCTTGGGCTGGTTAGCAGACTGTTTTAAATACCTCTCGCAATGTGAATCCAATTACCAGCAGCCTTTGTTTGCGCAGACAAAAGCAGTCATGTTCAAGGTTCTGTGCCGGTTGGAGTTTAATCACTTCTCCCAGGAGGGGGAAGAATGTGGGAGCTACACCTCAGGTTTCAGCCCAAGTCACTGGGTCATGTGTGTGTGCGTGCAACAACTTGTTGCGGGTGCCCTGACGTGCTCAGGAAACAGAGAGCAGGAAACCGAAAAGTTGACGAACACATGCATTTCTGATGTAGGCCATTGGAAAACAAGAACAGGGCAAACTGTTCCATCCCTGCGAATACTCCAAGCGCTTAATATAATGTAGACTGTGTGAAGTGGCAGTTTGATTTTAATGACTGCAGGGACTGCGGTCAACACTGTTAAAAAAAATGCACAGTTACAGGTGCCAGATCAAAGTTGCTGGGGGGGGGGGGGTGGGGGGTGGGGTTGTGAACTGACTTCAAATGCTCTAACGACTTGTGCCATTAGAGGAACATGACCCCCACCACCTGTTCATTAGCCTAAAAATGAAAGTGCACGGCCCTGACCACCATCTTAACACCAGGGCTCCAGCGAGAGGGGGTCAGAGGGAGGGAGGGAGGGAGGGGGGAAAGGAGGAGGTGTGTTTGTGTGGGGCGGAGGGTGACGAAGGAAGAACTGGGCAAAGGCCACCCTTGTTTTCCTCTGGATGGCATCGAAAAAAGAACCTCTCTCTACTCACTGGCCCACTGCCGCCGCCTCCGCCTCCACCTCCACCTCCACCCCACCCCTTATGTTTCGGTTGTGGCACTGACTGTTTTGCCCCTAATGAATTCCAAAATGTTAAGATTTGCATTTCAATCTGGAAACCTCCCTCTCTGTGGCTATAAAGCACACACACCCCCCTCCACCTCCCAGCTCTAAATCACATTAAGCATGCAGCGATCTTTTGTACGTCCCCGCAACAATGTAATTGCGGTTCCCCTCTCCATCATTATGCGGAACGTTTTTGGCGGCCTGTTTACAAGCTAAATAAATAGCTACACAAAACATCTGGAACCACAAAAGAGACCTTAAGTGGGCCCTCAAAGAGAACCGCTCACAGCACAAGCCCTGGGCCATATTTAACCCTTCGGGAGGCTGTGGCAACCGCCATGACATCAGAAAGCAAAATTAGTTTAATCGTCCCCTTAAAAAGTAGAGAGAAGTGCGTAGCATTAAAGCCCCTTGGAGGCACAATTAAAGTAAACAGATAGAATGAACACTGATCCTGGAGCCTGTCTGTTGCTGCATTAACAGTGCAGGCTTCCAGGTAAAGCAATCGACCTTCTTGGCGTCTAATATTGTGAGGGGAACACACTGTTTTTTTTTTTATTGCTTTCATAGCATTTAAATCAGAGCATGGAGATTGATTTTCACATAATGCAAACAGTATGTGATATGTGTGCTTGTAAAACACACCACCGTGCTATGCTATTAATGGGTGGCAGCGTTCAGATTCTTGGACGGCTTTAACAACCATGGCTAGACGCCTCCACATTTCACACCCTCCCTCAGAATGCATATTCATTTCATGAGAGGGAGAGGAGGTGAGAGAGAGAGAGAGAGAGAGAGAGAGAGAGAGAGAGAGAGAGAAAGAGAGAGAGAGAGACTGCAGAATGAACCATTTTTCTTCCAGGGGGCTGGAATGTAAATAAATGCAGAGCTCACGATTCAATTCAGAGCCACAGCCGCACATGCAAACATCACCGGCCTGTTCTGTATCGCAGGAACATGTGAATTCAATATAGACTGTGTGTGTGAACTTAATGGACCGTGGCCTGATTTTGCCGCCTCAACTTAGAGGTCAGAATCGTTTTATGGGGTCATCCCTCCACACCCCATTTTTTTTCTTCTTTTCATTTTTTATGATACCACTTTCCAATGACAAGGGCTGTTTTCCCAAAGCAGTATCCTGCGCCACAGAGGCTTGTAGAGTACGCTCCCAGTTCAGTTGTAGAGTACGCTCCCGCCAGGAAAAGGCACACAACTTCCTCAAGGGAAATGTAGACAGGGAGGAGGTTATGCGTCTGAAGGTTGGGTAAATATTGAATGAGGTCCTGGAGGCAGACAATGCAATAACTCATAACAGTGGTATATCACTGTCTAATGCTACAACAGCAGCTGCGGATTTTAAAAGGACGGCCATAAATATGCTATGTGCACATACAGTGCAAGGAAGAGCTATATATCCCAAAGTGACCATTTAGCCTACGTTTTATACACACAGCCTGTAAGAGGTGTTTTAATGTAGTATGTTTTCTTGACAATCATTCTTTCTGAATATTAACATGAAAAGAAAAATGAGAAAGCAATTGTACCGAATGCTAGTAGCTTTAGCCTCACTGTAATGAGCATTACGGGCCCTGAAAATAGTCATAGTATTATCTTTTCACCTTGTTTTTGACGGGGTTAGTCCATTTACACCATCATAAACCTTCAAATTCCACATTTGATTACAACTGTCCATTACAACTGCCATTACAATAAGATACATAAACTGTTAAGATCACAATGACATGAGTTATTCTATCCTCACATTCAGTCTTTCTCGCTGGACAGGTTTAGCCTGAGGATATTCAGGTTCCATGTCAGAATCATATGCTTGGAATGTGTCCAGCATCGCTGTGTTTCTTGGCAACTCTTCAAAGAGTTGTAGAATTAAGTAGGTAAAATTCATTTGTATATTGATTTTGCATTTATTACAAACTGCTGTATTCACAGTCTCTAAGGTACTGGAGATGGTTAAAGCATTTCTCATTTGATAGAGATATGTCTAACTAGGACTGGCCTGTCATCAGTTTTTCTAATGTTTATACTGCCAGAAGTATTAGGCTTTGGACAACAGCCCAAGACCAACAAACCCCACGGAAAATTAAACAGAAACCGTGCATCCTGGATTGTTCGGGAATCATTTCCTTCTGCTATCCTGTGGCTCGCAAACTCTACTTTGTATATCCTAGCCGAGATATTACAATGTGTGGGAGGGAGAGCGAGAAATATGAAGGAAAAAAAACATGTTCATCTTTAAGGGAGGCTCTGATTTAGCATTCTGTGTAGGAGGAAAAAGCCCTTCTCGCCTTGACCCTCCTCACTTCAATCCTGCAACATTTGGATGATCTGAGGAGAGGTTAAACCCAAAGGCATGAGGAATATCACTTCTCTAAACAAACTTTGCAACAGCACAAGAACAGTACATCTGCAGAGGGAATAAATATCTAACCAGTGACACGGAGGTGGGAGGCCCCTGACATAATCTCTCATCATCAGAGACAGGCAGCTAGTGTTACCAGGGCGTTCTAGGGAGATAATTATACCACCACATTAATTACTCTTAGAGATGTACCGCCATGTTCACGATTGCATGTGATGTTTGCCTACTTTACTACACATATACAACTACAGAGGAGAGTATTATGGTAAACAAAAAAACTGTCTCATCAAGCACATACATGTTGATGTATCGTGTTCTGATATAGTAGACCTTCCAATACTATATTGCAATAACAAATATATGGATATCTATCTATGCCTATGCCATACATATAGTATAACATAGCCACTCATTTAGTATAGTCATTGTTTAGCTAATGCATTGCTTACATTTCATGTTGTAATATCATCATTTTTAAGGTAGAAAGCATGTAGAAGTGGCAATAAAAAAAGAACTGTATGCGGGGTTAGTTTGACTGGATTAAAATGCTCCTTTTGCTCTCTCTCTCTCTCTGAAATCACGTTCCTGACCCTCTCTCACCTCTCTCTGATTGGGTGCGATCATCTGAACGAAGCTGGCGCAGTCCAGCACCAAAATGGCTGCGAGGTAAGAGAGAGGGGGAAATTTAATAAAGTGCCAATGAGATGGAGCGAAAATATGAAATCCATGCGCCGAGGAGATCATCTTTCATGTCCAAAATGAAAGGTCACTGCCGCAGACTCGGAGGCACGGGGGGCTACGAGCCAATCGCCTCATGTCTCCGCCCTGTCCCGGAGAATTACAGCAGCTGTTAAGTGCACATAATGAACGCCGTAAACCCGCTCTATAAAAAACGGGCACGGTGCCCGGAGCACGGAGGGAAAAAAAAAAAAAAAAGATGGAAGGCCGGAACTGGATCCAATTCCAGCCAAGCAAGGCCCCTCTTTTCTTTTTTTCTTTCTGCTGGGAGATGACCGCTGATGGGCGAGCCTCCCGCTGCCGCCGCCGCCGAGGACTCTCCTCCACATCATTAATGCGCGCTAATATTTCAAAAGGGAAGAGGTGCGCCCGGCGCTGACCGATATATTAAAAATCAAATGGTGTGACCTTGTTAAGACTGATCGCCGCTACCTTCCCTCCTGGGTGCCGTGTAGCGGCCGGCAGCATGACTGCAGCACATTAAAGGTAGAGCCTTTTAAAACGGCGCTCATATACTGGGTACAGAGGTGTTGAGGGAGACAGAGGGAGAGAGAGAGACAGACAGAGAGAGAAAGAGAGAGAGAGAGAGAGAGAGAGAGGAAGAGAGCGAGGGGGGCGTTTAATTAAAGAAAAGTAAGCTGTCCTTTTTATAGAGCGAGCCGGTGTCAAATTGCTCGATTGGGTAAGTAAGTGGAAATGAAGTCCACCTGAAAGGCAACATTAATCTTCCCCCGTGTCCACTTAACCTCTACTGCTGTAAAACCAGCCAAGGATACAGTGTGCTTGCTAGGCTACAGGAGGACTGAAAATCGCTCTGAACCACCGAAATAAAGCACTTTACACTGCAAACTACACCTTCCACACACCTTCGCGCGTGGCATAATGTTATAAGCGACTGCAGTCGACTCGAACCATCCTTCCCCTCCTCGTCTGTCTAAATGGATTACTTAAACGTCTTTCAAGACTCGTTAATATTCAGAGTGCATTCAAAACATTTCGCAGACGAACGTAAACAAAAGGCTGCGCGACGTAGCTCCGAGCGCGGAGCTCTATCTGTCCCAAACCACCTTAAGAGCGCTTGCATTCCTTCCAGATGAGGAAGCCTGGCCAGGTCACTGTTGTGATTTATAGCGCAGTAATTAGCCCCAGATGACAGTGATGAATGCACTACACTTGCACCTTTGTGGGCCGGCTTGTTAAGGAACATCTGAAAAGCAAAGCAAAGCTATCATTTAGGAGAAAGCTCTTAATTACCCTGGCACCGTTATGAATGCACTACAAACAGACGCCCAGCTGTTTTGACGCGAAGGTGGGTGTGTGTGTGTGTGTGTGTGGGGGGGGGGGGGGGGGGGGGGTGTTGAACGGAGTCGGGGACTAAAGCCTCCCGCAGATGTGAGTCGGAGATAACAGAATAGGGGACTCAAGGACGTTTGCGCCGCACCTATGGCAAGGGGAAGAGAAAAAAGGGAAGGAGTGGAGAGGCTCTTTTCTTGCAGGGTAATTGAAGATTGCTTGGGTCAAAGGTGCAAGTGCTGAAGAAGGGGGCTCGGAAATGTGGCGTGAAATGAAATAGATTTTCTTTTCTCAGGGACTTAAGCGGAGCGAGGATGAATTGACTCGTGGACATATCTCTCCCCCTCCCAGTCGCCGCTTATGGTTTAAAGGGCCCGCTTTCACCGCTTGGCCTCGAGAAGCGAAACCAGGTTCCAGTCGCCATGCCTGTGAGGCCTCCCCTCCCTCCCTCCGTCCCTCCATCCCTCCCTCCCCCTGCTTCTCCCTTGTCCATCAGATGACCACAGCAGTTCTGGGGTCTTGCAGTCGAAGCACAGCACAGCACAGAACAGCCCAGCATAGCGCAGCACAGCGCAGCCCAGAATAGGAACAGGAAAAGATCTCCTGCTTAAAGTAGTTCCTTATCCATCAGTGGCCATTGAGCAAATGCTGTGTCGGCACTCGCATGCAAACCGCCCCTAACTGAGCCACTTCCTCTACTTTGAGGGCCGTGGCCCTGCTTTGACATGCAGTATCCTGGCGAGACAAGAGGCTGGGCTGGGGGTGGGGTGGTAGGGGGGGGTGTGTGGTGGGGAAGTTAGTCCACTCATGATTCAAAGCACACGTCCATCGTGTGCCCCCCACTGTTCCGTGCTTCGGGGGTCGGGGAAGGTTTTGACGGCGTCAGTCCCCTTATGTGACATATTTATTTTCTTAGCCCTCAGCAGCAGCTTTGTCTGAGGCCCAAATTAGAGTTTCCTCTCAGGAAGTGGGACTCGAATGTGGTCTGGTCTCTCTAAATATTTGAAAGGGCTGGTCATCTGACTTTTGTGATACAAAAAGGATTTCCGCTCCAGTTTGAAATCAAACAGCCAACTGTATCTTCAGGTAATTTAAACAGACAAAAAACGACGTTATGCTGTGGTTCTTTGTCAATGGAATTAGGGTCTTTGGCAAATGAACGTTCTGCAGTCTGTAAACATAGAACACAGATCCTGCAAATGCTACATGAAGTACAAATGATCACAATACATGATTTTTCCGAGGGGAAAATGTTGTTTTTCTCGGTCTGTTGGGTCTGTGTGAATGAAACCGTGTACTGAAACTTCCCCATTCCACCGAACGCACCATGACATCACACCGAGGCATATGAAACATAGGCCAGAAATCTTCTAATATCAACAACATTTTTACATTCGTGAAATCTGATTATCATGGCAAAACAAAGCCATCAAATGGAAAAATCAACACGGGATTATTTTTAGTGCACTCTAGGGAATTACTCAAGATAGACAATGGCCACAAACTGTGATAATTACATGGAGTCTGACAAGCATTCAAAGCCATATGTTAGGTATCGAAATGGAAATTGTATGATAATTGTGTTATTTATGGCTCGAGAGGAAAGGCCGTGATTACCATTAAGATTCACGTTCCTTTCTTTTGATCACTCCGAGAACGGAGAAGTGACTGTGTGCAAATTAGCAAGGAAGTGGAGAGAGGAACACTATCTTTAATCTCCAAGCATAAAAGCGGATAATACCAGTAATACAAGATAGGAGACAGAGTAGTGATTTCACTAACAGTGTTAGAGTGAAGTGTTTTCAGAAGATGTAGTGAGTTTAATGTGACAAATTCAAGGGCAATTGTGTTAGCTCTTTACTTTAGAATTTCACTGATCATGAAAATGATCACAGGTCACGAGGTTTACTGTATGGATCACGCGTCAGCCTTATACTGAGCTACACACACCAAAATATTCAGCTGTAGGAAGCACCGTAACGAGATGAAATTGCCTAACTCAGCATGTTCAGAGAGAGAACCCCCCAAACTCCTCTTTAGTTTCCCTTGTTTTTCCATTTAGTGTCAACTCCTGGTGCAGCACTTGATTAAACAGCCCTGGCTGTCAGCCTGGGAACGGGTTCAGTCCATCGGTCTAGAGGGGTCAGCGCGCCCCATCACAGATGCCTCTCTTAGCGAACGCATTGTCCACCATGATGGCCGATGATAAACAGCAAACACTTAACAAGGGCACGGAGCCGGACATTTTAATAAATGCGCTGCTGCTGCAGCAGCGGTTACTGGCGCGTGCGTGCGTGTGCGTGTGCGTGTGTGTGTGTGTGTGTGTGTGTGTGTTTCGTTTTCGAGGTGCGAATTAAAAAGAGAGATTGCCATGGCTGCTGGCACCACCCTGTGACTGCATTTCAATTACAGAGTAGCTTTCCCTCCCGCCCGGCCTGCCAGCACTCAACAAGAGTCCATTACAGGCCCAATGCTTTACCATTTCCCTCACACCTATCATCAGAGCAGGCAGGGGATTTTTTGTGTATGAGTGTGTGTGAGTGTGTGTGTGTGTATGTGTGTATGTGTGTGTGTGTGTGCAAGTGCAGTAAATATGGCCTTCCTCTAAAGACCTGCAGACACGCACTAATGCATACGTATGTGTACACACACACACACACACACACACACACACACATGCGTAATCCCAAAGAATAACAACATTAGCATCACTGATTACGCACAAACACCCACTGTCAACGTGTTGCGCTAACACACAAACAGCCCAATTTGCATCTCATTCCATCTATTGCCCCCTCGAGCAATGGACTGTCAAAACCAGTCAAAACAATGGCTGAGCGGGAGAGGCCCGAGGCGACACAGGAGGTCGAGCTACTCCGATTGGCTCGCCACAGAGATTCCGAACCTGTGCTGCGATAAAGAGAACAGTGGGGGTCTGAGAGGCAACAGACTAGGTTCCTCACCCCAACACCTCCCCCCCAGCTCCACTTAGGCCTAATTTTCCCTATAGATGACACAAGTGGTCTTTTTCCCACAATGCACTGCCTGAAGGAACCCTCTCTGGTGCAGTCACGGTACAGACGAGTCTGAAAGTGTGGCTCCATCCGCGTGTAGAGCGACGTAACCATTCTTTGGGGTTGTCTGTGATGGGGCCTGAAACACTTTTTGAGAGCAGCTGGGGTGAATAAGTGAGAGCTTCCCTATGTTATTGTCCTTCCCTGTGATTGGCCATGTCCCAAACACTATTATCATTCCCTTTGTGCACACAAACCCAAAGTGCCTGCGTGCTGTTCTCGGCTGTCCCTAATTGTAGGTGTCCTGCGAGGTTGGGGGTAGCGCGGGGGGGCTGGAGGGGTGATAGGCTTCGGGTTTGTGGAGAACAGCAGGACGTTACATCAGCCGAGCGGAGCTATTTTCTCGCTCGCTCCCGCTCTCTCTCCCCCCATTTATTCTCGGGGCTGTAATTGCAGCACTAGCTCATCTGAACTCGCGTCTGAAAGATACTGCCTGGCATTAAAAATGACAAAGGATTGATACACTTTTCACATATCCCAATCCGACGTGAAGGATGGTTATTACTTATTCAGGGTTGATGCGCAAATCTAACACTTTGTGCAAGGAATGTTGGGTGTTAATTATGCATATACTTTCCATCACTCCTTTTTTTTCAGCCAAAAGCATGAAATTTACAGCTACACATAATTTAATTAAGGTGGGGTTTTGGAAATGGTGTTATACTTCACCAGTTCGCATACTTTCATGCGCTAAGATTTCTTTATAAATCTAATACAAATTAACAATGTGTGTGAAATACAGAATATGATGTGTTATATATCTGATGACAAGACTCATGCGGTATTTATTTCAGCTCTAAATGTTTCACCTAAATTAAAAGTAATATATCTTAAAAGTATTACCAATTTATCTTGCATACATTTCCTAATCTCAATTTTCCTCATCTTTTCATAGTCTTCGTACAGTATGTTAGAGAAAAACACATTAGAACAAAATCAAAATTGATTTGCGGTGCAGCACACACGACTGCGTACTGGTAAAGTCGCCTATTAGTTCCTCCTCAACTCTGTGTTGACAAACACGGACTTGTACACTTGCAATGTGCTCTCTTGCGAGGTAACTAGTGCTGTGTTCCCCTGTCACAAAGAAATAATTAAATAAGCGAAGGGGGGAAAAAAATGGAAAATAAATGCCACAGTTAATTTCCAGCCATGTCTGGATGGAATAATAATATGGCATTAGGCTCGGATGCATGGAAATGGGCAATACCTCAGCTCCAAATTAAAGGAAGCGGCGTGTTCACAGTTCATTACCACTTCCCTTCTCTCGTTAATAAAAAGCTGCATGCTATGAATGTGTCAACAGGGATGTATTTTCATTTACACAGACCAAAGAAAAAATATATTAACAAAATTAGAGCCAGAGTCATTTTAAAGTGCCTGATATTTGACTTGATTGGATCCAAGGGAGGGGGGGGGAATTGTAGGGGGTGTAAGGTTCATTGGGGGAGGGGCAAGCAAAGCAGTGTGGGCATATCTTTCAACCCTGTAACAAGCCATGTGTTCTGCCGAGAATGTTCTAGGACAGAGGTGAGAGAGAGGCAGAGTCTTTGTGGATTGCATGATGTTTCAGACTGCCTTTTTTTCCCCAAGCCTCCTCGGCAAACGAGGAAAAGTCAGGCAGTTTCATACAGTTGACAAAGGAGCCAGGGGAAGGTAGATTTCATTTCTGGCTTTCTTTAGGCTAACACCAGTTATTAGCTGAAATCAAATGATCCTACAAGTGCCACGGGCGGGCAGACAGCAGACAGGGAAAGAATGTCGAGATTCCATTAGCGGAATCTAAAGGCGTCGATGAGAATATATGAGTGCCATCAAGTCAAGAAGTTTCTGGCACTTGAAATTAAAAGTATTTTTCATCTCCGGATTCGCCCCTAAGAGTCTGTGACAATGCCTTTGGACCCGTGTCAGATAATGGCCTTGAAAAAAAAGCACAGGAGATGGAATTCAGCTGATTAACTGTTATCGTTCCAACACCCTTGACAACGATATCTCCCTCATGTCTGTAAGAACTTACGGTGTCAATTAAACGCACATCAAGGAACACAAGTTAAAATGGTGGACAGCCCAAATGACAAAATGGTGGCCTGCAGACAGATTGAGAGAGAACACAGGAACAAATCCAATACACCAAGTCATCTAATAACCACACAATCTAACCGACTAAGCACCGCACACAGTGAACGCTGTGTGAAGGGAGACGGCCACAGCCTCTGGCTCAGCACCCATTTCAGAACACTCATCTTCCCACTTGTGCAAACAACTAACATGGCCAAGAATGGTAGGAGGAAATGACCACTAAACACCAACCCGCCCCCCCCCCCCCCCCCCCCCCCCCCCCCCCCCCCCCCCACACACACACACACACACACACACACACACTCTCTTTTTCTCCATCACTGGGCTGACAGCTCTCTGGTAGAAGCGAGGCCCTAATTAATCCAGGCAGGGCCATTGCCGTAGGCTTGGTGTCTCTCCTTTCCAATCCCCACCGAGGCCCCAGTCTTATCTCCCTCCTCCACAAAGGTGGACGTGCCGCGATCCATTGTCAGGCTCTGTCTCTCCCCCATCATCTGCTTTCCAAATCAGGCAGGTTGGCCGCATTGTGCCGACTTCC
The DNA here is from genome assembly GCF_963854185.1 of Sardina pilchardus. Taxonomy (NCBI): domain Eukaryota; kingdom Metazoa; phylum Chordata; class Actinopteri; order Clupeiformes; family Clupeidae; genus Sardina; species Sardina pilchardus. The sequence goes on along the minus strand of NC_085001.1, from coordinate 18,531,568 downwards.
CTCCACAATTAGGACCCAGATTACGCTGCTCCCACTGAGACTGCTACAAATTGCCGCTACCTAACAATGGATGGCATTTCTGTCCTGCCATCTCTTAGTTCAGACAATCTTGGCCAGGAAACGAATAGACTAGTCTAACTGAGCCGAGCGTCTCCATCTGTGAAAAACACAAAAATATCTCTTGTTTATGTTTGTAAGCGTAACGATAAATGGCAGTTATGTTGTCATTGATTTATCGAGGCTGATCAAATTACTCCATCAAGCACGGAACAACCTGCCCTTGTAGGGAAAAAGAGTCAAGTTTGTTTTGATAGCAGAGAAGAAGTAAATAACTGTTCTTATAGGAATTTAACCACCTTAATGCAATTAGTTTATATTTAGCACCAGCAGATGCAGAATGAGTGGTTAAGGTGGACTAATTCAACATGGCTGTTCTCCATCAAAAAGGTTTACATAATGCAAGTAATGGATCTTCTCAACTATAATGTATTGAGAGATTGTTTCCTAGCTATATTTGTTTGCTTGACTAAATTTACTTAAATCTGCTAACGATTTAACAACACTGACACAATAGCAGACCGAATATTTAGGCATCTATAATTACTCTAAATTAGCCAATTCATTTCAGAGAAAATATAGCTATTCAAAAGTCAAAGAGCAAAACAACACTAATTTGTCTCCCTGTATCTTTATGACACTGGACCGTCAAGTAGGAGCTGATGGGCTTTCCGTTCAGCAGCAAGGGTGCTTGTTTGCTTGATGGAAACTGCCATTGTCAGCTCTGTTGTGTGACAGAAAAGATGTCAGGGGTTTCAAAGAGAGGACATCCTGTCAGGAAATTGTCCCACATAACAGCACACAGAAGAAAACCTGCTAATCTTTTTGTGCACAGCAAGACACCTGATCCAGCGCAAACACACCTTATCTCCACTTTCATAGTCTACCCACCAAGTCTACGTGCATCTTCATTTACAAACAGACTAGGGTTTGTCTGTGTTGAAAAACAAAACAAAACAAACAACAACAACAAAAAAACAAGTGGATCTCAGGCCAACAAGAAAACTGGTTTAAGTGCTGACGTTCTAAAGGCATACAGAATCTTAAACGGTTTTGTTCTACTAAATACACGCGTTAAAAGATTGCTGGAATACAGTAGAATGAGATCATCCAGGAACAAAATAGAGACAACTTTTATTCATAAACTCATAACAGCTTCATAACGTCTTACTCCAAATGATACGTGAGCAGCAAAGTTGAAGCCCTCAGTTATTGGGCATGTTCCATCTTACATCATCACAAAACAATCAGGCATCTCCAATTATGGATCATGATAATCAGTGATAATGCCCAAAACAGGGGAAGATAAGCTGACAAAAATACGCCACCGTTTACAATCCACAAACAAGCGGGTCCAGACCCTTTCTCTGCAGCATGAGGGGCCATGCTAGCTTTGCACTGACGTTTGATGTAATCTCTGTGTTGTACCACTGCGCGTCCCTATGGGAACTGCCTAATGGGCCATTTTAGGCCACATTAGTGCCTACGTGGGCCTTGGCTCATCTTAGGGTCTCATGGGTGAAACTGAAATACTAAAGCCTAAATGTGTTCAGCGCCATTAACAGAAAAGGATTCTTGTCCTTTTTTTTCCCCCTCGAGTGGCATTAACATTAAAGATTTAGCATTGTTTTTTTTTTTTTCTTGATGGCGATATTAAAAGTGCAAATGTTTGCCATTAAAGTCAAACAACATGGCGGCTCGTTGACAGCTTGAATAAAAAAAGAAAAGTGATCCACAATCACCCTATGTGGCTTTCTAAAAAACACATTGCTCTCTTTGAAGATGATTCCTCACGCTCATGTTGATAGAAAGGTTCTTGAAAAGTAAGCAAACAACACAGTGAAGTGGCAACTGTGTCAAAGGAAGGATAGGCGTGCATGCGTGGTTATCTCGCTGGGAGCGTGAACAGCACATGCTGCTATGACCCCTTGGCCTGCCTTTGGCGCCTCGGCCCACACAGACACCTGCACGAGGCTCCTCGCTCGAGCTCAACCTGCAGCCCGCAGAGACGTGTCAATCGAAACCGAGACAACACCTTGTTAGGCCTCCAACGAGCACAGAATCTGTTCCTATTTCACTTTTCGCTTTTGCTTCACTGCCCCCCCCCCTCCCCCTCCCCACACACACACATTTCTCTAGAAAAAAAAGAGGTGAGATTTTATCCTACTATCTGTGTCGCTCTAACCACTATCAAGTTGTGAAATTTCAGAAAAGTGCAAGGTGGGGGGAAATAGTGTATCACTTCAGCGCATCTTGTGGCAGACCTTTATAGTTGCGGGGGTGGATGGCTTTCTGAAGCTGTGAGAAACTCTACAAAGTGCACCTCGGAGGCTGTTATAATTGCAAAGCTGGCGGTGGAAATTATCTTTCTCTTTATCCTCCCACTGTGGTTGTTTGTTTTGTGTGTCTTCAAGTTGATGGAACTGGCTGATTGTGAAGTGTGTTTTGCATTTTTCAAAAACGAGCGAGAAGGCCCAGAGTCTAAAAAAAAAAAAAAAAAAAATGTATTATTAAAGACTCGAAAAAAAAGAAGGCAGACGCATGATTGTTGCTCCCTACAAACCTACCAACAATCATCATAACTGTTTTACGCCACACTTACAAAGCATGCATGCATACAAATTAATTCCTCCAGCACACCATTAGGAATCCATTCACCATTACAAATGCTTTTTTTGGACCAGTGCTCGGAGATTGCTGCCATTAATACGGTCTACTGATATCATGGGGAAGAATTAAAATATGCAGATATAAGTGAGCAAACATGTGCTGTGTTTTTATTCATTTAATTATGTGTGGGTATATGTTTGTGTTCTAGCACATAGTGTGTAGCTAGTTGATACAGGACTCCACTGCTCAGAGATAAACAAACATTAACACCTGAGTTAACACCTGTAAAAACACTGGTGTTCAACGATAAAAAAAATAACTAAACTTTAATTGCTTCTTTGCGACGGCACTGCATTTCAAATCAGTGTTGGTGAAAGCATATGTGGTGTGTCACATCACTAGGACTCTTAGCATGTAGGCCCCCTTGTTCCCATCTCCCGTGTCCAGGGTGAGTGCAGTTGCGAGCAGCAGGGCTGGGCCTCTGGCCTCTCTTGTGGCGTTGGCCGGCCCTTTGCTCGGCTCTGCCTGACGTGGCCAACCCTGCAGCAGCAGGAGCAGTAGCAGCAGCCTCCTTCCAGATACATTACCATAGCTGGCTGCACAGGGGCGTGCGCTCCATCCATAATGTCATGGGCACTTTAACATGATGAAGCACTCGATGGCCCCGTTGGCACGATTCATTTAAATTACAGAGCAGATAGGGATTGACATTTTGTGTGTGTGCGTGGTTGTGTGTGTGTGTGTGTGTGTGTGTCACAGCGACGACAAGTTAAGGAACAGATGTGTGATCTTTAAGGGATACGGGGGGCTTTTGTTTTGGGTGAGTGAGCAATTTTAATTTAATTTGAGATTTCTTTCAAGCTGCCACGGCCGCTGACAGGCCTTGAGCGAGTCTAAAAACAATAAATGTGAATTAAAACGGAGCAGAGAGTGATGAATGTGTTCATTACATCCATCAACGAGATGTTGGCAGCTGAATTACCCAATGCATACCTCCAGCCAATGGCATTATTTCACTGCTAGGTGAGGCAGGGCGGCCCTGTCAAGAGACCCGACATCGGTGGCTTTGATAACCCTGCAGTGGCTGATGCAATGGCGTCTCAAAACACAGGGGGGGGTGAAAGGAGAAACTTCCTCTCACCATATTTAGCAGTAATGGACGACTTAATGGCAGGACTTAAATGAAACCCTCTAATTGACTTCTCCATGCTGCTGACATACTGACATGTTGGTGTTGATATCATAGAGGCTTCGGCTGAACTATTTGCTATTAGCATTGCCAGAGTGTGACGTTAGCTTGCTCTGGGAAGAAACACAGCTCATCTTGACCCATGTATGCAATTTGTGCTCATGCATAATACAATGGCGCGGGGCTGACGGCTGTAAAAACATGCAACGTGTTCTTTAAATGTAATTTGGGGGAAGTTAATAGGTATAAAATGCTTAGCCCTGTGCGCACCGCCAAGGGAAAGCCTCAGGGGAACGCGATTAAACCACGTGTAAAATAACTTCACTTTGACCTGAGAGGGATCTGAGATATATGGAAAAAAAACATGGCTCATGCATTTTAGGAGGGGGGGAGGGTAGAGACACTCCTTAATCTCACACCACTATGCTTAATGTGGGCTAGCGAAGTGTGAATTGTTTCAGGGGGATTTATATGTAATTTGCACATATGTAAAAGGAAGTCTTGAGGCAGCCACTGGGAAGTGTTCAGGAAGCGCGACGATCAGGGAAGAGAAGCAGAATTCCAGCTTTGGGATCATCTGTGGGACGTGTTAGCTGCTTCAGGCAATCCGTATTAAATAATACATGGAGATTTAAAACCGTTTGCATTTAGATGGCTCCTGAGCTGAACCTGTGAGGATACGGGGACTGAATTGACTGTGTGCTATGTAACAACAACAACAAAAAAAAACGAAAAAAAAAAAAACAGAGGAGGCCAAACACCGGGAAAGCATCTGACACTCTTAACATCAAACTAGTACAGTGGGGAGTTTGGCTGGCATCCTCTACTTTGCATTTCAAGACTACATAACAATCGAGTTCTGTATTTAGCATTCTCGTCGTGTACGTCCCCCCCCCACACACCCCCCTTTTCCTTTTTCCTTTGCAGCGAGACATTCTGATACCTCCCGCCTGATAAAACCTGGAGATAAAAGTAAAATCCATCTGTTTCCTTATTCCAGGCAGTCGAGATGTGGCAGAATTTATCACGGCCAGATACCGTGAGCCGCATTTGCATACGCGGCGTTCTGCCGCACGGCGTTATCCCCGCTGCCTCTCACGCGTTTCCAGCCGAGACCCGCCGGGCGCCTCGGGTGACAACGCGCCTCACGGGCAAACACACTTTAGAAGATCTGACGGCCAGTAATGGAAAGGGGGGGAGGGAAAAAAAAATTATCTCTGTTATTGTTATAACCTTCTTATACGGTTGATGTGTGCGGGAGAGCCAAACCAGTGTTGTGTCACCTAATCGGATTGCGGGATGTGCAGGGGAGAGAGAAGCCGTGAATGAGTGGGGGAGGTAATCGTCTGACAAAGACACTCCACTGATAGTCCATTCATCTGGTGGACAAGGGGGGAAAAAATGAGGTAATGCAGCATCATATTTGGACGAGCCGCCTCTGTAATGAAATTGACCGTGAAGAAACAGTAGACGTCGAATGCGATGCGTTTGAGGAAATACAAGGCGAAATTGCAACCACACCACACTACCGTGGCTCTTTCTCCGATAGGCCTGGCCTGATGAACAGAGGCAAACGCTACAAACCCGAGAACAAACAATAAACTGCTTCACAGGAAATTTCCTGTGCGAAAAAAATGAAAAAAAGAAACACCCACGCACGCTGTGGGCTCACTTACGCAAAAGTAATGTGGCTGCAGGTAGAGCCGCACCAATTTCGTGTTAAGAGGGTTTCCAAAAACGCCTGCGTCCTAAGACAGCTAATTTGACAAGTAACAGTCGAGAGGAAGGGAGAGGCCAAGAGTAGGGAGAAAAAAAATGCAGTGAGCGAAAACTTATTTCCCACCATGCCACTGCCTCCCTCTCGTTGGAAGCGGCTGGATTTAACCTTGAAGAGTAATGAGAACTGACTTGCTTAAATGTTAGCATTCTTAAATCATCAGGAAGTGCCTCGAAGGAGCCCATAATCACTGTGCCAAATTGCTGCGCTCGCTAATTTCATTTCTCCCCAGCATTTGCTAGCAGTTACTGTCGATTATTCAAGAACAGCCATTTAATGCGTCTGAGTCCCAGAGGTGCTGCATTAAAATGTAATAACTTGCAGTGTAAATGAAAACAAAAACCATTACTTTCTCTCTCTCTCTCCCTCTCTCGCTCTAGCTCTCTATCCGTGTGTCTGTTCTCTCCCACCCCTCCTCTCTTTTTCCTCTCTCCCTCGCTTCCTCCCTCCCTCCCTGCCTCGCAGCTTCCACCCGCCATCGTGGGAGTTGGAATCTAATTCTCGGCCCATCTGGCAGGCGTAATGAAGCCAGGCCGCGCCAGGACACCCTGCTGCCGTCTCCGAGCAGGAGGCGAGCCACCAGATTGGCCCACGCAGGGCATTCCGAGTCGGAGTCGCCCAATGAGATGGCTTTCTCGGCGCAGCCTCGCGCCCCTCACGCTGGCTCCAAAACAGCGTCGGTGGTATCAGGCACTGGGAGAGGGTCCCAAAGAGGCAGACGTGGAAGTTTTTAGTAGGCTTTTGGTGAGTACTCTGGTAGTGCTCTGAGGTACATGTCAGGCACATAGTGTCTCAACACCCAGCACCTGAACTGGGGCCTTTTTTTACGTGATCGCAGCCTCACTGTCCAGAATGTGGTCAGAACCTGAGCCTACGAAGAGGTAGTAACTAAGAAAATAGAGTTTTAAACCAGATGTCAAGCTTTTTGTATTTGACAGTCATGTGATTACTACAGAAATCCAATGGTCTATGAAACGCATGGGTCGCACGGTTAGGTCTTTCAGGTAATTCACTGGGGACACATTTATTCACTAACACTGTTGCTTAAACACTTTCTTTCTTTCTTTTTGTTAATGAGAACTACCATTACATAGTGGACAAGGCCTTTTTCAGTGTACTACTAAAATAAGACACCAAAATGCAACAGCAAATACAGTAACACACTGTGTATGGGGAGCCCTGGATAAAGGACTGTTTCAGACAACATAAAGAGGCAGTAAATGCTCTCTATCCTGAAACACAAGATGTATTCAGGAAAAGGTGTCTCACCTCATGACATGTCTTAACTAAAAAACAGTGAAAAACATCCTTTCCCTTACAGGGACTCCAACAACCTGCATTTAGAGGAGAGTATCTGTTGTGTGGATGGGAAAGCCAAGTCCACCTCTGCCATGGCATCAGCCCCGTGCAGCTGCTGAGGGGACCCGACTGCCCACTCCAGGGCCAGTGGCACTTGTAAGCGATGGAGATCGGGATGTAATTACGCTATCTTCTCCAAACACAAACTCCTCCGCAATCGCCGAAATCTGCCTGGCGTGTGCGCGAGCACGTAGGGGGGAAACAGAGAGAGAGCGAGGGAGCGAGAGAGCGAGAGGCCCAGTCGCCCAGTCCACCTCTGCACGCTGGTCTCTGGGCACTTGTGGAGGAGAAAAACAGAAAAGAATAACAAAAAACATAAAAAAAAAAAACATTTGAAATCAAATTAAATCTCAATAATGAAAGAAAAAAAAAGGTGAAAGAGAAACTTCCGTGGCTGCGAGTGCTAAAAAGCCTGTGCAGCTAGGCCACCGAGACTCGCGTCACAGGAAGTCTTGGTTGCGCCGAGATGGTGCATCTGTTAGCCCGAGGGCCCCAACCGCAGTGGAACAAGGTGTGAGGGAGTGATGGCGTGAAAACCGCAGCTTTGTTGCTCTACCTTTGTTTGGCTTTTGAGCTGCTCGAGGCGCTGTGGCTTGTTTCAGAAAAAAAAAAAAAAAAAAAAACACCCAACCCACCGGCCCCCCAACTGCTGCTGCTGCTGGGAGAGGTCTCGAGGGAGAGCACCACGCTTGTCATTAACAGTCATTTCCCTCGCAAAACACAGAACAGGATCAGCGCCATGCCTGATGAGACCGCTTTTTCCTGTCATCTGCATGCCTACCTGCATCTCCTCAGGATGTGAGGCTGTGTGGCGGGGTGCTTGTGGTGGGGCTTTGGGTGTGTATGCGTGTGTCTCTATGTCTGTACTCATAGCAAGGAGGGGGGGGGGGGGGTGTTTTGCATTTACAATGTCAGAGGTGGCAAGTGGAATGCAAAAAAAAAAAAAAAAGGCAAAAAAAATCTTGACAGAACATCAAACGAGTGTCTGCGCTGACATGGGAGTCACAGCAAGCGGAGAGAAGCACCGGGTCTCAGATGGAAGAAATTTGTGGTTTCGTTGAGTGATTATAAGACGAATGGCAGAACATGACCTAGTTACTAACTTTGCATGCTTTTTGTGAACCACATGCTCATACTGGAGAGAGCTGTTGGGTTTTTTTTTTATATGGTAGTGGTGGTGGTGGTGGTGGTGGTGATGGTGGAGGGGGCTTCTGGGTTGTGTTACCGGCAGAATCATTTTTGAGAATCAGTGTGCAAGATTCTTTAATCGAAACCTATGTCTCAACGTGACTCGTCACTGCTTCCTCTGGCCACTGGAAAGAACAGAGCAGGTATTTCAAATGAGAATCTCAACGAGGGCATGATGTAAGTGGAGACCTTTTTAAAAAGAGACCGCTTTTTAAAAATGTAAATGCGCGTAGGATTTTGATTGTTCGTATTAGCCTGGGAAGTTTAAGAGTGCAAGTCTCAGAGAAGCAGAGGAGGAGGGGGGAAAAAAGCTACATCAAATGTGTCAACACACACACACACACACACGCAAAAATAAATTATGAAATAAAAAATTAAATAAAATAAACAGCAGGCATTCAAAATCCCACACTGGAATTCACCAGGGCCATAAAAGAAACATTTTAGCGCTAGTGTTAAACCCTGTCAGCCCCGGGCTCCCCCTAATTTCAGGCTTTGTTTACTTGGCGGTGGAGACTCTCGGGGCTCGGCGAGGCCTGCAGGCCTTTTGTCTGGCGGTGAAGGAGGTCTACACTCCGCCTGCAGCCATCCGCCGCAGACGCTTTTTGTTCCTTTTTTCTCCTGCGGAGATTTGGCCACGGGTCGCAGATTACAGGCAAACCAAAGGCATCACAGCCATTTCCTGTTTTGTTACACGTTAACACGAAAAAAAAAAACTAAACAACTGTAGTTAGCAAAACGGAGACTCGAGAGTTTCAAAGAAACGTTCTGTATGGCAGAGGGAAACAATGGCAGACAGACGAAGCCTCTGAACTGGATATTAGAGATGGGAACTCGGTGAACTAATGACGCCTGAGCATGTGCACGAAGATTGACTAGTCCTTGTAAATACTGTTCCGTAATGAATCCGCTAAATTGCATAAAACACAGGTGATTATTCTTCCCCAAAGCCAGTGATTAGCCTTTCATACTCAATGGAGCGGTCGAAGGGTTGTCCTCAGTCATGTGCATTCAAGACATGCCACGCATATGCATATACCTTTATTAATATGCCACTGTGCAATAAATCACAGTAATTTAGTGCGCTCCCTCCACTGCATAATAATACCATCGAGGGAAGAACAGTCCATGCCGCGACAAGAGGCAGCGATTTAGAATTCAGCAGGGGTGAAGACGGAAAAAAAAAGAGTCAGAGAAAAACAGATGAAGAGGAAAGAGAGAGAAAAAAAAAACGAAGGAAAGGAACCAGACAGAGAGGGGGGCAAAAACAGCAGCCGAAGCCATTTTTAATAAGAAAATACAGCTCTTCAGTGACAGTGGAGCTTCTCGACTTTATTGAGTTGCACATGCTATTAACCTCCCCTGTAAAGGCGGACGGCAGATGAGATTGTGCTCGACAGCAGGGAGGTAAGCGATCCTGATTCTCATCGGGTAGCTTCGCCGGTACTCCCCCCCCCCACACCCCCCGACCGCTCCACCCCCACCACTGCCCCTCCACCCTGCTCCCCTTAATGAGCTTTTAATGTGGCCTTAAGGTTGGAGCAGGAAGTAGAAAGGAGGCCGGTCCGATTATCTGAATAAATGCCTCCGCAGAGGATCCAGGCAAACCAGGAGACATCCCTCACCTCTCCTCACGGAGACGGGCACTGATCGCTCTCTCCCAACAGACAGACGCCTGTAATTGGAGCGTTAATTTACGATCAGGTCTTAGTTGGATAATGATATTGAGCATTGTAATTTGCTGATGCAAATTGTATGTTATAATGGACCATAAAAGGCACAGTAATATCTAGGAGAATTGCCAAACACACTGAGCATTCATTACAGTGCTCATTAAAGCATTCAAGGCTGCGTTAAGAGCTTTTGTAGATGGAAGTAAGCATGTAATCGAGGCCTGATTGTGCCATAGCACAAGTATCACAGCACAAGATTCAGATATCGGTTCATTTGTAGAGAGGCCAGCTACAAAAACACATGCTATTGTGATTAAGACTTAGGCATTTTCCTTATGGCAGGTTGAATAAAAGACTTATATATGTCAGCTATAATAAACAAGGTACTTTGCTTCTACATCCTTAAAATTCTTGCATAAAAAGCGTTATAAAACATTAAATGTGCTCTCTATAGTGCATCCAATTATAGCGTTCAATATTGCATCATTATTCTCTATCACCCCATGAATAACAATATCAAAAATATCACTCTCTAAATCCTTGCACAGAATGGATTTTGAATGCAAAAAACATTATGGTTAAATTACATTGATTTGATAAAAGCTTTTGAATGAGCATTAAACAGAAGCTGGAAACGTGGAGGGGCGATAAATCTTGGGTATGCTTAGCGCCCCTTCTCCAGGTGGCTAGCGGCAATGCTACATGCAAAACAGTCAGCCTGAGGAGCAACTCCAAGTGGCAAAAGCAATTAAGAGTAAATGTGGAACAAATGAGGCATTCTAGCACTTTCTGTGACCGGGTCATCACGTGGCCATTTTATTCAAACGACCTCTCCAATAATACCCTTTGTGCTCTGCGGTTTCAATGCATCTCCATTGGAGGGAGGAGAAAGGGGGGTCGAGAAAAATATATGAAAAGAACCCGTTCAAGGTGAAAATGAAGTTTCCCCTGACTGCCTGAATGAATCTGGCCTCCTCCATTGGGTTGTGCAGTCACTGGAAAGGATTTTTCAAACCGCCATTCAGAAGGGCCCCCAAAAGCCTAAAGCCTTTATCGGGGGGAGCCCGCGTGATTGATGTGTTGTGGACCCTGCTGTGGTTAACAGCAATTTTTATCTGTTGCTAGCGGCAACAGCCCAGGTCCCCGAGCGAGCGCACAGCAGCAGGGCCTCTGCTCTGAAGCGGGCCCGCACACGGGGATAAACAAATAGGTTTTTCAACCCCGGACAGCCCTCATGGCGCAAGCTCTGACAGACACAGCCCCACAGGAAAGGCGGACAATGTCAGTGCTTTAGCCCCCGTCCTGCTGGGCTATTGGTTTCTTTTACTAATTTTCACTGTGTGCAGAGGCCCATGTTATGCGGACACCTGCGAGGCCTATAAAGGCACTGGACTTTTTGGGTGGGGGGTAGAGGATGGGGGGGGGGGGGGGGGGGGGTTCACTGGATGGGATTATGGAGGGAATGCAAGAGGATATGGTGAAAGTCAATACGAGCTGAGAAGAGGTTGAGATTGAATTGCTGTGGTTGCAGGACAAAGGCTGTGCTCTGCTTAAGGATCCAAAGGCCATAGGGTATTTCTCCACACAAGCTGTGGCTAAACAACCTTTTCCATGCTCAAACAAAAAAAAAACTACAACTCAGGCCATGTGTTCCTCATGACTGAGGGACTTTGAGTAAACAAGGATGCATTCATTTCAAAAGGTAATCTAAGGAATCAGGGCTACTTTGTTGAAACAGCCAGTGCTTTTACAGTGCACTCCTGCAATCATATGACATAATCCTCTCCGCCGATAAGGACCTCCGTTTTCAAAACTTCCAGGAAAGACGAGAACATCAATTTGGACCAAAGACAAAGGTCGCGAGTGCCAAATCAATTAAACAAGTTCTGTCCATTTAGTTTCTTTTTCGAACAAATCGCTTAGTAAATGTTGTGCTTAATTGTGGATTAACCTAGCGTGAAACGCATGTACATATGCCAAAGCACGGTAATGAGAAACGGGTGTGTGCAGAGGAGCAAAACAAGAGAAAGAGGACCAGCTGTCTTCGTAGTGCTCTGGGTGAACCCAAACACACGCTTCAGGTTTCCACTTAAGCACAAAACAATGCAACAAACCTTCTCAAAACACACACACACAGATACGCCGATCACTTAAACATGCTCCAGTTTATCCTAAAGAGAAAAATAAACAAAGGCTTGAACCTTAACGATTTTGACTACGGGGTTACGAATATATACACCTAGGACAAAATGAGACGGCAGACTATTTTTCCATTTGTGCAATCTGTCTGGCCCTCCATGCTTTTGTGGTCCCTGCACAGGAGATTGGCCGCCTAGATATGGCAGCAGAGATATTCTGACACTTGGCCATCTATTTCAGCCTCCGGCGAGGTGCGGTACGGAGGAGTGCTGCTTTTATCTGGGGGGCCTGGGGAAGCAAGATAAATCACCCTCCTCAGAGCCCATCTTCCACAATAAAAACAAGCAGGTAGCGACTCAGGAAATGTGCGTGATAGCGTCTCCGCGGCCCGGGTGACATCATAATAAAGCCGTCGGATGGAGCACCGGCGATGGGCGGCCTGGGCCAATAAACAGCCACGCGTCTACGGCGTCTTCGAGGCGAGGCTATGCCATATATTTCATGTTGAGTCAGCAGTGGCCACGCTTTCAGGAGATCAAGTTGCGGGCTTTGTCTTTAGGAGAATGAATGAAGAAGTATGTCGCCTTTGTCCAAATGACTAAACCTGAAAGCAGCATACATTTATACAACTGGGCTATTTCATTTTGTCACGACAGATAAGACAGGGACAGAGAGGCGCAGACACACCAAACACACTTACCTTCAAGTAGAAGCACCACTTAAAGAGTTTCTTCCACAACTTACCATTCACCATTAACAATATGAAGGCTACATTTTCATACAGTAAACAGCAACACATAAAACCGCTAAAGCTGACTTCAGCACCCTTTCAGAATCCTGGGACGGAGCCACTTTCTCCGGGTTCCACCCACTGTAGTGATGAGTAATGTGCTAAATAAACAACCCCCGAGGCCTGGCCGATAAATCACGACTGGTAGTTATCTGTTTAAAATACCCAAGATAGTTCTGGAAGGTTTTATTTTACTCCTCCGTGTCCCTATCTGAAATTGTCAGGCCTCACTTCTTTTTTTTCTTCTTTAGATCTGAATGTAGGTGTTGCCCTGAACTTCACAAAATACCAGGGCCCTGGCAGGCAACATAGACATATGGTGGGCAAAAGCAGCAGAGGCGTTATCACCTATAGGAGAGGAAAACAAACTGTCGGGAGAGATTTGTTATTTTTTTGCCTCTTGGTGCCTGGTGACAGATAAAAGCTCCCAGGCTAATGTTTTTCTGTGAAACGGGGGCAGGCTAGGCTACGCCGATTGGGACCCTGGGCTGGCCATCAGATAACCCTGCTCCTGCCATCCTCATGGTTCATCTCCCTTCTCTCCCCCTCCTTCCCTCCTTCTCTCTCTCTCTCTCTCTCTGCCTCCTCCCTTTCCTCCTGCCAGGGCCCTGTTCCCTGTTTACCGCTGTGGCTCTCGCTGGCCGGGTCCCTGAGAGGCCCCTGAGACCCCGTGGTGGAGCCCTGGGCACCTGCAGATAAGGCTGGCCGGCGTGCTGCGCGGCACGACGCATAACAGCGTGAACAGCCCAGCGTGAGCAGCTTGCGGGCGGGCGGGACCCGAGACGGCCCCAGAGAGCCCCCCCCCCCCCCCCCCACCACAGATAACGCCACCAGATAGGCAGACGGGAGGCTTGACAATGTGACACTTCCTGCCCTCCACCCTGACATCCTCCCAACCGCCGGCCAATTTTTTTTTTCTTTCCCCAACCTTCCTCTTGCCTCTCTTCATTTTTTTTTTCTCTCTCTCTGGGTCTTTCTCTTTCACTCTCTCTCTGTGTCAAGAAGATGAGGAAGGGAGGAAGAAAGGGAGGAAGAGAGAGAGGGAGGAAGAGAGGGAGGGAGGGAGGGAGGGAGGGTCTCGCCTCCACCTTCCCAAGTCTGATCTGACAGCTAATGCCAGAGGGTCCACAGAGGCTTGTGAGAGGTCACTTTTTGCGGTTTGTTTCTTCCTTCACAGTGTGTAACCATGAGGACTGAGAATGTGACACGCCATTTCATGCAGACACACACACACACACACACACACAAAAAAAAGCGAATGTGCCTTATCTCAAGCACCGTGTGTGTGACTGTTCAAAAATACTCTTTATACAGCTGTCATCCGCTGATAAGCATTGTCAACTCACATCAGATAATAGAGTTCATTTATTAACTCTGGGGTTATAGTGAAGACTATTGTCCTGAACACAAAACTCTATAAAAAAAAAGAAGAGACTCGGATTGCACCAACCTTTTCTTATCTTTTTTTAAACGCCCATTTCTGCACAAAAGGCGATTGTAATAGTATCAATCAAACCCTTATATCATGCGCCACAATCACAGAAATGATCTGGAATTTAATCACTTTTGCGTAACATTACCGTCATGCTGCCATAAACCTTGGCAACAAGCATCGCATTCTTCCCCGTGCACGAGTCAGGGTGTGTCAGGATGACTGCTTTGTGACACAGGCGCATATTTATGAGTGCCTGCCAACGACGACTTTCAAGTAATATAAATAGCCCACCAGTGACACCTTGCTAGAAATTGCTGCTAGGATGAAAAGACTATTCTACTTTCTCACTTCCTCGCAGTCACACATGGGAATACACAACACAAGACGCCACCACAGGTGATATTAGGCCCGCGCGCATCTCCAAGCAACAGCAGACATTTTACAAAGTGCATAATTAGAGAGAGAGAGATACAGAGAAAGGGAGAGGGAGAGAGAGAGAGTGTGTGTCTGGAAGAATCAATGCACCAGGGAGACCATCTCAGCGGAGATGGCTTCTGAGGAATTAGGAGAGTGCTCTGGGAAGACGGCATAAAAAGGGCTACAGCGGTGGCAGCAGCCAGCGGTGCAAGACAGAGACATAAGACACTTTAACTGCCTGAGTGCGGAATGAGATTGCTGTAAATAAAAAAAAAGGAGAAGATGGGGGCCATTTACTTAAGGTGCAGCGGGACACCTTTGTACAATTTAATCAGTCAGTCATCCAAGAGTGATGTCCCTAATATCATGATTTCTCCATTACTCTATTTAACATAATTAAAATGTCTACCTGTGGGCCCATAAAAGTGGCCGTGGAGATTGTAATTCTGCCATAAAGCCATGAAGCATGAAAATGTCACTTACCGAGTAGCCGCGCCCTGACAGCGAGTGAGTCGAGCTCTGTGGGGGGAAAAGAGAGAGAGAGAGAGAGCGAGTGAGAGAGTGAGAGTGAGAGGGAGAGAGAGAACAGCGGTGACCTTTAAGGACTGACAGAGACATGATGAAGCCGCAGCACTTTAATATCAATATGCGCATTAACCTTTTCCCTCCCCGCGCACGGCCAGCCGTGATCCCATTCACTCGCGCGGCCCTGTGCGTTCACCGCACACGGGCCCCCCGAAACGTGTCAGATCATAAATGCAGAGCGCTCCGTTTGCGGTCGGGGAGAAAATGATGGAACACGATCTGCTGCGGTTGGCAATCTATTGGCTGGAACGACTCCTATCTGGGGGAGTAATCTAGTGCTTTTTGTTCAGGCGTCTGCTGTGGAGCTCAACCTGTTGGGGGGCTTGGACAGCTTTCAAGGCTGATGTCAGTGGCTTTTTACAATAACACCACTTCCAAACAGTTGCATATCTCTTAGTCATTACCAAACAGATAAGGGCAAAATGCTAGGTTTCATGTTGTTTGTTGTTTCCTTTAGAAGACAGTACCCCCAAGCAATAATGTGGATGAATAATCAACTGTGTGTAGATTAACTTGATCGAGCCCATGGCTTTAGTGAAGAAATGTGGGGCCGCAATACAAACCTAATATCTCACTATACATATTAAATGTATACATTTTTGGCAGTGGAACAGCTCTGGGATAAAATTGGCCATTAAAAGCCACGGTGAGCCATTTCACCTATATGACTTAGCTGAACATCCTGTTCAGAAAATAGTTATGCATCAAGTTATGTCTGCACCGAATTCTCATTATTTAGTAATCTTCTAATCTCTTTACTTGTCTGATATCTTTAACTAGCAACAAGAGGACTTTCTTGAAGCTCTCACAAGGAACAACCACTTCTTCCTCTCAATTTGCCATGCCGTTGCATCACCGTAAGATGTCAAACTCTCACACCTTCTAAATAATGAACGATTCACTTGGTGAATAGAGTAAACATCTAAGGGTGCTTGGAAGAGTTTGAAGTGAGTCCTCAGCCCCATCTCTGAGAATAGTTTCAGCCTTTGAATAACTGTCATTCATCCCAAAATTCTGGAATGAATAATTTAGGGAGTGAGACGCCTCGGTGTGCACTTCAACACAGTGTGTAATTCGGAGAGTTGCTTCACCTCAGTGCGCCTGGCGCCTCTATACCTCCCGCTCTCGCTGTGAGGAGGCAAGTGACTCGACTGGCACCTCGGAAACCCTTGATGAATGAAGCCTCGGGACACAAGTCCTTCCACAGTTCATTCCACTGACTGAGGGCCGCGACTCGGGAAGTGTGTGTGTGTGTGTGTGTGTGTGTGTGTGTGTGTGTGTGTGTGTGTGTGTGCGTGTGTGTGGAAGGGGGCAGGGGGGGTGGCGGGTGGTGTTGGAAGGTTGGTGAGGTGGTGATGGCAGTGGCGGGTGCAGCGGTGGTGGAGCGTTTTCTGTCACTTCGGGCACAGTCAGAATACCAATCTCCACATCTCCCTTACGTTCCCCTTTCTCCCCTCCCTCTCCCCCTACCCCTTCCCCCCCTTCTCCGTTTTCGATTGGCAATTTCAACCACAGTCTCAGGAGGGGACTTTTCTGCTAGACCAATTTTGTCCTTGCCTCGAATTCAATCCCAGCGCACCCCTTCTAGCCTCCCACACCTGCGCGGCGCTTTAGCCCTCATCAGTGGCTCTGTTCCCTCTGATTTGCAGGCTGCCCCCACTGTGACAATTAAAGAGGTGTCCCGCTGCAAACCGGAAATGCAGCTCTGCGGGAAGTGGAAGACTATTCCAGGTCTCGGCGCTCTCCCCTCCTCTCTCCAGACGGAACGGGGGAGGAGTGGTGGAGAAAGGCACCAAATGGGGACAACCATGGCACCCCCCCCCCCCCCTTCACCAAAAGGGGCAAAAGTGAGTGTGTGTATGTGTGAGTGTGTGTATGCGTGCGGGCATGCATGTACGCATCTCTTGGGAGGGCAAGACTATTTGGAATTAGCCTTACAATGCAGGGCTCAATCAAGTTTGGGGCATTTGGGGAGAAAAGGGCGGCTTATTTAAATGATAATGAGGGACAATGCATTCGATTTAGTGTGGCTGAATCGTGAAGGGGAGGGAGGGCGGGAATCCATTAAAGCAGCTGCGGTTCATAAGCCACAGGGTTGGGATACATCTAAACACTCTCTCTTAAAAGCCATTATACATGGCTCTCAATGGATTTCTGCAGCGCTTAGGACTTCAAAAGGGTTCAAGAAGCTGTCCCAGGCACAGGGGGTGGGATGGGGGCGTAGGGGGAGGCGGCTAGTGGATGAGTCCAGAGAGGGTGGTGGTGGGTGGGGGGGTGGGTGGGTAGGGGGTTGGGGTTTGCTCATGACGCTGGCAGAGTTTTAGGGTTAACTAAACAGCCCCGGAGGACAGAAATGTTGATAAATCCGCCCCTTAATCCTTTCCCCATTTCCACGCCCATCCTCCCTTGGCCCCTCAAAGCCCTGGTGACAAGTGGGGTGGGGCTCGGTCACCCCCCCCCCCCCCCCCCCCTCCAACCCCCGGGGGCCACGCTATTGGTTTCCTGAGGCTCTAGTAGCCGCAGCGGGGCCAATCAGGCTCTGTGGAGCATGAAGTGTGGAGCCCAAAACAGGGGCCCAGATCCAGTGGGTCATGCTTCTGCTGCGGCAGAGGGAGATGGTAGGGGCCGGGCTTGGGTTGGGTTGGTGAGAGACCCCATCTGTGTCGATCCTCTCCTCCAACTGTGCAGCCGCCCCAAACCCGCCTCGCCATCTTTCCCCGGCGCTACTGAACACAGATGCACGGCAAACTCCCCTCCAATTTCCCTAATCCCTCCACCACATGGCTCGGGAGCCCCGCTGAACCAGAGGGCAAAACTGACCTTGTCTAAGCAAACAGATAAAGACCATGTGCCATATTTCGGAAGCCTGTAAAAATATCACGACTCGTCGTCGTTGCGGCGGTGGGGGGAAAAAACGTGGTTCTTGTTTGTCTCGATTTCCTTTTTGGCGCGGGGCGAGAGAAATCCGGTTTGCTCGTCGCCAGAACATCATTAGATAGCTTGAAAGACTTTGAAGTGGATATCAGAGTGTTTCTTTGTGCATCTTTGTGTATGCTTTGGCGAGAACTATCATGGCGGAAAATGTTACAGACGATTTTCATGGAGCCTGCGAACAACAGAGAGACGGTGTTTACAGAAAACGTTTAGTGGCACTGGCCAACACATCTTTTTCTTTTCTCTTTTTTTGGGGGGGGGGGGGGATGGAGAGATGCCGGCAGAATGACAATATCCAGTTTAGAGAGACGGATAGATATGGATCGCACAGGCACAGCGATCTGCTTTTTCTTTTACGCCATTCATTTGGCAGGAGATTAGAGAGACATGCCATATCTAACACCGTCAGCGATTACAGCATGCAATTTTCAACAGCTCCCCTACCAGCCCCCTTTCACTGTTGCATTTCCCTGTCAGAGCTGTCAGCCAGCATCTCCCTTTTATCTGCCAAGCCTGCCTTCTCCTCCTGACTTTTTCATTAAAAAACAGCCTTTTACACAAATTCATGAGGAATGGCAAGAGACAGAGAGAGACGAAAGCGAGAAAGAGAGAGCGCGTGTGCGAGAGAGAGAGAGAGAGAGAGAACGAGTGAAGGGAAGAGAAAGAATAAGACATGAAGAGATAGGCGGGAGGTTATTTCCTCACTTCTTTAATTTTCCACGGGATTCTGAATAGCTTAAACAATGCACTTAATATGTTCATTAAAATCTTTTCTTTTCCATTATTTTTTCCCTCCATCAGTGCAGCGCAGAGACAGCGCCTTCCCTCTCGGTCTCTCCAGCTGACTGAACCGTCTGATTGAATTTGGGCTGGTTTGGGAGGCCTGGTTGACAGGCATTAGTTAGGAAGCATATTCTACATTCATTTAAAAGGCGCCGCATGGGATTTTGCATAAATTCTCATTACTTTCCCCCCCTGATCCCAATTGCATTATTTTATCCTGGTGCCAGCAGTCAGCCTCAGTCACTCCTCTGCGAGCGCTGCCCACTTATCTCGGCAGTCGGCGAGCATATGGACAGGATTGGGACGATGATTGGAAAGGCCTTTAACTCCCCGTGCGGTTGGGTCAGTCGACTGCCTCACACCTGCTGGAACATCACTTTCCACTATAAAAGGCGAAAGCCGCGTCTGAATGCCAACACTCCCTAGCATCGGCTCCCTCTCAGCCGGGCTCTCTCCCTCCCCGGCGCAAGGTTAGCGCTAAATGCTAATAAATAGCACATTTGAAGGACGATGGCGCTTTGGGTCGAGGTCACCGTACACCACTTCCCTCCCATCTCTCTGCAGAATCGTGGCCGCTGACATTTTTTCGCCTGATGGAAGAGTGAGGTGGCTGAGAGAGAGGCCTGGGCCCTGGGCTCAGGGGAGCTTACCTCACTGAGTCGGTCTCTGGAGTTGCTCCGGTGAGGCTTGCCCAGCTCCTGCATGGCCTCCTCCTCAAGGTTCCGTCCTGGTCGGCCTGGAAACCCTTTGAACTGTGAGGAGGGGGGAGAGAGAGAGAACACGA
Organism: Sardina pilchardus; assembly: GCF_963854185.1. NCBI lineage: Eukaryota > Metazoa > Chordata > Actinopteri > Clupeiformes > Clupeidae > Sardina > Sardina pilchardus. The sequence continues at coordinate 18,511,848 of NC_085001.1, read as the reverse complement.
GGAGCTTGAGTTCAGCGTGCAACAACTATGACGGCATGGCAGAAACATCCGAGGACATCTTGCTGCCATTCCATCTGATCTGTATCAGGTCTTTGTTGTGGATTTGGGTAGGTCACTTATTGCAGTTTGAATACATGCAAAACAGTTCTCCCTTTAGAAAAACTGTTCACCTGCCTACGACCTTTGGACTGGGCACTGGGCCACAAAGACAACAGAAACAAATTCGCAAAAATAATGACACAATCGCAGAGATAATCCATCTTATCAACAGCAGACAGTGTTTGGGGTTTTTTGTGCACACATCCAGAGCCGTTCATCCCCACTTTTCCTGCCCCGCTTCCTCCTAAAGGGCTCGCACACCTGAGGCTTGGCTCGCCAGAGGAGCAACATGGCAGCAACCCATATTTCACCGAGCGAGAAGTGATGATGGCTGTGGCGTGTGTGTGTATGAGTGTGTGTGTGTGTGTGTGTGTGTGTGTGTGTGTGTGTGTGAGCGCACGGTTGTTGAAGAAGGGAGGCTGGCACATAACCCTGCTGCAGGTGCGCAGCATCCTATCAGCACATTGTACCCCTCTACTCCTCCATCCCTCCCTCCCTCCCTCCCCCAGAGGAGGATGGGGAAGGCTGCGGGGCGTAATCCATTTGACTAGCAGCTTGCCAGTGGGTCCCTTGTGGCTCCCAGGGTGGCACGCTCAGTCTCCAGATCTCCACTGCAATTTAAGCAGATCACTGCTACAATTAACCTTTCCTGGTAAATATCAATTATGGCCCCCGGCTAGGTAGAATTAAAAGGGTCATCAGCTAATCTGACAGGTCCTGCACACCGCCACCTGGCCGCCAAAGGCAGGGGTGTTTGCCTGTCCTTCTGCCGCTCGGTAACAAGCCAAACCAGACACAATTCCCATTTAATTACCCCGGCAAGCGCCGGACAGGCCAGCTGATTGGATGGATAAATTACCTCTCTGATGAGGTCAGTGGCGAGAGTTGCCAAGACACAACTGGGAATAGCTCAAAAAAAGAAAAAAAAAAAGATAAATGGAAAAAAATAAAACTGTCACACGACCTGGCAGACGCAGAAATAGCTGCAGGTGGCACAAATCATGGCTGACTGCGGTGTAGTCTGAGGACTTTCTCCCAACTCCCTCTGACAGACTGACAAGCTAATCAGTTCCTCTGTCTGGGAAGTCGGCATGAGGCGTGGTTGGCTCTTTCCGTGGCCGCACCAGAACACACACACACACACACACAGAAAAAAAGGAACGGCTCAAGTGATTGAATCGTGGGAGTAACAGGAACCCACCACTGATTGTTTTTGTTTATTTAGAATCAGGGCTGATAAATTACAAATAAGCATTTGCACCCCCCTCCCCACCACACACACACACACACACACACACACACACACTCCCCCACCCTCCCCTTTTTCCCGCCTTCTGCTCCTCACGGAAGCGGCTCCCCAATCAGGCCGCTCATTGATCAGAGGCAAATGTCTAATTAACCGTCAAGTTTAATTACGTGCTCTCTTAGACGCGTTTCCATGCTATTGTTTCTGAAGAATGTGAAAAATTAACTGGAGGCACAGGAGATTACACTCACTTTACCAGACATTAACATGCCAGACACTCTGTGATTAAGACAGCAGATAAGTGTGAGGGGGAGTGTTAATTGGGCGCTGTTTCGATCCGTATCTCTCTCTCTCTCTCTCTGTCTCTCTCTCTCTCTTCAGCTTGTTCCCGTCAATACCGGGGAGCAGCGAAACACATTACCTACCAGGCAGCCGAGAGCTCTGAGGTGCTTTACGAGAGGGGGGGGCTTATTCGGTGTGTGTGTGTGGTGACAGAGATCAAGGTCAACATTGTTCCCTCTTCGACTTCGAGGATCACGGAAAAAAGTCTTTGAAACGCTCTCTGGGTGCTCTGGAAGGCATTGTTCTCTGAGGCCCCCGCGTTAGCACTGCTTTTGTCCTGTGGATTAATTTGTTTACTGCGGCGGCGGCCGCAACAGCACAGCAGCGGTGATGGTGGGTGTGGGGGGGGCAAGGTTAAACAGGTCGAGTTCAAGCGTCGGCCGACGGTGGGGGCCTCGTTTGGAGGAGAAAAAAAAAAAGAAATAAGCGGCAGAAATATAAATACACAAGTAATGTCTATGTTTTACATGAATAATGCACTGGAAACGAGCTCCATTAGTCTCGGTATTGAACGTGTCTGCGGACGCTCTCCCGAGGCCTCTCGCCGTGCTCTTTAATTATCTTCAAAGGGCCCTCTAGCTTCTTAATTTCCCCCAAGTTGAGTGCTGACTTGGGTCTGCTCATTTACACAGAGCTGTGGGGTTTGTAAACCCCCCCTCACAACCGCAATCGCATAGGAGGGAGGGTGAGAGCGAAGAGAGAGAGAGAAAGAGTGGAAGAGAGAGAGACAGGGAGGGAGGGAGAGACAAAAAAGGAGGATGAGAGGAAGTAGGGGGAGGAAAAAAAAAAAGAAATCGGCAGCTTTCCTGTCGGTGCTGTGGTGAGAGGCTCTGAATGCATTCACACTGGGCCAAATCTCCTCTCCCCCATGTCGATCAATCCGCAGGCTTGCCGGTGGGGAGCTGGTGGCTGCTTTGTCGGGGGGATGCTTTGTTGTTCTGCTCTTTTGATCCCCCCTCACCTCTGCGGCGCGGCGCGGCCGGGGAAGCACGTCTCGGAGGGTCTATAACTCCCGGCCCATGATTACAGGCCGGCTTTCTTTCCCGAATCTCCCGCCCAAGCCGCCCTCCCTGCCCTCCCTCCCTCCCTCCCTCCCCTCCCCTCCTCTGCTCTGCTCTGCCCTGCCCTCCCTCCTTCCCTCTCTCTTCATCCCTCCGTCGCTGCCTCCTCTCACCTGTCAGCTGTACTCTCGGGGGCCGTGGCTGAGAATCACCGCGTGTCAGTCCCCATTACCCTGAGTCTTGCCCTCCTCGTCCCACTGGCTGGCTGGCTGGCTGGCTGCTGCGCTCCGCTCCGACGTCGTCGCCGGGGCCTCGGCAGCCCCCGTGTGCGCCGCGGGGCGGGGCGGTGGACGAGAGCGGGAGCCAGGGCGTTGCTTGAAGGGGGAGGAGGAGGAGGAGGAGGAGGGCCGTAAGGACACCGATCCTTCCTCTAATTTGTTCGGAAAAAGTGTCCTGGGCAGGAGGACCCTCACCCCCATTAACCCAGTGAAAGGCGGCAGCCGCCTGGGGAGGAGGGATGGAGAGAGGGAGGGAGGGAGGAAGGGGGAGTGTGGGGAGGGTGGAGGGCAGAGAGAGAGGGGGATGGATGGGTGGAGGGGGGGGTGGAGGGTGGGCGGTGGCCATGGCGGCTCTGGCAGAGGGGGCACCTCTGCGCTGCGCCACGCCGGCTCAATCTACCGGCTCATTATCCCCGGCACAGGCCGGGGCGCGCAGGAGTGCACTTTAGGGCCACAGGCCAAATTGATTCATCTGCCATCATTTTCTCCCGGCTCAGAAGTGGCAGCTGCTCGGAGTCGAGGGAGAGGAGAGGAGAGGAGAGAGAAAGGAGAGAGAGAGAGAGAGACAGAGAGAGAGAGAGGAGGGGAAGGTGCAGTGCCGGGGCTCCTGGCTTTGTTTCCTAGGCCTCGACATCGCCTCCTCCTTTTCATCCCCATCCTGCACTGACTACTAGCGCAACCCCCCCCCCCCATCCCATCCCCTCCCCTCTCCTCCCCCCACACACACACGGCCTCCCTTCCCACCCCGGGTCCCTTTCCGCCATCACCCCTTCACCCCCTTCTCCGCTTCTCAATTCCCTCTTGAGTGGCCCAGACTGAGGATTTCCCCCAAGAGTGGAGCAAAGCGGGGTCCACCGAGGGAATAAAACGGAGCCTTCTTTTGTTGTGTTTTCACGCCTTTTTCCTCTACATATGCTGACCCCAATATTCATAATACACACATTATTCAAGAAGTGTGAGATGACACGCACACACACACATGCACACGCACACACACACATACACACACACACACACAGAGAGAACTAAATCAGATATCAGATGAATGCAAACAAATCCCACACAACAGGATGCCTGTGCACAGTGTGCAGCACTCTGCCCAGGTATATGTATTTGCTTTACTAAAACGCTACTATGGGAAACCACTACGCAGGATCCCATTTCCACAGAAAGACCCTTAATGAGGCCACAGACACATGATCAGACCTTGGGGATGTGTATATTGGTGTCAGGCTGATGCAAACAGCACATGTGTCCTCTGCAGTGTACACTTTTTTTTAGACTTCAAACCTCAGCTGCCTCTTGGCCTACTTCACCAGTATCCACACACACACAGTCCCCCCAGCAGAGATCCCTGTCTCTTAGGCCCTGACTGTAACAGATGAACCAGGCAGGATCAGTGGGTCCCCATGGCTTTTCCTCGTCCTGGTCTTCTCTTGTCACCCCCTGCCATATGTCTCGTAAGGGGCAAAGGGGCTGGGAGGACACCTGCTCCTAAAACACGAGCCCTTCCCTCACCACCTGTCTCCGAGGCTCCGGCCCCCAGCGCCCACCCCCTCACCTGTCAGAGGGGGTAATTAAAGCCGTCTCTCTGCCCTGCATCGATAACCGCAGAGGGCCCTCCCAAGCTTCCCAGGGTGCACTTCTTCATGCTAATAACAACAATTAGGGCAGCCGTGTCGAAAGGCCGCCGAGATTATTAGAACAATGGCATGAGCAATACGTGGGATTTTTTTTATCTGATTTCTTCATGACTCAAGTCAACATTTAAACAGCAAATCTGCTCACTTCCTTTTCAAGGCTTGCACGCGTTGATTCCTGCGCTCACCATTAGCGTTGGAAAAAAAAGTAGCAACGTGTTTTGCAAATTCTTCTGAATTATAATGAGCAACATTCAAATCACCCTCTCTCTTTGATGATGTGGTTTGTTCAAACTCCGGCATGCGTGGTTGCGGCTGTTTTGCTAGTCAAAGCTCCGACTTCATATTCAAAACAAAGAAAAACACTTCGGCGAGTGTATAGTAGTAACATCACCATATGGACATAGGCCGATGCTTCAGAGACCATTAGTGATGTATATCCTCTGAAGAGTTGGGAATGTTTACAGCACATGGCAGTCTGTGGTTTCTCCTCCCCAAGCCCAAGGAGAGATTTAAACACAGGGGACAGCAGCGCAGACCACATATGTGTGGTGAAGAACCCTGACACACACACAAAAAAAAACCATCCTCTAACGGCTATTAGAGAGGATAGCGTGCACGTTCATCTGTTCCAATGAAGTGTGAAATCCGGATGGATGATGATTGAGGTGTTTGTTACATTATAATTGAAACAAAGTGTGAGATTTTTTTTTTTCCCCGGACCACTTTCTTCCACACAAATTGAGATTGAGGCATTTGCACCCTTGTTGAATGCACCGTCTATTCCGTGTTAAAAAAAACCTTGCCACCAAAGAAAACAGGCCTGAGTGCTGTACACAACACGACACCTCTCAGGCTCTTTACGCCAGCTTCCTGGCAGGCCATTTGAGGCTGCTGCCACCGTCCACCATTTGAGCCGACTGCTGATGTGAAAACGCATCCATGCTGCGCTGGAGATTGAAATCCCATCGGACTCTCACCCAAATGGCATTTTCAAGTGGAGGGGCTGAGTGAGGAGATCCATATGGATGCCAATGACCCGATGGCAGTGATGGATCAACTCTGGCCGGAGATCAACTGCTCACTGGGGGATACCCACGTGGGTGTGGTGTGTGGAGACAGACAGCCAGCCATTTGAAATACATTATACTGTATCTCAGGTCTGAAGAGATGGAAGTCCATCAGGTCAATTTCACTGCCTGGAAATAGATGGCTTATTATCACTTATATAAAGAGCTTCTTTTTTTTTTCTTCTCCCGCTCCTCTCTCTCTGTCTCTCCCTCTCAAAAATGTGACATTCACACCGTAAAATTTGCACCTGATGACAATGACACCTCGACTTTACAGGTAACCTGAGAAACACGAGATGTTCTTTAATTAAATCAGAAATCACTACATAGAGGAGCTCGAAGGTGCCAAGAAAAGAGGCTTTCAGATTATTAATTTACATGCCAGGACGGTAAAAAAAGGTGAAGGTGTTCTTGGCGATGGCGGGCTCCCAGAAGGTCTTCCGACCTCGGCGCTAACAGCACCTCTGAACTGGATGACTGATGTGTTGTGCTCGCGCACGCGGTCTCCGAGGGCACACTGTGCTCGCGTTCCACGGTACGGGAGACCGATAAAGTGATGGAGGACGGAGGATGGAGGGGGCAACAAGAGAGGGTAGGAGAGTGGGGTGGGTGGGAGATTGGGGTGGGTGGAGGTGGGGGTAGGAGAGTGGGGGTAGGGGTGGGGGGGAGACGGGGACCAGGGCAGGCTGCAGGCAACGCGCGAGAGAGGTGAAGGCGTTTTAAATCGGAGGCAGATGTAGCACATGTAATGAATCATCTTCACTTAGCACTGCTCCCCTCTGATGTCTGAGGACTCGTCTTGCCCTTGGAGGGAAACGTTTCCGGGACGTTATCTCATGCTGCACAAAAACGCCGGGGTTAGAGCATCACTCCAAGCATGTCTGTGTATGATCTTGGGTTTGAGAAAAAAAAAAAAAAAAAAAAAGTTTGTAGACTTTTTGTGCCTTTCTGAAGTTGAAATTAATTGAGTGTGTGCATGAGTGCACATCTCTCTCTCTCACTCTCGCTGTGTGTGTGTGTGTGTGTGTTTTGTATATTTCAAAGACTATACAGCAGCAGACAGCTGAGACAGTCTGTTCTAATTGACCTTTATTTGTATCAAAGAGGCGACTTTAAGGAACAAATCATGGTTGATTAAACGGAGCACAAAGGCTTTGCTGTCAGTGTTGCCGCTAGTTTGGGGCAATGCTATCTTTTTGTCTGTCACAGTGGGGGAAAAAATGTGATGCCACAGACTACTTGCACCTGAAAGCCACCGAACCCGTTCCTAAAATAATATCCTGCATGAAACGGCAAATGTCCCGGATACATGGCAGCTAAAGCAGAACCATGCTAACATCTGCTGTGGCCAATAATTCCCCAGCAGCTGCTATGATCCTCACGTCACTGTTGCTGCTGTACTGAGAGAACAGTGGTGCTTTCAAGGGCAGGGCTCTCTGAAGCCCTCCGACAGCATTCATAATTGATGCTATGGTCATGCTCCTAATGTCATTGAGCAGAATGAAATGAGAGCGGCATGGAAATGCATTCAGAACGTCATCCCGTGATCCAGGAGGAAGCTCCAACAGAGTTAGAGACGCAGGCCCGGCGCTCGTCTCAGACGCTCCTGTTGGACTCGTCTGCACTCGAGGACTCGGTGACTCATGAACCTTGAGGGTTCTTCAGCTGGCTCTTACAGCAACTATGTTCTACTTCAAGGTGCTCTGCGATGACCCTGGGTGTTTCTCGATTGTTGCAAATGCTACCTTCAAGATTTCTTCTGTAACAGCAAGAGTGCCGTGTCCTGCAATTGTTAAAAGAAAACCCATCTGAGAGAGACAGACAGTTCAACTATGTTTACGGACATTTCCAGACTTAATGTGAGAATTTTGCTTGCAAACATAAGTCCTCTTTCAGTGGGCACTGAAGTCCTTATCGAAAGTACCAGGCTTGAATAATTACCTTGCAAACAGCAACAGTAAAAAGATAATACAAAATAAAAAATAAAAAATAAAAAAAAGTAGGTTGCTAACCGATGTATTCCTACAATGTATTTGTCACTGTTTAAAGTGTTACATTTTTCCTGGGTATCCAACCAAGAACAGTACAAAAACTACAGTGTAAAATGGGGATGGTTAGTGAGAACAACAGGTGTGTTTATCTTTCCTACATTTGACTTATTCCATCAAAATAAATGTAAGGATAATGTATAAACTGGTTACCCTTCTATAAAAAGGCCTAGACTATGCCAAGCCACTTTACAAAGAATGTAAGAAATATGAGACTATGAAAATAGTCTCGAAAACTATTATGCGTTAAACCAGATGGGACACAACTGGCTTTGCTGTGACGGGCAAAATAATGATCTCTCGACTTAAGATGGATAAACCCCATTGTGTTAATAAGGATAATGGTACACTAATGAGCTTACTTGGGATTAATCAGTGCATCCTACAGAGGGGACTCTCTCTCTCTTTCTCTCTTTCTATCCATCTCTCCTCTCTCTCTCTCTCACTCTCTCCCTGTGTCTCTCTGTGTCTCTAGGAAAATAAGGACAATCTATTTAAGGGGAACTTTGTACCAACAAAGCCAAGGAACTCCTGAGAACAGAGCACACAGTGGCATGTGGATGTGTGTTCCAAGGAGTTTGGATAATGACTCCTTCGTGGTCCTTTGGTTCTGTCTCCGTGAACAGATGACGGTGAAATTGCACAAACATTAATGTCCCCTAAGGGTGGGGTCGCGCAAGTTGCACCACTTGGTGGCAGTAATAGACTATAGCCCAGAGCCAGATGGGCAGGGTGGGGGTTGTTTAGGTCCAATGGCCCCTGAGAGAGAGAGAGAGAGAGAGAGAGAGAGAGAGAGAGAGAGAAAGAGAGAGAAGAAAGAAAGAGACTGATTCACATAGCTAATTGTCTCCAGAATCGCATGGGGTAACCCTCGTCTGGCAAGAGGCCACCAGAGCTGTTGTTGGAGCTGTGGATGGGAGTGGAGGAGGGGCAAAGATCTTGACCTTGTGCTGCACCGAACCCTCTCAGCGGGTCAAGTGGAAATGGGCCACTCTCCTCGCTAATAATGTCAACCCTAAGAGGAAGCGTCTGGACAATCTCACCATGCCGTGCGCTGGGGCCCAGCCTGTGGGAGCTGCCAATGATATCCTCCCCACACACACACACACACACACACACACACACACACACACACAAAACACTCTCCACCATAGCAAACAACTGATAATAAACTGATTCACTGATGGGGGGGGGGGGGGGTATAGTGTTTGTTGAACAAAGTGAACTGCTGAATCAAAGTCTGTTTGGCCTTCATCATTGCTATCAAACAGAGTTGGGATGTGGGAATGGGATCAAACACACAAATTGGGATCATCAGAAACTCCATGACTAAGACCAATGCAGGTCAACAATAACGACTCAAGCTATCTACAGCATTTCAGTGAAGAGTCTGTTAGTAGAAAATCTTCAAACATGGATAGACTTTGAGGATTGGATTGACTGAGTTGTAAAGTTTACTGGAACCTAGTTTTTATGAAAGTGTCCTTAAATTCAAAGTCAAATTTGGCCAGTTTACCTTGTTTCTAACCATTTAATTTTCCGTACAGAATCATGGTTTGTATGTACAGTATGTATGTATGTATGTATACACACACACACACACACACACACACACACACACACACACACACACACACATGCACGCACACACCAATATGTATTTTTCATCTAGGACATATGACTGTACTATAATGTAATATGATTTTTTATGTTAATGTAATGTTTATTGTCATTGTAAGTTTTTGGGGAAAAAGCAAAGAACCATCAACGTAAAATGAAAGCCACTGTCTCCGTCACTGGGACTCAAATTACTTTCCCATTGTGCTATGTATAGCTGGAAAATTTGACTAAAATAGCGAGTTCCTTTTCTGTCCTGGTGAGTGTGTTGAGTGAGCCTCTGCCCTTGGCTGGTTGGGATAGCTGGCAACAATCTGTTGCACCCTCCCAAACACACATAAACAAGTCTTCCCCTGCAGGGCGGACACAAACGAGTGACTTTCACAGCACTGAGAGAAAAGACGGCGCAGGTCTCGATGCCACCGCAGCCACAGTTGGCAGACGCCCACACACGGAGACCCCATTCAGCAAGCGCGAGATGGGGGATCAATAAATTGGCACCCAGCGTGGCAGACTGGCAGTGTGGCACAGCGGGCAGGGGCCCTAGGTGCCCTTTGAAACATCCCCGCATGCCTCCCCCAGTCCACCCCTGGGCTCTGTCTGCTGCCACTACTGCAGCCGGTGGGCCTGCTTTCTTATTCAGATCACAGGGCGGGAGCCGGCGGTCCAGGCTCCGTCCGCTTCAATCGAAGCGGGCCGTAAATCTGTTCCGCGGCAGCGCCGCAGCGCGGAGTCATCAGCATCGGCGGCGTACGCCAGAGTGCGACTCATGCTAGGGCTCTTCATCTGCAAGTCGTCAGCTACGGCTGGGTGCAGTGCGCCTTTCGCCTCAGACAAGAAGCATCTGCTGAGTAAACAAACACAAGTGCGAGAGCACGGAGTTTGGTCTGTCCCTTTATGAGGACGGACAGATTTTATTGCGTTCACCCACACCGGACTTGTTTTGGCGTCTTCCGGGCGGGTGTGGGGGGGTGGGGGGGTGTGGGGGCAATAAATGCTTTAGTGTTGCTGCAAAGGTTGAGGAACTGCAGTTGGATGGCAGGCAACAGAAGGGAGACATCCACGCCGTCACTCTCCTTAATTACTGTTAATATGTCACTAATAAGTGGCTTAATTAACAGCCTGCTCTACAGGCGCACACATGTGCCCACCAACATATACACACACACACACACACACACACACACACACACACACACACACACACATGCATACAGTATGTGCACATTCACGCACAAACACAAAACACAAATACACAATGACACATGCACACTCACACGCACACACGCAATCACACAATCACACACAATCACACACAATCACACACAATCACACACAATCACACACAATCACACACACACACACACACACACACACACACACACACACACACACACACACAAACACACACAAACACACACACACACACACACATGCATACAGTATGTGCACATTCACGCACAAACACAAAACACAAATACACAATGACACATGCACACTCACACGCACACACACAATCACACACAATCACACACAATCACACACACACACACACACACACACACACACACACACACACACACACACACACACACACACACACACACACACACACACACACACACACACACACACACACACACACACACACACACACACACACACACACACACACACACACACACACGTCCAGCAACGTGCATGTACACATACACAAAAAGAGATATGATCATTGAAGTACATTCTAAGCTGTCTGCCAGTACAAAATGCCTTTTCCTCAAACCCTGTTTGGGTCAGGAACATTCAGGTATTGATTTGAGCTGGTTGCCCTGCTTTTTGATCAACCGATTCTCATCAGAGCACAGAGATATTGGCTGAAATAAATCTTTGGGATTGGTTGGGAAAAATGCTCCCTTGACAGTTGATACTGCTCAACTGCCTGGCAGCTTTAATGTTTCCACCGTGTAGAATGTGAACGATGAAAACGAAAACACACACAAACACACACACACACACACACACAAGATTGGAGATTTCTAAAATTGTCGGTTGAGTGGTTGACCTTCCTCTGAGAGGAAGGCTCCCTTCCTTTTTCTCCGTCAGGCGCTTTCAGGTGTCACAGCTGCAAGGGAACATGCTGACCTTGCCAACTATTGTGCGTCGAGCTCACTTTGAACAAGACCATCCCGCTGTGGTCATTGAAAATGCCTGTAGTTCTATGTTTTAGAGACACAAAGGGAGGCTGTGTTGATGTACCCAAACAGCTATAAATGAATATAATGTGTTGATGCGGTGCCATTCAACAGAATTCTTTGCCATTGATGAGGAGTCAAAACACCAAGTACAAACCGAACAAGAAAAAAAGGGCTCACAAGACAAGATTGAATGGCGCCACAAAGGAGAATGTTTTTTTTCCCCCCATCTTCCACCACATACAGACCTTTGGCTATAAGCCACAGTGAACCCATTCAACAATACACATGGGTCTGCATACTGTGGAGCAGCCCAACTTCAGGGACTAATTCTTTGTTGAGGCCTGCCAAGCTTTGAGCTGTTGTTTTCAGCCAACAAAGTGTTACAAACTTATATAGCACTCCACGGAGCAATAAAAGTCAGGTTTTAGTCATACTGAAGGTCTTCCATTCTTCTGCGTTTCATTATATCTGCCCGTTTTCAGAACCTTTGCCAAAACAAATATATAGAATTGAGGACCAAATCGGAGGTTACTGGTGAGGTTACATCCCGTTATTATTACCGTGTCAAAGGTGACCATCCTCTGGTCTCTGTACCCTCTGTTCCAAGTGCACTACAGGCAAGGACAGCGTAGCTTTGTCTCATCGCTATTGAACTTGAGCGCTATCAATATAGCTATTAAGGCTCCCGATTCTGCCCCAGACCTCTTAATACGACGAATATATGGATAATGCCTGCTTCATAGACTACGTCTAATACTCTAGACAATGCCTGCTTCATACTGTACATCTAAGGGGGTGTCTGAGGTCTGTGTAGCTGTGCGCCATTTGAAACAACACTAGCCCACTACCTCCCCTCCTTGCTCATCTGGCGGCATCTTGAGTGTTGAATATCGCTGGCATTGCGTCCGACTGCGCTCTCTCTCTCTCTCTCTCTCTCTCTCTCTCTCTCTCTCTCTCTCTCTCTCTCTCTCTCTCTCTCTCTCTCTCTCTCTCTCTCTCTCTCTCTCTCTCTCTCTCTCTCTCTCTCTCTCCAAATGTTGCAAATTACACCCTTGCGCGAGCGCTCCTTGATGAAATGGAGCCAGCGGGGCAGGACGGCGGCGAGTTGGAGACGTCTCAAGGCAAACACGGCAACCGGCGCGCTGAGTCCAGCTGAGCTGAGGCTGAGCTCTGTCTCTATTCCGTTTTTACAGTAAACTAAACACCAGAGAGCCGGGCCGCGCACACAAGGCCCGGGAGACCCGCTCCGGCGCTCAGAAAGCCCGAATGTCGGCTCGGCCCGGTCCTCCCGCCTCGCCCCCCCCCCCCCCCCCCCACTCTTCCCCCTTTGGTCTCTTGTGTCCTCTCCTTTTGATTTGTAGACTTCCTGGAAACACTGGGTGGCTATTTAAGAGACCTACAGGAAGAAAACGTAACTTTCCCTCCTCTGTGCCAGCAGAGGGGTATGGAAATTGGAAATCTGAGCCGCGTTCTTTCATAGCTGGCACTGACCGGGCACAGTTTGTGTTGTCGCTTGTGTGTGCCCCATTGTGTGAGGGGACTATAGGCTTTTGTCATATCTCAGCACCATGCAAGCAAACGGTATTCTGCAAGTATTTGTGCTTGTGTGTGTGTGCGTGTGTGTGTGTGTGTGTGTGTGTGTGTGTGTGTGTGTGTGTGTGTGTGTGTGTGTGTGTGTGTGTGTGTGTGTCTGTGTTCATTCACCACCACAACATTTGCTTGTGTAGCTCTGTCTCTCTCTCGTCTAGACATTTCAGTCTGTGTGTGTGTGTGTGTGTGTGTGTGTGTACCCAATGCTAAGCTGTTTCACCTACCCGCCTCAGTAAACACCCAGGGAGCCTCCTCAACCCGGCGGGGAGGTGAGAGATATCATCCCGGGCCCCGAGCAGGGCGACGCGGTAACACCGCCGCCTCAACCCCGTCAGGCCGGGACCGCACCGGCACGGCTGTCTGATCAGAGCGCCGAGACATGTGTCAGACCGCACCTCCTTTAAGCAGCAGCAGGGGGCTCTGGTCTAAAACTAATGAGCTAACAACCTACCACGCACGCAAAAAAAAAAGCTTGCAAACATCACCCGCAGCTCAGCTTGCACTAATAAACGCTCGCTAAAATGCTTGCTAACATTTTTTTTTTTCTATTTTCTGCTGATATAGTTGGCAGTGTGGCACTGTGAGAAAGAAGCTGTTCTTACATTGACGTGGAGCGTTCCATCCCGGAACACAAAAATACATAGTGTGCTATACATCCCAGATGGCTTTTGGGCACAACAAGTGCGTTTATGTGACCTACACAACAACATCTACAAAACAGCTGCTTCAACCAAAAAAAAGCAAGACTGCCTTCGGAAACGCATTAACACGTCTTCCTGTTGGTGCTTACGTAAGGACAGAGAAAAGAAAAGAGCCTGGAAACCGGCAGCGACGGCCTGCCTTTCATTGCGGCACGGCAAATACATTGTGTCAACATGTGCGATTAGATTAAGCACCTTACTCCCCACACTGCTGTGTTTAATTACACTATCACAATAGTCTTTCTCGCGGTGACTAAACACGCGCCTTTGATAAAGGGCTATTTTTCAACCAGATGATTTATCCTCCGAAATGCACACGTCGTCTCCACTATCCCCCATATTATTACACTGCGCCGTTCTTTTCCTCTCTTCCCTGTTCCCTTTCACTCTCCTGTGTTAGCCGGGGCTCAGGGACAGTGGTGCATTAGCTCTGACTGACTGATATGCCTGCATTGTTTTACCAAAACAATCTGGCACTATCGCACAATCTGCATTTGCTGTTGGAGGGGCCTTTTATCTTCCCCCACCGCCTCTGTTCCATTTACATTACCACCATAATTATCTGCATGTATCTGATAACGTTTGTAATCAGTCTTATCTCCTGCTGGTATTTTTTTTTCCCCCTCTCTCAACAGAGGAGATCTGGGAAACGCAGACATGACTGTTCTGTCTTTAGCACAATGAAGGGTAACTCAATTACCGCTGGGAGAGATGCTGGAATGTCATGTTTGACATTGGCTATGCAGCATTTATATTCTGGACGGGAAGTATAAATAATGAAAGTAACACCAGCAATACTGGCTCCAAAAGAAATCACCTGTTGGAACTGTGGGTAATCTGATAACAAATGTAAGTAAAGAAATGAGAGGGGGGGTAGTGAGAGAGCAAGCTGAAAAATGAACCTTGAACTCCCACGGCAGCTGAGCTCCAAAATAACATGAAACAGTTTTGCTTTTGTTGAAACCAAAGATAAACACGCTAATAAATCGCCCGGCGCACAGACCAGCCCCGCCGGCCTGCCGACTATCGGCGGGTAGGCCATTTTGAGAGGCGCTTTCATCACTCTCTCCGCGACGGGCAATAAAACCGGAGATGGCGGCCCACAGGTAACAGCGTTTCCTGAGCCAAGCATCTGGAAAGGATTTCTATAATGCAGTCCCACAAACGAGGGCAGCCGCAGTCCAACACCATGAGGCCACGTGGGAGCGGGACTGTTACAAAGCTCCTGGAACGTGCGTGTGCATATGTGTACGAGTGTGTGTGCAGTATGTGTACTGTACATGTGTGTGTGTGTGTGTGTGTGTGTGTGTGTGTGTGTGTGTGTGTGTGTGTGTGTGTGTGTGTGTGTGTCAGTGTGTGTTAGTGTGTGTGTGTCCATTGAGTATCGAAGGTGATGAGCAGAATTCTTCCAGCACGTCTACAACAGTTTCCTAGTCTCCTCCACACAGCCTCAGGGACTACAAGAGGCTTTTGAGGCAGCCTACGAGCACACCTCGTTGGCTTCTCCGCTCACATGTGAGCCGACTGCACCTCATCGGTCACATGAAACTATATCATGAAATTTATCTTAGAGACTGCGGCTAAAACCACACAGATGTTCACCCTAATCAGTATAAAACATAACTGGTTATTTTATAGACTACTACATTTTTTGGGGGGTGTCAATAAAGCGAGTATCAATTGTAACGGGACCATTAACGGCGCCGTTCAATAAACCACTGAGGCTGAAACATGTGGTTAACGTATTCATAATTTAACTACTCTCCAACACCTTAAAATGCACCGCGGATAAAGATGACACCGCTGGAGGATATAAAAGAGCCCGGCTATATCCAGGATCTCAGCGAAGGATGGCCCCAGGGGAGTATACCATTAGACCTGACTGATGTCTCGCAGATGTGAGGTGGCCAGGATACTTTGTTAAATGGCATCGCTGCGGCAAGGTCGGGTTTCCATTTGTCTGCCGCGGGGTCGTCGTGCACCGGGCCATAGCTCTGCCACGCCGTGACAGCCTCCCGTGGACCCGAGCGATGGGGGTCCTCCATCTTGTGTCACCCGGGATGTCTGGGAGTGGCACGCCGCGGAGAAAAGTGCCCCCTGCTCCCCGGAAGCATCCATCAGCGCCGTCCCCGCCGGGGTGTGAGTAACGGATCGACTTTCCCGCGGACGATAATCAATCCCGCCCGCCGCCGCCACCGCCGCCGCCTCCTCCTCCTCCTCTCCACCGCGGCACCCTCCTCTTCTCTCCCCTCTCCGCTCTGCCCGGGAACATTTATGGCTCGCCGTAAAGAAGGCCTTTGGGGCATTACAGCACCCAGTAATCCTGCTAAGTGAGCAATATTTCCCCCCGCTCCCCGGCCGCCATTAGAGGGCCGAGCCCATAAATACAGGAGTTAATCTGTGGCCATGATTTCTGCGCCGAGGCTGACCTTCCACGCTAGAATGAGGCCAGGAGGGAGGCGAGGCCAAGGTAGGTGCAGGGAGGGGGGGGGGGGTGCTGGGGAAGGGGAGGGTGGGGGGTGTGTGGAGGTGAGGGTGGAGGGGGAGCCGGGGATGAAAAGGCCTTCCACCGCCGCCCCGCCTCATGACGGATGTCTCGGGGGCCGAGGAGGTGGCGTACACCGCCAGACGAGGACACCCAGAGGACAGGGGAGAAGTCCAGAGCAGAACAACAGCGACAACCCGTCATTCCCCGGGAAACCAGGAGCAGCAGCACCGGCAGCGTAACGGCCCTCCGCACCGGCTGATGATGCAGCTTTGTCAAGCTGTGAGACTTTTATTTTTGTTTTATTCATATAAAAGAGTGTCCACTTAAGGAGAGGCGAGCAGTCAGCACCGCACCGCACCGCACTGCAGGAAAACCCTGTTTATGAGGCTCGAGGGTAATCAGATTGGGTGCTCATCCATTTGAAAGCATGCGTTAGCCGCACTCTCAAGTCCAGTCCAGCCCATAAATCTCTGTAATTTATTTGGTGCCGTATCAATGATATCTGGACTATCGCCCGCTCTGTAGAGAGGGGGAAAGAGAGCGAGAGGATATATTCGAGAGGATATGGTCTCAAGTCTCAATGTTAAAATACCCTTTATCAAGGACACAGAGCTTGGGGAGCAATAGGGCTTCCATTTCCCCAAAGCACCGAGGTTTTTTCCTTTTTTCCTTTTCCGGGGGAGATCTGAATTGCAGACATCCACTCAGAGCTTGCCGGGGGGAGCTTAGCATTCAGCCCTGCACCAAAGCACACGGCCTTGGGTTGAGCACCGCCGGTGGGGGCACTGCCTGCCTTCCGGCAATAACTGCAGCTGCACGCTTCAATTTTATTCCTCCCCATCATGCTTCAAAGTGCCTCCCGAAGGTGCGGCGCTCCGAGCGCCAGACCTCCATTTCATTTCGGCTGGAAGGCCGAGTTGCTCCATCACGCCATCAGCGGCGGGGTCGACGGTCAGGGCCGCTGGACCTCAGATGCCACTCACCTCGAGGCCGGCTGCCCTGAGAGGTCAGCCCCAGACCTCACACTCACTAACTCGCTGACCTCCGCGGCTACTGTTACGGCCGCAACTGTTTCACCACTGCTGCTTATGATTTTACCCACAAGTCCGTCGGAACTGCAGTACTAGACTCTCGGTATTCTCTTACATTTGTAAATGTCAATGAGGAGAAACAGGTTGTTTTAAACATGTTTTTTAAAAAAGTACTACTTCAGTTCAACAGATACTGCAGTGACATTTTAAAACCAAGCTATCTGCAGCTACACAATATATGGAAAAAAAGAGTAATATTTCCAAAACAATGTGCACTTTGCTGTAGGCATAACGGAACACTAAATGTAATATTTATAGAACATCTTTTAACAAGCTCTCAGGTGGAATGATGGTTAAGTTTCTTTCTACTGACAAGACGGGGCTCCTTCTCTGTCAAGTGGTATTTATGGCCAAGGCATGGCACAATAAAGAGAGAGATTATGGAAATACCTCAGAGCAGATCTAAGGTCGTCGTCTCCCCTCGCGGTGCGCCCCGGTATGGTATGCACATGGGAGCCGAAATGAAAATAGATTACTGTTGTTTTAGTCTTTCCATTTCTTTTCATACACCTCAAAACTCGAGCCAGCTGGTTAAATTTACCCCGCGCAGATGTGTCCGCCGGGTTCATTGTTCTTCGCTCGACATGCTCCTCTTTGAAGAGGTCCAACGAGGCTCCTGCTCCGCTTGAGGCCTGGGCCGTGTCCAAGAGTGCGGACTACAAACGCAGCCCCTCTCCAGCGGAGAGAGCCCTATACCCTGGACGCTGCGGCTCTCGGCCAGGGCCAAACATGAGTAATACTCGGGGGTTCTGAAATCATTTCCACTTGGACCGAGCGTGAACCCGGCTGAAATTAAAGTCAGACGCCAGACGGTGTGCAGCTTGGACTAAACTATGGTCTAGTGGGCAGCAGCTCCCCCAACAGGGGATGGGCATTCTCCTTTCCGAACCCTTTACAGACTTATTTCATTACGCCGGCAGGTCAAGCAGCAGTGCTCGGTTGTTTAGGTCAAGTCATGGTGTAAATATCCACTGACGTGCACTCGTGTGCTCCATCTTGAACATGACCTGTGAAGGAGCGATGAAGAAGTGATTGTTTCCTTACGACGACCTGCTCCAGATCTTCTGCCTGTCCCACAAGTGTCCCAGCTGTAGCGCTGCTTGTTTACATTACGAACTCCATGTCATGGTAGCCTCTCAACAAATATACAAGCCTTTTGGGCCTTTTGTGGTAGGACCGACTACGTTTCAACTCTCCTCTTTCCATCCACCAGCTTGTGTCCAGATGCGCAACACATCCTCCCATTTGGTATCTTGTCACACCAACGGATGCCTGAGACACATCTGCAACATGTAAATATGTGTGGCAAAGGCCTACAGCTGTTATGCTAGGTGACTAGGTGAAATGCCTGACAAAAAAGAAAAACAAATTCAAAATGCCCTGCACTGGTGGTGGTTTTTACTGACAAGAGAGGGAAAAAAAGAGATAGAAGATTCTTTTTCCGTCCAACATCATGCAATTTCCTAGTGCAGATATGAAAGAAGTTATTTTAATAACGACAGCTAAAAGACTCTTTGCAGGCAGGAATAAAGGAGGGCATTAGGCAGGGGATGCGAGGAGGGGGGCTGATGGTCTCAGCACTGATAGTGGAGCAGCCCTTGTAAAGACTCTGCTTTATCTCTCAACAATCACCCTAATTATGTTCATTCGCGGGCTCCAATTAATTCTCTATTGTCAGCTAGCAGCTAAGTGTTTCTCCCACAACTGGAGGAATCCGCAATTAACTGAGCCAAATTTATTTAGTGACACTTCTCGGCTTTTTGACTCCCTCCAATTATCGCTAATCAATTCCGGGGAGAGCCGCGGGTTGCCAGACAGGTCACTGTAATTTGTAGAGGGAACGTCAACAAACCCCCCACGGCAGCCTCTGAAGGGGCCAAGCACATCACGCAAAGATGCCAGTCTGTCAGCGTGCGGTGTCGAGACCCCGCTGAGTGGCGTGGCACTGCCCTCTCCCGTTACGCTCGGCAGTAATTGAAAAGACCCACTCGCACGCAAAACCGTCACTCCCGAGCGACGCAGATGATCCCGCCCGACTCGGCCCAACAGGTCCGGGCCACTAATCTGGCGAGTCTCGCCTCAAGCGTCACCTCTCTGGCAGTAATGACGGTAAAATGCACAGCCAAGCGGGATTATGCCTCGTCTCGTGACAGACTCCCTGCACAGCCAGTGGAGCTGAATAATTAGCCGAGAGTGCTGGCGCTGGTTGCGTTCGGTTGCTATATAAGGGTCAGTTCACATGGGGAGACATCAGAAGTAGGAGCATGTTTTACCAAAGAGACGAGCGGAGAGAGGCCGATTGCACAACGCAGGCCGATAAGGCCGTTACCAGGCAATACAAAATCTGCCGGCATAACAACGGAGAAAAGAGCAGACTTGAGAAAACAGACGACCGAACAATGGCCGTATTACTCCATTTTCATCTACTTGAATGTGCCCGGCTAATGATGGAAGCGCGGTATTAGACACAATCATGTAAAACAGCATGGAAACAGCTCTTTCCCAATTATCTAGCTCAGTCCATTACAGCACACACGGCACCCATTTCAAACAACCCAATAAGCTAGAGGACCACCAACCAAATCAATACCATCCAGTCTTTGAAGATCAACCCAGACAAATCACTGCCAGGGACAACTGAGGAACTCTCAATATTTTAAGACACGTACAGAAGCACGTCCATATTTTCTAACAACACATCTTCCAGCAACCATGCAACCACAGAACTGGAAAAATACTAACACTTCTCCACCATCACTGACTGGCTACTGAAGACTGCAAAAAAAAACCTGCCCTGAAATACTGACAATCCTTTATGGCATTTCACATACACTGTAACCAACTCGATCTTCTAAACCACAAGAAGATTATATGCTAAACAGCTCTTCCGCACAGTTCATCCAGCGGACATGTGCAGACATAAATAGACGACGCACAGTGCACAGCCTTTCACTTCCACATATTTATGTGCTGAGCTCACGGCGTTGTACACCTTTCGGCTTTACACTTCTACTGGCTTTTTTTTTTTCTTTTACAGTAAGTGCGAGTGGAGATAAAAGGGCCTGCCACAGGCAGCCAGGGATGCTAAGAGCCCAGGGCCAGCCCACTGACCGGAATAACCACGTTACAAACCGGCCGTCAAAGGCACTAACATTTAATGCCTCCCTGTCAAGACGGGAGAGCTGTGGTTAGGACGCTTGGCTGCGCGGTGACGTGTGCTCGCACACATGCTGCCAAGGAGAGGGAGAGAGGAGCGAGAGTCGGGGGGCAAGAGATGCAAGCTGGCATGTGGACAGAGCTTAGCTGAGCTGAGCGGAGCGGAGCTGGGCGCAGTCTGTTTTTCTTTCTCCTTTTTGGACTTTGGCAAATTTCAGAAATGAGTACCAAATGGCGGTTGCTCACATTCAAGAAGCATTTGGACAAATGTTCGCCTTACAATGGCCATAGTTACACTAGCGTGAAAATGACTACCTTAAAAACAGAGTTCTCCAGTACATTTAACACTCACATTGTACTAACACTAGGCATAAAACCACTAGCAAAAGCATTTTAAAAAAACAGACTAAAGTCTAGTGAGGTGTGAAATATGGACTAAAAGACTCCTGTGTTGGGTGGAAAGGGCTGTAGCTGGAGTTGAGCGGTGCAGAGTTTGATGATGACAGACAACTGACACAGGAAACATCGCTCTTTGTTGGGTATGAACACACATCAACCTCAGGTGGTCAGACCTACAAACCTGCCTGTTCGCCTGCAGATGAGACACGCTGGCAGCCATCTTGAATCAAAGAGAATACAACACAGGCGCTGGCGTGATAATTCGTTTCTTTTTCCATTTTCCGTTCAATGCTAGGGGACTAAAAATAGTCTCTCGCTCACTCTCTCTCGCTCACTCTCTCTCTCTCTCTGACAGCTCTTTGGCCTAATCCTCCAGTGCATAGTATTGCTTTCAGTATGACAGCATTTTAACAGTGGCCCACACCCAGGCTGGGCAAACACAACCACCCGGGGATGCTTTTTCACTTAAAACAAGCGCTGCAAGCACATTAACATTTCAAGGTATTATTTCAAACAGGGGAAATTGCCGTTGAATATTTCATGCCTTTTGGGGTGGGCGGCGCATTTCAGCTTTCCCAGAGCCGCCCGAAGAGGTCTCGCCGGGCTTTCGCCGCGAGCTTTCATGTACGCACGGCACGGAGAAGGGGATGAGCGGAGAGCTTCGCCCGCGAGACTCCGGTGACTTTGGCTCTCTCCTTGGGAGTGCCGCTGTTGACCACTTGATCAAAATGCCATTTACCGAGCCAATTACCTCGCAGACACGAGCTCATTACTTAGGAGGCAGGTGTTATTTCTCAGGGTAATTATATTCATCCCAAATCACCTTTATCTGAGATGCAGTGTTGTTGGCGGGTTTTTCCCCCCTCTCTCTTTCTCTTTCTAGAAGCTTCTTCATCTTGTCATTGGGTGGGATTTATGGCATGTCTGTAACCCATCTGACAGTGGCCCATCCTCAGTGCTCATCCTGGTGTTGTTTTTTCGCACAAAGCAAAAGAAGGTCACTTCCCAGTGTGCCAGCGACTGACAACACAACTTAGTGGTGACAAACGCTCTAATACACCAGTGAGGAGAGAGCCAGTGGAACATGACAAAGGGCTCATTGAAAGGCTCTTGGCAAACGCCGACCCTATTCACACACACACATACACACACACATATACACAGCCACAGCACAACTACAGCCCAAAGCCTAGAAATAATACAAAACACAAAACCCTTTCCTATGAAAAATCAGCAGCATCTCGACGAGCCTCGCTCATGTACCCAAGGAGTGTAAGCAAGTGAATTATGAACAGGCGATGCATGCTTAATGTGAGAAATGAAAAACCCTAATGTGCTTTTTTCCCCCTCCGTGCCCAGAGCTGGCAGAGCCAGTGGCAGTGCACACACACACACACACACACACACACACACACACAAACACACACACACACACACACACACACACACACACACACATCCCCACGCTTGCAGCCACACACGCTGCCTCTTGTTCCAATGCTAATCTGCTTAGGGGCTGCCTGGTGGCTCGGCCGCCTGGCTTTATTGGATTGGACCGCATCGTGGGCACCCTCTCAGCCTGGGCCCAGCCCCCTCCAAACCCAGTGGAGGACACCCTTCCAGCCCCCCTGGCTCAACCCACCACACCACACCACACCACACCACACCACACCACACCACACCCCGCCCTGCCCTGCCCTGCCCTCCCCTGCCCTGGGGGTCTCCGACGGGAGCCCTGCCCCCATCTGGAAGCTGTCCCAGAGGGGCTGGTGAGGCGGGGCGGCTGCTGTCTCTTCAACAGACCTCCAGGGCATTGTGGCCATTGTCTGCGAGGCTATCATTCTCGCCACCCCCTGTTTTGTCTTGCAAATGGGAGATCCCATGATGTTTTACATAACATGCTTCTGACTCTGGGGCAGGAGGGGTGGACAAGGAATCCAGCCATTGTGCGCCATGATTGTGCAACATTAAAGGCACATACGTTATCAAGGGACGGGGAGGGGGGGGTTCCTCATTTGTTTGTCAGTATCATAAAACTGCCAGCAAAATTCGGGATGGGGGAAAAAAGAAGCAAAAAAAAGCAAAAAAAGACACCCAACCGCTGCTGAGGCTCAAAGTAAACAAGCTCCACAATAAGAAACAAGGGGGATATGCAGCAATATCTCTCCTCGCTTCCTTTTCTCACACGTCTAACTAGAGCAGCATGACAAAGGCGTCATTACCGTCTCATCTGTTTTTGGGGCTGCATTACGAATTTGGTAATTTCTCTGTGTGCGGCGCACATCACCTGAGAGAAACAATCTTTGAAGAGCAGGAGTCATTTCGCCGTAATGAGGTAATAAAAAGCTGCGCGGATATCAAAAATAATATCAACCACACGGAGCCTTGTCAAGGAGCCCAATACACTTTTTTTTGTGCGTGTGTGTGTGTGTGTGTTATCTGCACTTCTGGGGTGGTTTCATGAAGCCATCACATTAAGAATTCATTACACCGCACAACAGGAACCAGGACCAAAAAACACCATTAGAGTATCACCTGCCCTGTGTGTTGTTGCTCCTCCACTGATGGCTTATCATTGACTCGGAGTGGAAGCAGAGCTGTTGGTGGCAGCACAACCGCCCAGCAAAAAATCTTTCAAATTGGAACAGTGACCCCCAGTGGATAGACAGCTGATGCAGAGACAGGAAATGGTTAAACATTTTCCTAACTGCTGAACACCATCACCCCCCACCCCCCAAACTCCACCTGCACCGCCGCTCACATGCAGCAGGGGGCACTGTTGCTCCACGCTCCAGCACAGCCGCCTCCGAGGGTGAGAACACAACACAGGGAGGCTCTCTGCCGCTGATACGATCACATCTGTTTCAGTGACACAGCTAATCCGATTTAATACATATGAGTTTATGTCCAGCTTTACTGGCCCCGAGATACAGGCACTGAAAACAGAGATTGGACATCCCATTAAGTTCATTGCCCCTAATGTCCCCACTTGCGTCACGCAAAACAGAGAAAAAAAAATCCCTTCACTTCAACATGCGGCAGCAAATGCAACAGAAACAAAGCAACAGAAGCAATGCAACGTCACCATGCGCCACTGGAACAGGCTCACACGCTGTTGCTGTTGTGGCACTGGCCTTTTTTCTAGCAAGCCAGAGAGCAGACAGTATGGACCCCTCAAAACGGCATAAACAAACGTGTGTGTTCTCACAGCCATCTCCGGTGGTACGGAAAACAATATTCAGCTAATGGCAACTCAGGGATAAACAAAGAACAACAAGAACAACAAAAACAAACTGTTGTAAAGTTGACATTTTTATAGATCGCTTGCGTTAAAGTCCGGTACATTTTCATTACAACTGATCCACACTGACTTTTGAACGATGAAACCGGGGGAAAAAAGGCCCTCTGGGAACAGAGTGAAAGAGTGCTACAGTGCAGTGTCATGTGTCCGTGTCAGTGTGAGTGTGAGTGCTGTGTCAGAGAACAGAACCAGAGCACTCGGTGACACCAGAAGAGACCACGACGAGTGAATCGTCACGAGCCGCTCAAAAACCGAGGCAACTGTCACGGAGCCCAGCAGCACAGCGGCCCCCCATTACACACTCATCAGGCCTAATGCCGAGTTCTGCCGGAGCCATACATCAGAACGGCTGCAGCACGCCACCAAAGAATAATTACAAGTGTGTGTGTGCGCGCGGGTTTAATTGCGCACAGTGAAATATAACTGTGGCTGTGTACGCCCAGGCCAGCAAGTACCTGGCGCCAGCAGCAGGCGGAGGGTGCAGGCTCAGCAGCACGGAGAGATTGTGTGTGTGTGTGTGTGTGTGTGTGTGTGAGGGGGAAGAGGAGGGGGGACTCAACGTTTGCCTGTGAGAGAGAGAGAGAGAGAGAGAGAGCCAGCCTGTTGTTTCACCGCTAAGTGGGCTTGTCAAAATAGACAAGAGCGTGACAAAAAAGGAGGGAGCTCGGGACAGTCACCGAGGGCTCGTCTTTCCGAAAAAAAAAGAAAAGAAAAACAAAACCGACAGAAGCAGACCCAGCCCCTTCTTGGGTCCGTGCTATACGGTTACTCTGCCCATGCCCACAGTTGCCAGCAGTGTGCAAAGGGTCCTGGAAACCCAATCCGAGGAGCACTGTGTGACGATGACGCACATCCAACACACACACACGGACGGACACACACACACACACACACCTTTTCTCTCGCAGGAATCACAAAAGGCCCACAATGCACGGTGGGGAAAGTGAGAACGCCGTTTCGAATGGCCTATTTTCTTCCACTTTGTAGCGTATTACTGAAACAAACTGCTGTGGAGACTGAGCTTCACACACACACACACACACACACACACACGCACGCACGCACACACACAGGGTCAAAGGTGATCCCACATGTATCCTGTTTTCCATTCCACACTGACGTTTGCTTGCGTAGGGTTTGTAAAGAAAGCTATAGCTTGAGCCATATGGAAGTGCTTGGCAAAGAGGGCTGTGTGCTCAGAGAGAGGGCTGTCAAAGTGATCTATGACCGCACGCTGTGATTATGAAAGCTCTTGAAGATCTCTCGACAGCAGCTTATTTACACAACATATAATTACATTATAGCTGCAGAGAACACACAACTACTGTATATGAAGCATAGCCATTATCAATTCTAATTCACGTCTAAGATACTGGGGTGTGCATGGCTTTGCCAGAACTGAAAATTCAGCATAGGACTTAGAGGCTAATAAAATCCCTGTGCAGTAATGGCTCTTGTATCTTATCACGATGCTGCTGACACCCACATCTTTGAGAGAGCAGATATCTGTTTTACAATAATAATAAAATTAGAGTAAGAAAAAAAATGTCTCCTTCAGCATAGCCGGCTATCCACAAACCCTATTAATGACTCTGGTGTTACATAAGGCCAAGTCTTTGTGACCAGGCTAATTCAATGTTCCCTCTCCTAATTGCGGGCGAGTGAGAGGTTAAAAAAAGACCCGTGGAGAGGGGGAAGGGGGGTGGGGGGTGGGGGCTGTCTGGAGGTGGGGGGGCTAGAGAGAGAGGGGGGTGGGGCCTCTGTCTTGCCCCGGCCACATGCCTTACATGCTGGGGAATTAATCAGGACTTACAGCGCCATGCAATATTCACCTGACTGAGCTGCTGAGACCAGGCCTGCTCCAAATGAGCTACTGATTTGATTTAGACCGACTGGGAGACAGTGAGCTCCTGTGCATGTGCGCTTCTGTATGTGTGTGTGAGTGCCTGAATGTGTGCGTCTGTGCATCTGTGTGTCTGCAGTCTGCTTGTCTGTGTAGTTGTGTGTGTGCGTGTGCGTCTGTGTGTGCATCTTTGTGTATGTCTCTATGTGTGAGTGTGTGCGTGGGGGAGTTTGACAGAGAACACTGAAAATCTCGCTGAGTGTGTTCTTTGAAAAGGAGAAGCTGTGTATATGTGCCTGCATGCAGTTGTGAGGATGTCTGAGTCAGGCACATGTAGTTTGGAAGCGCTGGTGCCTATGAATAGATGCAGGGGTGTAGCTGCACATTTGTGAACACATACGTCATGAAGCATCTATGTGTGTGTGTGCGTGTGTGGATTCCTTGCATGTGTAAGTGTCACACGCATGTGTGTATGTGTGTGCGTGTGCTTGTCAGCATGTATTGGTGTGCATTTGTGTGTGTCTTGGTTTGCATGTGTGTGTACTGTATGTGTGTACATACAGTATGTGTGTGTGTGTGTGCATGTATGTGTGCATGTATGTACAGTATGTGTGTGTGTGTGTGTGTGCCTGTGTGTGTGTATGCATGTATGTATGTGTGTGTGCATGTGTGTGTGCGTGTGCGTGTGTGTGTGTGTGCATTTGTGCTGAGCCTGAGGAAGAGAGTGGCGTGAGTGCTGCGAGGCTCCCGAGGCCGCCCTGGGGATCTGGGTAATAATGGAGCAGTAAACTGGGCAGCTCAGCACAGGCCCAGCCACACAGCACAGCAGCTGGGCCAGACCAGACACTTCTCTCTCTCTCTCTCTCTCTCTCTACCTCTCTCTCAATCTCTTCCTCTCTCTGTCTCTTTCTATCCCCCTATCCACAGAGCACTGCAGCTGGGCCAGACCCAGACACTTCTCTCTCTATCCCTCTCTCTCTCTACCTCCCTTTCTTCCTTTATCCCTCTCTCTCTCTCTCTCTCTATCCCTCTATCCACAGAGCACTGCAGCTGGGCCAGACCCAGACACTTCTCTCTCTCTATCCCTCTCTCTCTCTACCTCCCTCTCTTCCTTTATCCCTCTCTCTCTCTCTCTCTATCCCTCTATCCACAGAGCACTGCAGCTGGGCCAGACCCAGACACTTCTACCTACTTCCCTCTATCTCTCTCTCTCTCTACCTCTACCTCCCTCTATCTCTCTCTCTCTACCTCTACCTCCCTCTATCCATCTCTCTGTCTCTTTCTATCCCTCTATTTCTCTATCCTTCTCTCACTCTCTCCTTCCTCCACCTCTCACCGTCTCTCTCTCCAGGGCGGTGCATCATTTGCAATTTAAACGCCGTCCCAATATTTTTTTTTCTTTTTTTTTTCACCCCCTTCCCTCTCTCTTCCCCCCAGTAGACACGGCTCCGGGGGCGAGCTCCTGGCGTCCGTGAACAAACAAAGCAAGCCACACTTATCCTACCGGAGCTGTCAAGGATACTCAGTTTAACTGCAGGGGGATCGGCGGGGGCCTGCCAAAGCAGCACTGTGCGCGACTGTAATTTTAATTCGAGGCTAAAACACTAGTGTCGGGCAAAGACACGCTTCTGAAAACCAAACAAAAATATGATTTAAACACGCCTGCCTATACGTCTCAAAGATGAAAATCAGTACCTAGGCTGAGGAGAGGCCTGCGTGACTTGGCGGTCACACCTTTTCCTCACTCGCTTGCCCACTGCGGGTCATTAAACGTAGCAGACACCATTTTGGACTATCATTTAGATAACAACACTCAGGTTAATCATTTGACAACCAGCCCAGCTCAGTGGAGATATGATTTGTGTTTGGGTGTGCGCGCCTCAAGTGATTGCAGCTGAACTGTAAACAACAATCCAATCCCAAGTATGCTTCTGTGTATGGTCATACGGCTGTCTGCATCTGAGTCACTTGTAAGTTATTTTAGTCTAAATAGTTTTCTCTGCTCCTTCGTAACTATGTTACTGCTCTATCTTAAAATAACGATTCCTACCTTCTAACCTATTCCTACCCTGGTAATCTAATCACACAATCACTCATGCTTAACAACATGGGGACCACCAGCAGCTAAAAAAAAACATGTGAAGCTTAACAATTAAGGCTCATAATATGCAGCTCTTGAGCCTGTGTGACTCTATTCATCAACATTATGGGAGACCTACCTGTTGACAGTGCGCCATTTACATTGATCTCCTTCCATTTCCGACATTAGAAAGATTACATTACCGGGCTTTGCTCTGCTACAACGGGGGTCTAACTGGACGCCTGACTGGAGCTGCACGTAGCTTAAAAACGCAGTCTCTCTCTCTCTCTCAGCGGCCGAGCCCACACAGAATTACGACCTTCCCTCTGGAGCGCGGCGCGGCCGCATGCATAAAAGGAACAAATGGCGAGTAAATCTCTCCATTTAGGCATCAAACCACTCTATCAGGCCGAGGATGAAAGCGCAGGCCGGCGCAATCAATAATAATCACAATGCCGCTTGTTTAGTATACGGGCGCCCACACTGTGACTAACGATCAGTCAGAGGCTCATTTGCATTCGAGTAGCGCGCGCGCGGCTAACAGCTCTGACGTCGGTTTGCAGCCCTCAGTGCTTATGTGATGTGCCTGTGTGCCTGTGTGTGTGTGTGTGTAGGTGGGGTGGTACGTGAGTATGTGTGTGTAGGTGGGGTGGTTTTCCGTGAGCCGCCAGCTCTCTCTCTCGTCACAGAGCCCACTCAAGAGGCAGAGCCAGGTGTTCCGGCCGCAGCTCTGCAGAGGATCGACAGCGAGCTGATAACCCAACTCGCAGCCTTATCGGACACCTCCATCGCGCTTATCTCCGATCTGCCACTGCTAAGCATAGTGATTGGGGGGGGTGTTGCTTTTATTATTTCTCTTCGACTTTGACTCTGACAGGGAGTGAACTCTGTCTGCTAGGTTGGAAAGCAGAGATTGCCGACGCTAATCTGACTCCCATAGCCGCTAAGTGTTCGCAGGAACACACATACAGTACACATAACGGCAGTATCAGCCCCTAGGAACTCCCCGACGCTAGGCACAGCAAATATAGACACAGACAGACTCAGTGCTGTGGTCAGGTCTTCGCAAATACCCATGAGGTATGATTCACACACACACACACACACACACACACACACACACACACACAAACACACACACACACACACACACACACACACACACACACACACACTGATGGCCTACTGCTTCATTCCCCTTGAGTGATAATATTTGCTATAGACAGAGCGAAATGGAAACATCCATATAATTGGAAATCTTAATAAAGTCTTTCATTGGTAAACACACAAAAGGGCACAAACGGCATCCCCATGAATATCACGGAACACACTCTTCTAGAGTGCAGTCAAAGCAATAATATTCATATCTGTCTTTAAGGGCAATTTATTTAGGGGGGGGTATGAATAACTCTATGGTTCATTTAGCGCTACTTAATGCCAGCCGGCGTTTGCGCGGTAAAATCAGCTCCAACGTTACCGTCTGCTCCCACGTCTAGCACCGAACAAGCTCACAATACCGGGCACCGATGCTAAACTACAAAGACATGGCATGACAACACATATTCCAGTGATGATAAAAAACATGGAGGGCAACAGTAAAAAAAAGGGCTTCGCTGGCTGTCGCTACTCTAGGAGGAAGAGGAGGAAGAGGAAGAAGAAGCAGAGGAAGAAGAAGAAAAACAGTGTTTTTGACAGGAACACTGGAGCGGAGAGATGCAGGGGAGGTTGTGAACCTGGGGGCCTCTCGCGCGCAGCGGCAGCAGCCCCGGAGTCTTTGACTCCCCAGGGCAGTAATTGGATCCAGTCAGTGAGCCCCCACTCAACCCCACCACACCCGCCCCCCCCAGCCGAGGGGGCCGCCGTGGGGCTGCCATGCCACGCATCACCTCCACACACACACACACACACACACACACAGCAGCAGTAGCAGCACCCCCCACTGTGACGCACTCCCTCACACCCCTCTGGGGAAGAGAAACAGGCCCTGGCGGCTGCTTGGCAGAGCTGACAGCATGACTGGGTCCTGACGCATGCAGAAGTGTGTGTGTGTGTGTGTGTGTGTGTGTGTGTGTGTGTGTGTGTGTGTGTGTGTGTGTGTGTGTGTGTGGAGAGAGGGAGGGGGACATGTTTCTCACACCACTGCTGCATGTCTGCAGAGAAGAGGACAGGGGGAAAGAAGTCTACGAGGAGAGAGGTGCGAGGTTGAAAAGCGTGTGTGTGTGTGTGTCTGAGTGTCTGAGTGTCTGAGTGTCTGTGTGTCTGTGTGTGTGTGGGGGGGGAGGTGGTGGGGGGTGGTTGCAGACAGAGGGAAAGAGGAGAGGGAGGCCTCTGTGTTTAGATAAAGAAGGGTTCAAGCCAAGTGCTAGGGTTCCTCAGCAAGGACAAATGGAGGCCAGACATGTGCCTTGTCCCTGGTAAGTACGGTATGCCAGCACTTACAGTACAGTGCCTCTTTAACATATTTTCCCAAAATACATTGATTTTGCAAAGTTTCTTCAGCTATGAGGTTATCACACAAGGACAGTTAATATGGTTGTGATTCTTTTAACTTCCATAAAACACTGTCCTGCTACTTATACACAAATGCACAGGAAATTACGATAGCAGTCAGACTAGTTTAGAATGTAGCCTTGCTAAGACATATACATGTTAATCAAAGCCACGACCTTGGCACTTGGCCACTACACACACCAACTGAGCTACAACTCACACAAACACACCGGCAGTGCATGCAAGGTTCTTCACCTTACTTGCACTCAGGAACCTTCAAAAGGTCTACTTGGGAGCCTAGGAGGCAGCCCTAAGGCTATCCGTTTTAGAGCATAAGCTCAGGGAACTCTTGGCTCAAAGAAACTCTCTTTGTTTTTCCAATAAAAAAAAGAGTCTGTGCTGTAAGTGAAAAAAACCGTCTGCTACATTATTAGCCAAAATGGTTTCAAAAAGGTAAGTACAAAATAACAGTTCTTAGACAGCTCTTAGAAGAACCTATATGATTTCTTCAAAGAGACTAGAAAAAAAAGAACCTAAACGGCATGGCTATGGAAGTACTTTAACGTTGACATTGAGCACACCCCCATACGCCATTACGAGCTAGGAACTGAGTGACCTTCACATCTCGGGAGTGACATCATGCCTCCACCTGCAGCTGGTTTCTCACAAGGCTGTCTCTTGTCATCTTTTGCGTTGTCACCTCGGAGCATTAAGCTGCTCAGCGGCACACTCAAGTGACTGCCTGAGTAAGGCGTGATCAAGCCTCTCAGGGTTCTCTCGCTCTCTCTCTCTCTCCTTCTCTCTTCTCTCTCTCCCTCTCCCTGGCTCATGCTCTCTCTCTGTCTCTCTCTCTCTCTCTCTCTCCACACATGCACACACACAACACAACACAACACAACACAACACAACACAACACAACACAACACAACACAACACAACACAACACAACACAACACAACACAACACAACACAACACAACACAACACAACACAACACAACACAACACAACACAACACACACACACACACACACACACACACACACACACACACACACACACACACACACACACACGCACACACACACGGCACCTAGGAAGTCTCCACACGCGTGTAAAAGCCTCTCTCAAATCCAGATGGCTGCTTTGTGGCATCTCTCCCCCCACTGCAATTATGACGACACGCGAGAAAGGATTTTTCTCCCCCCACCACACACACACACACACACACACACACACACAAACACACACTAACACACACTAACACACACTAACACACACTAACACACACTAACACACACTAACACACACTAACACACACTAACACACACTAACACACATCTCCTTCGCCTTTTTATCTGGGAGGAAACTAACTTGCCAGTGGGGAAAATGGGTACGATGATAAACACCCACACAGCCCATAATATCCTAGAGTTTACACTGCTGCCAAGGACATTTCAGCGACAGATAAAACACAAAAAGCTCTCATCAGGCCAGCGATTGCATCTGGATGATGGTGCTTTATATGCATTGGATTCCAGTGGAAGGGGCGCACTCGGGGAGCAACTGATAAGGCGAGTTGGAGAGCGGATGGACCGGCTGGCTGGCTGGCTGGCTGAGTGCTCTGTGCTGTGTGTTGAGCTGAGCTGGTGCTGGTGCTGCTTCTGCGCTGCGGCGCGGTTGGTGATCTGCACTGGCTCAGGCGAGGAGGGGGCTGTACTGTACCAGCCGGATGGGTTTATCTGACATGGCCTCCCCTCGGACACGGCCCGCCTTCTCTTAAAATGCCTCTGCTGCTAAGGAGTCCTGCCCCCCGTGCCCCACACACACACAAATGCATACACACACACACACACACACACACACACACACACAATCACACACACACGCACACACACACACAATCACACAGACACAAATACACAAGCACAATCACACACAGACACACACAGACACACACACACACACAAAGCAAACCCACATCCATTTCCAATTTAACTGAGAGGACAGAGAAGTGTCCTTAAAGCAGAGCCCTAGGTTTCATGCTTGGGTACATGAGGCACCCTACTGTGAACACTTACTGCCACAGGGAGCCAACAAACACACAAATGCGCACAGGCCCGGAGAGACAGCGATACGGCCCCTATTGTGCCGAGTGTGCAACAGCAGCAATCACAGTTGGATTAGTAGCCGCTCTAATTCTGTGTTGGCTAATGTAATGTGCTTACTCCACCAGACATGGGAGATTTTCAGCGGGTGCTTAGCATTCATTCCGCCTGACAAGCATCGAGCAAGTCAATCCCATTATCTATGCTCGCGACATGGCGGCGGAGGCTTTTTTTTAAAAAAGGCGTCTGAGGAAGTCGGACCTGACAATAGCCTGACCACAGATGTTCCGCTTCCACTGCTGCATAAGCCAGATGTCACAATATCGAGAGAGAGCCGCGCGCTCCAATTTGCAGCGACATCCTTCGAAAGGAGCCAGGGCCTGCGCGAGCATCTGGAGAGCATTTTGTCTGATCTTTTTTTTTTTTTTTCTCGTAGAGACGCGTCTCCCATCGCGAGACAGAGATCGATGCCCCTATCCTTACGAATATCTCAGCAGAACTATTTTTTGTTGTTTGAAGTATCGACACGAGATTACTGACTGTAAGTAAACAGTGTCGGCGGCTACACCAGACGCGGCGGCCAAAAATGCAGTCACCCAGCGCATTGCCGCACTAAACAACAAACAAAAAAACACCCAGCAGCAGAAGGAATAAAGTGAGAAAGAACCAAAAAAGAAAAACAGGAAAAAAGCAAAAAAAAAAACAAAGAAAGAAAGAAAGACAGAAAGAAGGAGAGAGAGGGAGCACTTACCCGTTTGTTGTTCTTGGAGTACGTCTTCTTCAGGAGCCTCTCCTTGACCCGCTCCTGGTCGCGCTCCAGGCTGGCGGCGCACTCGTCGAAGCCGTTCTCGGCGGGGTCGGCGCCGTCCACCACGCAGCTCTCCTGCTCCTCGCGCTGCCTCTTCACCGTCGGCTTCTCCCAGCGCTCCTTCCTGTCCGGCATCTTCAAGGAGCCATTCTTCTTCTGCCACGAAAAAAGAGGGAAAGGGAAGAGCAGGAGAGGAGAAAGAGGAGAGGAGAAAAGAAGAGGAAGAGAGAGAGAGAGAGAGAGAGAGAGAGAGAGAGAGAGAGAGGGAGGGAGAGAGAGTAAGAGAGCCATTAGTGCACTGTATGTGTGTGCATGGATTAAATGGCGGTGGGGGTTAATAACATTCAGTCAAGTGCAAACCTCTGCTGAGCGAGTTCATTCGGAGCAGATCACTACAACAAGGTCAATTACTCTCGAGCCATCTTTAATCCTGTCAACGGCCACTGCAATAACTGCCTGTGGCTCAAGTGCTCGTGGAGGGGGGAAAAAAGGCAACAGCCACTCGTTGAGTTCCTCCACTTAAAGCCGATGACTAACCTCCGAAAGCAGTGGCCTTCACAAACAGCTGACTCCATTTGCGCATTTACAGTATGGTGGAGATCTGAGCTTGATGAGCACAGTCTGTACTCAGACCTACGCAAGGTGGCAGATCGATGTCTTGCTGTTGGTGCGTAGCTTCCACACTGTACAGTAAGAGAGTAACTACAACTGGGGGTGAATGTGTTGCCTAAAATCACCAAGGACACGTGATTGGCAGGCCTAAGTGAGCGTTGGTTCCAAAAGTTCCAAACACCGAGGGATAAAATTCTTCATCTCGGAGCCCACGCTTGGACAAAAATATCTTAAAACATTACTCTTGGTCTGCCCTAACTTGGTTGGAGCAAAGAAAAACATGTTCACATGATGTGTGATATGTCCCTTTGTTTTTTTCCATATGTGTGTATGAGGACTCTAAAATAACTAATAACTAAACTTTAACTTGAACCCTAGATGTGGAAACCAAAATGAAAAGGGGGTTCAGTAAACTCCTTTCTTTGTTCCCATGTGACATTTATCAGATCTGATGTCTATTGTCTGTAAGTACAAATTCTTTTATTCTTTTATTCAATTCTATTATTTAATATTTTAGGTCTTCACAATAAATGTCCATGAGGCTGGGGATATCAATGGCTGATAAAGGATGATAAAGGCTTTCAACAGAAATAATTTATCAGCCTTGGTTTTGTGACTCATTCATTCATGTTTGGATGAAATCCAGCAAACTCATCTGATTTGACATGGACTGACCCAGAGAGGGGACTGCAGGGCAAGATTGTTAGTTAAAATTTCGACATCTGTTCTCCGATTGTGAGCCTAATTTACACCAGTCAGATTCAGTCACCTCACGCCAGAGAGAGGCACCATTTGAATAATCAAATAATTGGCTGGGGGGTGTGTGTGGAGGGGGTGGACCAGATGGCTATCACACTAGCGTTAACAAAACAACTCCAATATGCTTTAAAAGGTGCACGACTTGGGGAATTTCCTCCAGGCCTTACCGCTAAATTAAACACGGGTAAACAATGTACCAGTAGCAGAAAAAAGAGAGAGAAAAGTGGGAGAACCTCGGCTCCACATGAGAGGTGGAGGAGGAGGAGGAGGAGGAGGGGGGGGGGGGTTGTTCTCCTTCTGAGGCCCTTTGGTGAGACCTGAAAATTGGTCGTTAGGATGACAAAGACGCGCTCGGTGCCGGCTGGGCTGACGTGACTTTGAATGAGGGCTTTAACAACATTACATTGACACCTACTGGTGGCGCGGAGCAGAGCTCTTCAGTCGCCCAGACAGCGCATTAATCTCTCCCGCGGGCCAGCCAGCCGTCCTGCTCGTCATGCAATTCATTATGGCGACGTGGGGGGTGGGGGGGGGGGTGGGGGGTTGGGGTGGGGTGGTTGGGTAGACGTCGTTTGAAGTGCTTTAGTGCCAGATAAAGTGCGACAAAATGAAAAACAAAAGGACATGAAACGTGTCGCCAGGTGTCTTCCTCTTCAGATCCTGCACTCGGCGGCAAGCAACATGGCAGCTATCAATATTCATGCTATCTGTTCAAAGACCTCACATTTGCATACCACACACACACACGCGCACGCACACACACACACACACACAAACCACATCCTCTGGGTGATATTAGCAGAACCGTGGTTGGTAAAGCATACTGTGCATTTCCTATTAGATCTAACCAGCGTCGTCACCCCGATAGCAGAGCCACCTTTCACCCCCCCCCCCCCCCTTTCCCCCCATCCTAAACGCAGCCATAAAACACTGGCCCTCCTAGCACTGGGCACTTAAAAGAATCCTGACACCATCTGGAAAGATTTGGTTTGGGAACACAGGAAAATCAGGGCCATGTGGAGGGAATTATGGGGAGGGGAGCGGGAGCAGGCCACAGGACTACGGAGAGCAACTAGTAAAACCACAGCCTCTTCACCAGGCACAGTGTCCGGTCACACGCGAGGAAAAAAGAGAAAAAGGGAAGAGGAAGAAGAGGAAGAAGAGGAGGAGGAGGAGAAGATATAAACAGAGCAGTCACCGTGAGACGGAGGCTCTGCAGGACCGGTGGACCCCAGCCACAGAGGCCACTTCACACGCACGGGTGGCAACAGGAGAAACCCACTCTCAACCGGTCTGGCCTGTGCGTGTTGCTATGGTAACGGAAGCGGGGAGGGCTGGCTGAGTGGGAGGGGGAAGAGGTGGGTTGGAATGGGGGTGTGGGGAGGGGGGGGGGTCGTGCTTTGTTATGGTTCCAGATTGTACCGGAGGGGGTGGAGGAGAGGAGGGAGAGATCTTTTTTTTTTTTTAAAGCGGGAGAGAGGGCGAGAGGGAGCGAGCGAGAGAGCGAGGGAGGGAGAGACATCTGTAACCGCGCAGTCATCCCCGGCTTAACCGCCCGCATCTGGTCAAGAGGCATGTCCTGAAATCTGGAGGCAGAGCAGAGAGCAGGGAGCGGGGAGCGTGGAGCGGAGCGGAGCACCCGCGGGGAGCCCGGAGCCATTCGGCGGGGCGGCGATGGCTGCCGCTGCTGCTCCAAGCATCCCACGGCCATTTGCAGAGCGCACTCCTTTTTCACGGAACATGCATAAACCACGAAGGGAAGAGAGAGATCTTTAACGAGCTGGCACTCAAACAGAGCCCTCAGTGCACGCAAGAGACAGAGAGAGAGAGAGAGGTAGAGAGAGAGGGAGAGAGAGAGAGAGAGCGAGGGAGAGGGAGTGGGGGAAAGGGAGGAGAGGACAGGCCGTGTGTGCGGGGTAAAAGAAGGGACAGGGAGCGATGATAGAGAAAGAGAGAAGAGAGAGAGAGAGAGGGAGAAAGAGAGAGAAAGAGCTTCTCTTGGGGTCAGTATGTTTCCAAAGGGCTGCTTCTTTCCATCCAGAGTAATTATTTAAGAGGCTCAAAGAGCTCAGCAGGGGATCACTTCCCCTACATTAGCAAGCGGATACTGGAAGGTTAGAAGGCCATCTTTAAACAATGAGATGGGAGGCGTGCAGGATCTGTACGGGCCTTGTTGCTCCTGACTCCATTTCCCTGCAGGCAATCATGTCAGGCACCTAATATTTACATGCTTTGTGGAAATGTACATTTGGGCCTTGGGCCATGCTATGATCTAGGATATGTGGGTGGTCTACATGCTATTTCATTCATACAACATTGCCTATATTGTATTTCACATTATACATATATTTTGTCTGTTACGGAATGTCAATGGAGACACATTTCTTTTGAGCGACAACCTACAGTACTTGACAATAAAACAATTCTGATTGTGAATTCTGAATTTAAAAAGTACACCTAAAATACATGATCAGATCATTTCAGAGTAATACGCACTATACAGTAGGCTTTTCCTACAGCCATGATGAGTATATGAGGATGCGTTGTGGAATGTCTGTTTATGCAGCAGGTATCAGATTTGCCTCGAATAATCCTAATTCTACTTCAAATACTGGTCAGGTCTAACATCTCTCTCTCCATTTCCCATTCAAACAGTCAGTAGGAACTATAGGAATCTACCCAGTGCCCAACGATGCTTATCAGCTGTACTGGCTATGTAATTTATATGCTTATATGTTATTATGGGGGGGGGGGGGGGGGGGGGATGATTCCCTGCCGCTGTGCTCTCCCAAAATGGTATTCTCCCTCTAACTACAGAGGACATGCAGCAGCATCTTCATCATCCTCCGAGCGTGATGCCAGCAGCCACCCACCCACCCAGCCAGCACCAGTACACACTCCCACTCTTAACCCCCCCAACCCAAGCACCCCGGCACCACCCCCTCCTCCACCCTCACGTCCCCTCAGCTGCCAACCACTGTGAGAACGGCCCAGCAGCAGCACTCGTTTGATCTGACTTCAGCTCTCTGCCAGGCTGAAGGAGGCAGCCGCTCACTCTCTCTCTCCCTCTCTCTCATTCCCTCTCTACCTCCCTCACTCTCTACCCCCCTCCCCTTCTCTCTCTCTCTCTCTCTCTCTCTCCCTTGCTGGCAGCCCACTTGATTAAACATTTCATCTGCCGCTGTTCCTGTTTGACAGGCAGCCGTCAGCCAAACCTCTTTATGGTGTAAATTATCCTCCGCGGCGGCGGCGGCAGGGCTGGAACGGAGGAGAGGAAGGGAGGAGGAGGAGGAGGAGGAGGAGGAGGAGGTGGTGGAGGTGGAGGAGGAGGACGGGAAGGGGGGGCTGGAGGAGCGAGAGATTTGTTACGCCATTTGAAAAATATTTAGCTTTCCTCACGAGCGCTCAAGGTGTGGATTTATGCACGAGCGGCGAATTTGCGACAGGATAAATCACTGTTAAGTGTCGCGCTTTTAAGTCGTATTGATTTAGTGGGGCATTCGCCGCGGCTCAAAACATCTGCCAGCTTCTGGCAGTACCTCAAATTAATGGTGCTGTGACTACATACAGTATACACCTTTAATTAAACCACAGCCAACAGACACTTCCTCTAACAAGTCCTTATATTGAGATGCTGGCATATGGGCCTGCCATCTATCAAACTCAATTCTCTCACAGCCGCTAACGAGAACATGTTTCGGAAACCAAACTAGTTAGATGCAATATGAAAAACAAATGTGTGTTTATGTCTTGAAATACTTCACAGTAATATTACATTGCTTCATTATGTTCCACTAAGCACCATAGCCAGCTTGTGACGCCTGTAATCTTATCCCCGCCACGTGGGATGAAAGCAGGAATATACGCTCGGCAGCCTCTTCCTTGTTTAAAAACATCCGGCAACCCTGGCAGCCGGAGTCGGCCTCATTAAGCGCCGGCCCCCGCGAATGCTGCCCAGGAGTGGGCCGGAGCTCTCCGCCACCGCTGCCTTCAAAAGCGGGACATCCGGCGGGGGGGCTCGCACTTTTGTTTCCCTTTCACCTCCGCCGCACGCACCTGCCTTTGGCCTCTTTAACGCAGCGCAGTACATAAAAAGTTACCTTAACTCTTCCTGCCTTTTTTTCTCCCCCTTTTTTTCCCCTGCCTCCTCTCTTCTCTTCTGCTCCTCTCTCTTCTCTCCTCTCCCCTTCTCTTCTCCTCTCCTATCCCCTTCTCTTCTCTCTTCTACACTCTTCTCCTCTCGTCTTTTATAATGGGAAAGAGCATGACACCATCTGGCTAAGGGCTCACTCCGGGGAGAGGCTCGGGGAGCTTGGTGACAATGGGTGGCGCAGAAAAACAATAAGCCACACTCTAAATCTCTTTAACGGCTATGGCAGGAGCCCAGAGAGAGAGAGAGAGAGAGAGAGAGAGAGAGAGAGAGCTAGAGAGCAGACCATGGCTTTCCACAAGCCCTCCTTACATCTCTGCTGTGATCTACCAGAGAGGGCGGGGGGAGAGAGAGATGGAAAGAGAACTAAAAAAAGTCACAAAAGAGTGGGTGAAGGAAATAGATTTGAAAAGAAAAGGCGTGGAAGAGAAAGCTCAAAGACCAAAGATGTATAAAAAGCAAGAGAAAGTAGACATACAGTAGAAGCAGAGCTCAACACGACCACCACAAGTAGATACAGAAGTGAGAGAATGAGCAAGAATGAAGTGAAATATTTCCCACTCTAAGAAATGTGTCTTACCATTTTTCTTGGAATGGGAACAGCACTTTTCTGGCAACAATGGACTAAAAAGGTGTTGTTGACATTACACTTCGATCAAATGCAGGGTTGTAAAAGTGTCTGTGTCAGTGCACTGATGGAGTGTGAAGCAGTACCTGGGAGTTATGTTCTATGGTGTTGCACCATGTGAATATGAGAAGTGTGACTTTGTTACAAATTCTTGAACTGTTTTAAATTTAAATGTGAGCGAAAGAGGTCATGACACATGACAAATGTCACACAGCTATTGGCGACAATATGGCTTGCATTGTAAAACTGCACACTTATTCACAAAGTTTTCTTAGGCAGGAACATGTTTGAAAACAGTCCTAAATAAATAATGAGTACAACCATTTATAGTAGGATAAGGAATACATCATCGTGGGCCAAGCAGAATGTGTGAACTGAGAATGCTTTGAGGCAATGCCTGCACACACCCAGGGACACAAACCTCATAGTGAATATCAGCCCTCTTCAATTTCTGGGGTGTCAACCATACCAAGTTTCATGCTGATTGGTGATGTCCAAGTATATGATATCATCCAACAAAACAAGAGCAGTGGTATTGTATTGTCTGTGTAACCTGCGTTGTGTTGAACCACCGCGGTCTAGCCCTGCACACGCCCGAACTCAAACCCGCGACACAGCAACACCTCGGATCGGGAGTCGAGCGTGCTAACAATCCAGCTAAAAGCTCAGGCTAATAGCTTTCATGCCAGCAGCACTCGTGAGGCGTCGGGGAGTGATGTTTACCAACGTTCGACACGCACAGCTAACTAGCTGGCATCGGTTACATCTGGAGGTACAATACAATGCCAAAAGGCAGCGTGCACCATACGGTCCCCTGAAAACACCCACTAATTCCCCTCTGGGCTGGAGCTAGGAGTGCAAGAGTGATCGGCTGCTGAGACGACACAGGAGTGCTCTGGGAGGCCTCTCCCTCAACAACAACAGCACCACGCTGCCCCAGGCCTGCTCACACTGGTGCCTCTCCAGCCATGCCAAGTCCCACAGCGAGAGAGAGTATATTTCATCAGTGGGTCCAGGATGGAGCCAGAGTGGTACTGTAAGCCTTGAGGGTTACACTCTCTCTCACACACACACATACACATACACACAGTGTGTGTGTGTGCTTCTTTTTCTATCCTCTTTTTACCCCACCCTCCTCTTTCTCCCTGACAGAGACCAATATGGCCTGTGATCTTGCCGCCCCCGGTCACAGGAAGCTGCCTGAGCTCACCCTGGTGGGTGTTATCCCACACACATACACACACACACACACACACACACACACACACACACTCTCACACACAGGCACACACACACGGGTGCGCACACACACATACACACACATACAATGTGGTGTCAGCAACAGATGCACAATGTGGCTCCTTCCCCAGACGAGAGTGCTAACTCCTCTTCTCTGGTTGCCACCTCATCCACACCTCCTCCTCCTCCTGTCTCTCCTCCTCCTGCTCCTCCTCCTCCTCCTCCTCCTCCTCCACCTGCTCCTCCTCCTCCTCCAGCTTGGCCTGTTTCACTGAGACTGTGATCCCCAAAATATCTCACCATCCAAAAACAAAACGGTGACTCATTCAAATGTCGATGCCAAGCTATTTTGAAAACACTTGCTTACTTGCTTGGGATTAGATGTAATCCCAAAAGTGTACACTACATAAAGTCCTGGATTAAGCGACTTGTTTTTATGGGCTACAAGGCCAAAATTATGCTCATCTGCTTGAATCATTTACTTGAATGATATATGCCCTGTCATCTTTGAATATGCTTAAAAAACACTTTAGGCTGGCGGGCAGATTATAACACGCAACCAGATCCAACGCTGCCCAACCGTAAAGAATAGCTGCACCGAAAACTCAAAAAAGCGATGAGAACCTGACACACGCTTGGGTGCCACAGTGTTCCTCGGAGGTGTGCGCCACCATCCAGCTGTGAAGAGGATGAGTGTGAAGGAGAGGAGGAGAGGTGACATAAAAATAAACCGAGCAGCAGCAGCACTACCGGCGAGGAGACGAGGAGGCAACAGGGGGGAGGGTGCTGGTCGATACCTTGGGCCTTTGTGTGTGTCTGTAACACCCCATACCTTTCCCTCACCTCTTCCCACCTGCCCCCTAGACTCCCTCCCGCTCTCCACCCCTCTAAACTCTCTGCTCTTTTCCTCCACAGCCCTGCTAGCGTTGTAGCGATAGCCACAAGCGTGGGGAGCGGTACGACGCGGTAGGTAGGACCCAGTGGTGTAGTCTCCGTGATACGCTGGACTACGCAGTATACCCACTTAAAAAGCATCACCATCTCAGTATACTCACTTCAAACGTTAATACATATCTTGAATTTCCCCTTGGGGATCAATAAAGTATTTATCTATCTATCTATCTATCTATCTATCTATCTATCTATCTATCTATCTATCTATCTATCTATCTATCTATCTATCTATCCTTGCCTATTTTGTGTTGATCACACAGTATACCCACTACAGCTAACTACTACATCACAGTATATTCACTACAGCTAACTAGACTGCACCACTGCTAGGGACCTCAGCGGCTGCACTCCAGTCATTATGGCACACACAGGTGAGTTCCCACAGCAGCAGCAGGGGAAACAACCCCGCGCTCCTCCTCAAGAGAGCAGTCTCTCCAGGTTACGGGCTCATCGCTCCGCACGGCGTGACAAACAAGATTGCCGATGTTGAGCGCGAACTGCGAGTCGGGGGGCCTCTCTCTCGGTCTCGCACAACCCAAAACACGGCACAGCGGAACAGACACGGCTGCACCGGCGGCCTCCTCCAAGTCAAAGTGATTACAGGGAAGGAAATGAGCACAGCACAAGTGGAGAGCCGAGTCAATGTTACTCGTGGAATTATCGTTCTTGTGATAAGGAAAAAAAAATCTCTTTTTTTTATTTATATATATAAAAAAAAGGACAAAGTCGTTTTGTAAAGCGCTGTGTAATCAATTCATTCGCAGACAAGCTCTCTGAGAGTCTGCCAAACGAGCGGTTCACTGTCAGAGAGGATACAGTGTCTCCAAGGCAAGTCCCCCGACGACAGAGATACTTTAAGGAATCTGGCCTCTTGAGGAAATATGTCACTACAAGCATGCCTCGTTTCAGAGGAAAATAA
>NC_085001.1:18413998-18466498 GCF_963854185.1 Sardina pilchardus | reverse complement strand
CGTGGAGAAGAAAATCCATTAAATACTGTATCAGGGGCAGGTTTCCAAACACACACACACGAACACACGCAAACACACGCAAACACACACACACATACACACACGGCAGGCAAGCAGCTGACAGATGTTGACAAAGAGCATAGTCGGTGTGCGGCGGTGACTGACAAGGCTAGAGAAGGCAAGAGAGATGGGGCATGCCCGCGGTGTTGAGATCTCCCAGGCGGAGCACGCCGCTCTGTCAGGCCTGTTTGTTTGCACGCGTGCTGGAGTCAGGGAAGAAATTAATCCTTAACAGGCTCCAGCTACAGGGAGCCACAGTTTGATGGACACAACCTTCAGCCTGTCACACAGACGACAACGACAACGTCAACAACAACAACATCAACAACAACAACTCAGTGGTTGAAGGGAGCAAAACAAATGACGACAACAACAACAACAAAAATACTGCTTCGTCCTGAGCTTCTCTGCGCTCCCATCTTCACCTGTCAAACCTGCTCACAGCAATACATTTTGACCATACCGGTAAACCCCGGACGTTGTTTTTATTTTTGTTTTGTTGAGAGGCTGTCAGATGGGCCCCATCACAAATAAGCGTCCATCTGCACCCTGGCACTCTCGTCGGCCTGTGCTCTGGCTCGTTTGCTCTCTCTCTCTCTCTCGCTTTCGCTCTGGAGCGTTCTCACGCGAGCGTCTAGACAGGCCTGGGTGCGCCACTTCTAATGAGGAGTGATCCATTGGCTTCCCGCAGAGGAAGGGCATGTTTATACAGCTCCCGCTGTAGTAGAAATTTTGGATTACTAACAAATCTTATGTTTTAGAAGTGAATACTAATTAACATTTATTACATAGAGGTGATTTAACATTACATTTTCATATATTATTTGTATGCTTTTCTATACATTCAATACTGTGCATCAACTTTTCTTTGTCTGTCGTTTGCTCTCTCCATGTCATGACTTTCTAATAAAGGTCATGCGACCCCCTTTTGTCACGAGCTAAGGGTATTCTGCCTGAGGCAGTAATATTAGGAAGACCCTGACAGAGAACATGCTACGAACAGAGAATGCTGAGGGATGTATATGTATTGTATAGACCTATTATCTTACTTACTTGGAGTGCCCACATGACTTGCGTATGGTGTGTGGATCACATGCTATGTCCAAGAAGTGTTCATGTATTGTTGTATTTTTGCATGTATGTGGAGTTTTGGGAAAGACCATTGTACCCATGTGATTTCTATT
Organism: Sardina pilchardus; assembly: GCF_963854185.1. Lineage (NCBI taxonomy): Eukaryota > Metazoa > Chordata > Actinopteri > Clupeiformes > Clupeidae > Sardina > Sardina pilchardus. Next base: position 18,465,254 of record NC_085001.1, on the reverse strand, counting down.
ACCGCAATGTAACTAACCATGTATAAGATGGGCCTTGCCCTAGAGATCTTCGAACAGTGTTATCAGAGCTATGATGTGGCTAGTGACCTGTTCCCGGTATCGTCAATAAACCTGCAGTGTTTTCTCACACCTGAGTGTGCCTGGAATTTTTGACCACATTTTGGTGACAGCGGTGGGATACCTAACTTCGAGACGCAGTGGTGAAACCTGGACGGCGAAGGACCCAAAACAGCTGTACGGGAGATCTATTTTTGATCTTGGGACAAGACCGTGGAAAAAAGGCAACGACGCCCGCGGGACCCATCCTTGCCAGAGGGGATCATCCTGTGCCTTGGATACGGTACTGCCGTGCTCCGTGGTCACGGGCACCTAGGTGGTGAGTGTAGCGATTTTTTCTCTACCTTTCTGTAGTTAAAAAATAGGCTTGTGTTGTGTGTGAACCGGGGTGCCACCGAAGCAACTTGCTCTGCTTGTAGGAAGGCAGAAAGGTTGGCTTGTGAGCACAGCCGAAGAGCAATCGATAAAGGATCTGCTAATAAAAGCAATCAGAAGGATTGGCTTAAGCGCTTGATACGGGGATTGGATCGCTTGAAAATTGCTGCTGTACACTGATATTTTTGCTCTGTGTTAGGCGTAAGGTCATTGGCTAATAAAAATATAAAGGGACACTGCCATGGGGACTAGTAATAGTAAAACTGTTAAATTGCCCAAAGGTATACATAATCCTGGATGTTTAAAAGACATGTATAAGAAATATGGACCTGAATGTGTGGATGAAAGTTTATTGAATAAGTGGAATAGATGGACTGAAGGGAAATTTCCTTTAGATGGTACATTAAGTTTGGATAGGTTAACTGAATGTAGGGCTATGATGGATAGAAAGGCTAGGCCTTTTAAGCATGATTTGTTTGTAAAGTGGGAAAGAGAAGCGAGGGAAAGAGAAGAGAAGAGAAAGCAAGTTATGGAACAGAGAAAAGTAATGGAACATCAAAAGCAAGTTCAGAGAGAGAGAGAGGGTTTGTGCGGAGCTATGGACATTTCAGCTGAAGTCTATGTGCAGACAAGTAACACTGACTCTCCAGCCCCTGTAATCCGTAAACCTCCCCACTATGATGACACATGGGCCCCAGTTTATCCACCTCTTCCGCCTCCCCCACCACCACCTCTTCCACATCCACAACCACCACCACCTCTTCCACATCCACCACCACTTCTCCAAGACCTCCCTGCACCACAACTGGCTGAGGCTGCTCCTGCCCTTAGGCAACCACCAGTAGCACAACAACCACCAGTAGCACAACAACCACCAACACCTATCAGACATCCAAGAGACACTAGAGGAACAGGAGTGGAAAGGCTAGGCTATGCAGGAAGGGGACTGCAGGTAGTTAGACGAGTGTTACGTCTTGATGATGATGTTGAAGAAGAAATGTTTCACTTGGCTAGCCCTGATCTCCCTGGCGAGAACTTCTATCTAGCTAGTCCTGACCTCCCTTCTCATGTGTTTCAAGCTCCGATTATCCAAATGCCTGGTCAAGGAGGAAATTTGATTGATGTTGTTAGATCTTGGCTCCCTGATGAAATGAAGTCTGTAGCTGCAGCTCTACCTAAGCCTGAGGAAGGCATAGAGGCATTCATAGAAGCAATATTGCGCATGGACAGAATTTATAAACCCACCACGGCTGAAATGGCGGCTGTGTTAGCCCGAAAGTGTGCCCCACATTGGTTGCAATTGAGAGAAAGACTGCCTGATATTGACCGTATTGCCCCTGCTGTTGCAGCAGACAACAATGTTAATCCTCCTATAGTGGCTGTGGCATCAGGAGAGGACAGATATCAGCAAGCTTTGATTGCCGTGTTTGCTGAATTGCGTGCTTGTTATACAGCTACTGAAGATTGGACTAAAATGGCTATTTCTCAGCTAACAACAGAGACTGCTAGAGAATTCTTGGGAAGAGTTGCTACAGCTGTTAATAAACATGGGGGAGGTAATACTAACCCCCAACAGAGAATGGCTTTGGTCAGACAGTATTTCATTCTTGGAGGAAAGAAAGAAGTCATTGATTATGTAAAGAATCATCTTGTGACGTGGAGTATGGCTGCTCCAAATGAACTGTTGCAGTATGCTGAAAATTATGAACGGCTTAGAGAAAAGATTGAAACTAGAAAACAGGATGCTCTTCAAGATGCTGCTCTCAGTTTCTATCAGAAAAGTGTGGAAAGAAGTGAAAATGAGGCCAGAGGTCGACAGCGTTTTCGGGGACGTGGGGGAAGGGGAGCAGGATTTAGGTGGACTGAGAGAAGCGGTTGTTGGAATTGTGGAGACGTTGAGCACATTGCAAGAGATTGTCCGAAGTCGGGTGATTGGAGACAAGACTGGGGTCGATCACCACAGCGACGCCCTCAGGGTCCTGTCTGGACACAGCGTGGAAATTCTGAATAGGACAGGGAGGACTCTGAACGAGGGGCTCCGGGACCCCTTACCAACACTTCTGTATCACCCTTGGAACTTTATCCCCAACTGACTTTGAATGCTGCCGCACAACCTAAACTGATTCTCTCTCTGAATGGTATTGATGTATCCTTTTTAGTTGATACAGGAGCGGATGTTAGTACACTTGGAATGAATGATAGTTGTACGTTTTTGACATCCAAAAGTAAAAGAGTTATATATGTCACAGGAGCTTCAGGCCAATCAGTGGCAGAACCAGTTTCTACCCCTTTAGTGGTTCAATATGAACATCAGACAGTAGAACATTCCTTCCTTCTAAGCAGTGTTTGCCCTGAAAATTTACTAGGCCGAGATCTAATGTGTAAATTAAATCTGACACTTTTTCTTTCTCCTCAAGGAGTAGGTTTAGAAGGCCCTGTTTATCTTTATTGTCAGAAAATCAACCCCACATGGATAGGATATGAGTGTAAAGACATTGATTTAGCATTAAAACCTCCGATCTCGGTTCTAGGAAGACTAGAGACCCCCGAGCAATATCATTGTACAATAGCATGTTTTCAAGGCTCTGCAGATCAGCCGTCTGTGAACGCGTGGTACCAGATAGGAAATAGTATTGAGACTATTGATGTGGCCGGCATTTTGACTTCTAAAATCTACTCTGCAGCAGTAGTAGACCTGTCTTCAGGTCTGAAACCTTTGTTTGCAAACCCAAATTCTTATCCACATGTTGCATTAGAAAAAGCCCAAGGAAATTGGATTGATTTAGGGCCATTTGTGAAAGCGTGTGTAAGTGCTAAAGATTGGACAGTGGTCGAAGAGACCCCAAATTTGTTTTATTCACCCTCGCAAGAGGCATATTTTTTCCAACAATGGTGTTCTTTGAAAGTCACCCCTGTGCAGAAAGAGCTCTCTGCATGTTCAACACCCTCATTAACCCAACCAGATGAATGGAGGGTTCTCTCTGTAAAAGAGAAAGCAGATCTGTTAGCCGCTGTTCCAGATAATCTCTGGGCAGCCGATAGTTATGACTTTGGTACTCTATCTACTGCTCAACCCTTGAAAATATGTGCAAAAACATTGCGTTATCCGTCGAAAGCTCAATATCCGTTGTCGAAAGAGGCTGAGCAGGGGATAGAGCCTGTCTTCAAATCATTGTTAGACAGAGGAGCTATTGTGCGTTGCAGTTCCTCCCCAGTTAATACACCAATTTTGCCCGTTAAAAAGTCTGATGGCACTTGGAGGTTTGTGCAAGATTTACGACTTGTTAACGACGCTATTTACCCTAGGCACCCTATTGTGCCAAATCCTTGCACCATCCTCTCTAGTCTGCCATCCACTGCGACGTTTTATTCAGTAATTGATATAAAAAATGCGTTTTTTACGATCAGAGTACATCCTGCCTCTCAATTTTGGTTTGCCTTCACCTTTAAGGGTCAAAGGTACACCTGGAGTCGTTTGCCAATGGGTTATACAGAATCACCTTCGGTGTTCAATGAGGCGTTAGTGGCCTGTCTGACACAATTTACTCCACCGGCAGGAAGTGCTGTTATATCTTATGTAGATGATGTTTTAATTGGAAGCCCATCAAAAGAATCATGCCTGATTGACACGGTGGCATTGCTGAAATACCTGGCCAGGGTGGGACTTAAAGTCTCTAAAGAAAAGTTGCAACTCTGCCAAGAGCAAGTCAAGTACTTGGGTCATTTACTTACTCCTGGCTGCAGGGCCCTGGATGCGTCGCGCATCACTGCAATTACTGCCTGTCCGAGACCCAGGACAAAGCAGCAATTGTTAAGCTTCTTAGGAATGATTGGTTATTGTCGTGCTTGGATTTTAGACTTCTCGGAGAAGGCACAACCTCTCCGAATGTGTGCGAATGCTTGTAAGAGTTTGACTGACATTGTGACTTGGACTGACGACTGTGAGACTGCTTTTGTGATTTTGAAACAAGCTTTAGCTTCAGCTCCAGCTTTGGGATTGCCTAATTATGATCTTGATTTTCATTTGTTTGTGTGTGAAAAAGGAGGTTACATGTCAGGAGTGTTGTGTCAGTTGCATGGTGGACAGTATAGACCAGTGGCTTACTTGTCAAAGAGATTAGATCCGGTAGCAAGAGGCTGGGTGCCTTGTTTGAAGTCTGTTGCAGCTGCTTCAAATGCAGTAATGGCTTGTGCGGATCTAGTGTTGATGCATCCTTTGACTGTTCATGTTCCACATGATGTGCATGCATTGCTTTTACAAGCAAAGACGTCACATCTTACAACTGCCCGCCTCCTTTCGTACCAACATGTGTTGTTGACCTTAGCACATGTCACACTTGTACGTTGTACTACTCTTAACCCATCGACATTATTACCAACCGCCGAAGATGGTGAAAGCCATGATTGCTGTGATGTCATAACCATTTGCACTAAACCTCGTCCTGATATATCTGAGGAACCCCTTACTAACCCTGACTTAGTTTTCTATGTCGATGGTTCTTCTTTACGCTTGGAATCTGGAGAGGTAGGAAGTGGCTATGCAGTGGTGAATCAATTTGAAACGGTGGAATCTTACTCCCTCCCAGGAACTTTTTCTGCCCAATCTGCTGAGTTGGTAGGACTTTTTAGAGCTTGTGTGTTGGCAGCTGGTAAATCTGTTTGTATATATACTGATAGCCGTTATTGCTGGGGAATTGTTCATGATCATGGAGCAATATGGAAAGAAAGAGGCTTTCTTACGGCTACTGGTAAACCAGTACAACATAAAGAGTTCATTGTCTTGTTGCTGGAGGCAATTCAGCTTCCTTTGTCTTTAGCAGTTGTTAAGTGTGCAGCTCATACCAGAGGCACTGATGAAGTCAGTCTTGGTAATGAGAGGGCTGACTCGGCTGCTAAGAGTGCCGCGAAGGGGGGAGTTAAGAGGAGGATACCACCAGAGTTTTTAACACTTTCGAACAAAACACAAGTACTTTTGAATTTTCAAATACCAGATATAGTGACATCAGATGAAGCTTTAAAAGAAGCACAAAAATCTGTAGATGCAAAAGAAAAAAGAAAATGGAAAAATTGTAAAAAGAGTAATGATGATTTGTGGTTACATACTCCAACAGGTAGGCCTGTTCTACCAAAATCGTGTTTTCATATAGTTGCTAAAATCACTCATGGTTTAGATCATGCAAGTGCAACAGCTATGGTTAAAACAGTAGAACAACTTTACTTTGCACCAGGATTCACCACCGCAGCAGCTGCTTACTGTGATAGGTGCATTACTTGTCTAAAATATAACACCGCACCCACAGTGAGAACCCAAGGAGGGCATCACCCACCACCATCAGGACCATTTGAACATGTTATGATGGATTTTATTCAATTGACAAAATGCAGAGGTTATGAATATTGCTTGGTAATTGTGGATATGTTTTCAAAATGGCCAGAATGTTATCCTGTTAAACATGCCAATGCCTTATCAGTTGCTAAGGCTTTGATAAGAGATGTGATACCCAGATGGGGTGTGCCTAAAAAGCTTACTTCAGATAACGGTCCCCATTTTGTAAACAAAGTAATTGTGGCCTTGTCAGACAAATTACAAATTAACTTTAGGACTCATTGTGCATACCACCCACAAAGTGGAGGTGCTGTAGAAAGAGTTAATGGAATGTTGAAAGCTAAATTGACTAAAATAACTACCACAACTGGTATGGATTGGGTGACTGCTCTACCTTTGGCTCTCCTCTACCTCAGAGGCCGTGCATCAAGATCAAAAGGGTTAAGTCCATTTGAGATTTTGACTGCCCGTCCCATGCCAATTCCAGGTTTACCTTATCCACCTAATTTGGAAGATGTAGATGGTACCTTGTCTGGTTACATGCGAGAACTGATTGCTGCTCTTTCTTCTGTTTCTCAACAGGTGGCGTCGGCTTTGCCCCGAAGTTTCCTGGATACATACCCAGTGGAACCAGGTTCATGGGTGCTCGTTAAGGACTTTCGAAGGAAACAGTGGAATCACGAACGTTGGAGAGGACCATATCAAGTTTTGCTGTCTACACCCACTGCCGTGAGAGTCGCGGAAAGAGACTCTTGGATTCATCTGTCACACTGTAGAGTGGTGAAAGATCCGGAACACTATCTGAACTGACTGGTGACTCTATGCTCGAGGTTGACCAGTGGTGGTTTTGGCAAACTTCGCCAGTAGGCCTTTGGATATATATTCCATCGGGGATAAGGGAAGTGTTGCAAGATCCTGCTGTTTTAACCTGCATTACATCTAAAAAGTACTGGACTGTAAATGAAGTGAACCAAGGGAAATATGTTTTGATTCTTACCTATTTTACTAAGTACACATGTGAAGTCATTCCTTTGAGGAAGGGGAAATTAATTAAGTGTCCATTAAAATTAGCACATCCAACAATCCATCATTCAAATCTGTGGTGGATATTGAAAGCAGAAACAAGATATCAGTATACATTAAACTAGCACTGTTTTATTTCCAGTTTAGCTAGATATTCATTCGTTGGACAGTTACCTGGGGCGGGCCTTAAAACCCAAGCCAGCTCTGCTGTTGAAGATAGAATAGAGTGTTTGTTGTTTTGTAACTGGGAGTAGAATGGGGCTAGTGGTGTTATTCTGCGTGTTCTTACTGATTATGTCTTCTTCTCCAGAGGAGGAGATATGCGGTACTAATAAAGCTTGTGAACTGGCTTTCCAAGCTAGAACAACTGTAGCAGGTAGAAATGAGACCTGCTGGGTGTGCCAAGAAAAGTCTTTTCAAATGCGTGTTTTTCCCTACAGGACTTCTGAAGATTCTGCATGTTCTGCATCTCGATTGTGTACTAGCACAGATTGTCTTAATACAGTAGGTGTCACAGGGATAGAACAATTTGTAGGTGGTTCGTCCTTGAATATGATGCTAACATTAATGGATTCTGTTTGGATAAATAGAACTGGACAAAAGATTGATAGAATGATCAGTTGGACTTTTATGAAAAAAGTAAAGTCAGTAAAGATTAATTCTGAAACCCCTTGGCCCACTGAAGTTGCTAGAAGTAGAGATGTTGCTAAACCTTATACTGTGTGTAACAAGACCAGTGGATATCTTTTGCGTGTATCAGGGTGGGATCTAGAAGTTGTTAAAGTGCCAGTCAAGAGAGGGATTGTATGTGTGACTGTTTTAGCTTACCCAGAGGATAAATCCCCTAGAAGGCATTTAGGACACAGTCAATGTCAATATTTTCTTAATGCAACATATGATACTGTTCATTTTTCACCAAGACGTCCTAGAGAAGTTGGAGAATGGGTTCCAGGCCTATGGCTTGGTGGTGCATATTTTCCTACTGTAAGATATTGTACCGTTCCGAGTGCAAGTTTTAATTTTGCTCTCCCTATGGGCATGTACTGGGTGTGCGGTAAAAGAGCATACTCATACTGGCCTGCTAAAGCAATAGGTACATGTTATATAGCAGCTGTTTCTCCTGCTGTTTGGACTTTAAAGGAAGACTTTTTTCAGGATACTTATCATCTTGGTAGACATTCACAACGAGCTAAAAGAGAAGTGATTGAGTTGCCCAGTGGTAAGAAAAAGTGGAAAGGGTATATTTTAGCAGACCCCTGGACTGACCCACTGGCAACCTTTGGTTGGTCTATTTCCTTGTGGGCGGGTGTTGCGATTTCCTTGCAGAAAATTAATGGACTAGCTTATCACATGCAATTGCTAGCAAATAGTACATCATCTGCAATCACCCTTCTAAATGAGGAAGTCAGATCTATTAGAACAGAGCTTCTAACTCATCGTTTAGCGCTTGATCTTCTTTTAGCAGAGCACGGAGGACTTTGCCAGGTGGTTGAGACTTCATGTTGTTTTTTAGTGCCTGACTACTATGGTAATGTCTCCCACTATGTTAAGAATATTCAAGAAGCTGTTCCAAATCCACCTCCACCCATTACTTTTGAAAGTCTGTTTGCAGAAATTGCTAATGTGTTTGGAGGAACGACTTCTAGAGTTTTACTAACTATGTTAAAGGTAGTTTTGCCTTTTCTCATTCCAATCGTCATCTGTGTGATTGTGACTTGTCTAGGAAAAATAGTTGTAGCTTTTCTGTGGAATAAACTCTTGCAAAAGCCCACAGGGACCAATTATGTTTCTGTGAATACAGCTATTGTTAACAATGATCATGTTTTAGTGCTTGGTGCCGAACCAAGTGAATCTGACTCTGAACCTTATGATGATATCCTACCTTACCCTGATACTGAAGTGTGAAATGAGTTTTACCCTGATATTATGACCCGGAACTGTTTTTGACGATGTTATTGGAATTGGATTTTTTTTCTTTATTATTTTTCTTTCTGTTTACTAAAATTTCTTTGTGGCCTTAAGCCCCAAAGGGGGGAAAATGTAGTAGAAATTTTGGATTACTAACAAATCTTATGTTTTAGAAGTGAATACTAATTAACATTTATTACATAGAGGTGATTTAACATTACATTTTCATATATTATTTGTATGCTTTTCTATACATTCAATACTGTGCATCAACTTTTCTTTGTCTGTCGTTTGCTCTCTCCATGTCATGACTTTCTAATAAAGGTCATGCGACCCCCTTTTGTCACGAGCTAAGGGTATTCTGCCTGAGGCAGTAATATTAGGAAGACCCTGACAGAGAACATGCTACGAACAGAGAATGCTGAGGGATGTATATGTATTGTATAGACCTATTATCTTACTTACTTGGAGTGCCCACATGACTTGCGTATGGTGTGTGGATCACATGCTATGTCCAAGAAGTGTTCATGTATTGTTGTATTTTTGCATGTATGTGGAGTTTTGGGAAAGACCATTGTACCCATGTGATTTCTATTACCGCAATGTAACTAACCATGTATAAGATGGGCCTTGCCCTAGAGATCTTCGAACAGTGTTATCAGAGCTATGATGTGGCTAGTGACCTGTTCCCGGTATCGTCAATAAACCTGCAGTGTTTTCTCACACCTGAGTGTGCCTGGAATTTTTGACCACACCGCTCTGAGTCAGCTACCAGAGAAAACAGATTACGCAGCCCTCCCCTCACCTCACCCCCACTCACCCACTCACACACACACACACACACACACACACACACACACACACACACACACACACACACACACACACACACACACACACACACACACACACACACACACACACACACACACACACACACACACACACACACACACACACACACACACACACACACACACACACACACACACACACACACACACACACACACACACACACACACACACACACACACACACACTCTCTGCTCGCACCCCTAACGGCCAAAGCATCAACAGCTCCGCAGAGAAAGAGTGAGAGAAACAGAGAGGGAGAGAAACAGAGAGAGAGAGAGATAGAGACGGAGAGAGAGGGAGGTCACACAGCACAGGTTTGTGGTGAGCAGCTGATGCGTAGGAAGCATCTGAAAAACAAAGAGCACTCCCCCTGACTTCCTTTTCCGGAAAGGAGGGGAGAGGAAGGAGGAATCAAAACAGCATAGAGCCACTTTCTTCTCCAACGCAAAATAGTGTGACATGACTTTGCATATACTTGCATGTACACAAAACGTACGTGACATACTGTACAGCATACACAGGACAACACATTCCATATACCTAGACCCGGGCAGTACACAAGAAATGCTGCAATATGTTGTTGGAATACATAAGATATATGATATATGATATTTATGCCAACAACATATGATATGTATGCCAACAACATACATATTGCAGTGTTCCTTGTGTACTGACAATAAAGTGTGAGTACAATTAGGTGGAGGGCATTTTGGGAGAGTGGTAAGGGAGCATACATTATTAATGCTCACAACAGCAGATGAATAACGAGCGCTGGCCTCCTGGAGAGTGCTTGAGCTTATAGAACCTGCTATGGTGTTGTGACTCACCGCATCGCTTAGCTACAAAAACAAAGGCATTCTGGGAAAATGTAATGTGTTTACATAACACATTTGCACAAATGTCAAAACACCACAATCAGACGCTCAAGATGAAAGTGGGGGGAAAAACCGCAGAAGTTATATTAGGCCACCTGTTCTCCCGTAGGAGAGTGGCACTGAACTGCGCTCTCGGATATCTCCCGTTGACGACGCGGTGGCCTGTCGTAATGCGGCCCGACCGAAATTACACATCTGTGTTTGTGTCGTTCTGCCGTGATGGCAGCATTAGCATGGACACTGACCATATCAGGTCGCATGATCTCCCGGTCGTACGGCGCGACATGCTAAGCGGAGATCACGGGGGACGGCGCGCCGCGGCCCAGGGTCTGACCGAAGTGAGCAGCGGTCCCTCGAGGACTCGTTTGCGCTCGAGGCGCCGTGTGTGCCAGCCAGCGAGCCAGTGTGCCGCCGACTGTTTCCCCCGCGGCGAGGGGAAAAAAAAAGCCCCGCAGACGCAGCGTGGCGTCAGCGACACTTTCTCACCGCAGGCGAAGAGAAGAAGAATGCACACATGCAACGCAACAGAGAGAAAGAGGGAGAGAGAGAGGGAGTGAGGGAGAAAGAGAGAGGGAGAGTCGGAGAGAGAGATAGAGAGAGAAAAACACTATTAATTGGACACGCGACGCAGGACCACAAAACCCAGCACCCCCCCTCCCCCCCCCGCTGGGTGTCATCGCGGGCCCAGAGAGCATGATGGGAAGACTGAGAGAGGAGCAGGAAGGCGCGTGAAAGCGACACGGGGAGGCCGAGTCGTGGAGGGAGAGCCGCTCCAGACAAAAAAAAAAAGCCTGACGCTGCCTGGTGGCGCTTCATTATGGGCCCGCTGGGCTTAATGCCTCCCCCACAGCGTGTGGCCTCGGATGGGAGGCCTGCCGGCTCAGGACTGGGCCTGGAGATAATGAGCATGGAGACGGGACCCAGGGACGGCTCTCACGCCTGCAGCCGAGGAGGAATGACAGACCCGCCGAGAGGAGGGGTGGGGGGGGCGCAAGGAGAGGAGGATGGAGAGGATGGGGGGGAAGGGTGGGGGTGAGGTGGAGAGAAGGGATGAAGGGTGAGGAGTAGAGAAAAATGTAGGAGAGACAAAGAGAGAAGAGAGGAAACTGAGAGAGTGAGTGACAATAACAAGCGGAAGAGATGGAGATGAAGAGAAGAGAGGGATGGGAAGAGACACAGAGAAAGAGAGAGAGAGAGAGAGAGAGAGAGAGAGAGAGAGAGAGAGAGAGAGAGAGAGAGGAGATAAAACGGAGACAGAGGTGAGGGCGACGGCTGAATTACGGCACGCACGGGCACGGACACGGACACAATGGACCCGGAGACCAATCCACTTCCCCGATAACCAAAACCAGCTGTCACGCTGGCCCCAAAATGGAATCTCTCAAAATCCCTCTCTCCAGCCAGGGACAGGATATTAGTTCAACATGACCCACACATCAATAATAAAAGTAGGACCTCTTGAAGAGGAAATAAAAAAAGAGAAGTCAACTCTCATCTTTTTTTTTGGTTCGGGAGAGGAAAGCGACCATAACGGAGCGCAACTAGGGATTACTGTCTCTCGTTAAAGATGAAATCTTGCTAAAGCTGTCACTGAGCTCTGATGAGGGAAGAGACGACTTCATTGCGCTGACAGATGGAACTCTCGAGCTATATACTCATTTATTAATACGCGCTCATCTGCTCGCACACGACTCGGGATAAAGCGACAAACAAACGCGCGCGATTACACTAACACAACGCGTTCGTGTCAATAGGCCCATTGTACCGTTAACACAAACACGGCGCGTTTGCTACCGAGGTGTTAAGGGTGTTAAAGCTGTAAATGCCGTGTGCCGAGCGCATTTTGTAGAGTTCATTAAACACAAACATAAACACGTACACATACGCAAACATTCAAAACACACAAACACACACAAACACACACACGCACGCTCACAGACATTTTCTGTTTGCCGAACAAACAGAGAAGTCTGAAACGGGCCCAGAAAAGCAACAACTTGAGTCAGTGACCAGCAAGTTGATCCAAGTCCAACTCATCCAGAGCCGGAGACAGGGAGCGAACCCCAGGCCATCCGAGCCGGCATGCTCCAAATGAAATGGCAGAGGCCCAGCGAACACAATACTGTACCGGCCTCCTGCCACACTGTCTTTTTCAATCGACATGGGCGGCCAGAGGTATGATTTCCCACGCACAAGCCGTCCACACACACAGACACACACACACACACACACACACACACACAGAGACACACACACAGACACACACACACACACACACACACAGAGACACACACACACACACACACACACACACACACACACACACACACACACACACACAGAGACACACACACAGAGACACACACACAGAGACACACACACAGAGACACACACACACACACACACACACACACACAGACACACAGAGACACACACACACACTGTATTTCACAATCAAATCAGAGCAGGGTGGCTACTCCAACTGCTAACTGCTGCCAGCAGTTCTGCTCTGCAGTTGGCAGCCAATTATGCATGCATTAAACAGACATCCATCAAACTGTTACTCCGTCACTGTCCCTTTTAATGTTTTCATGGTGGCTGGCACCAAATGAGCCCTCGCCGTGCCAGCGTAGACTATGGCTGCCCGAAAAACGCTACAGAACTGACTGGCAACCACTGGGTTTCACACAACAAAATTACACTGTAAACTCAGCAGACAAATATTTGCGCTCAGATGTCTAAACGGAATGAAGTTTTCCAGCAAAATTGCCTGCGCATGGAGCAAACACACACACGCACCATGAAAACCAAACCACACTCTCTGACTGGCTTGTGTTCCTCTCTCTCTCTCTCTCTCGGTATGTGTGTGTCTCTGTGTGTGTGTGTGTCTGTCTGTGTGTGTTTGTGTGTGGTACCCACAAACCACACCATGCAATGAACAGTAATGACAGGGGAAATGGTGAATACATTAATCACATCCCTATATTGCATTTAGCACTGCACAAAGTGGGTTAAGTGCTTTCAAACTACCCCCATCATGTGCTCCTGATGTGATCCGGGAGCCAGGTTAATGTAGACAGGATATTACTTTTTAAGAGCTCCAGTTCAACACAGCAGCCTTAAATATGCAAGTGGTCAGGCCACAACCATGAAGAGAATATCCTCATCTGCAGGACGTAATAATACATCCCTTTTAATGTTACACACACACACACACACACACACACACACACACACACACACACACACACACACACACACACACACACACACACACACACACACACACACACACACACACACACACACACACACACACACACACACACACACACACACACACACACACACACACACACACACACACACACACACACACACACACACACACACACACACACACACACACACACACACACACACGGTACACATTCTTTCCTTCCTCCCAGGGTCAATTCCAATTCATGTCAACAGAAATCTCCTCAGAAGTATTCCACTGGTGACTTAATTATCTGTTATGTCTGCTCCACTGCCGTTACCAGTACGAGCCCCGTGGTTCTGCTGTGACACTCGCTGTGGTCAAACTGACAGACAAACACTCGTTCCTTTTGTATCCCAGAGCAGAGGTCCTACCCTCTGCCACAACTCATGCGTTTCAGGCCTGATTTCCCACCAGCTGAAAAATCTCAAGTGCTCTGTCAGAGCCATCTCCGCAGCCAGCTCTTTATTAGAGAGACAGGCTAAAGCACCCCTGTCATCCAGATGGGTGGAAAGCTGGCAAACTAGAAAAACACTAGCCTATATAGCGGCTCCCAAATTCTAAGGGGGAAAAAAATGAAAAGATCAAGAAAATGGCTCACTGCTTGTCTACTGAGAGTCTGTAATATGAACTCAGCAAAATGTACAAAATGAACAAATACAACTAACGCTGACTACTTTCGCTATTACGAGATAAAAACGAATTAATAGGAAGTAAAATAGAAAGTGAAAGATGTGCAAAATATTTTTATCATGTTGTAAACATTTTCTCCCAATCCTGCGGTTTCAAAATCTTTGCCCACTTCATTGAACAGCAATTTATTTATTGATACTACACAGCCCACTGGACTTTTAAGTCAAACAAATGTGGAAGTCAGATCACAACAACAAAGGAAATATGTCTGTCACTAATATACTGTATTTTGAGATATTGAGATGCATTTGCAAGATAAAAGGGGACAACTGCAATACACATACAGTGGGTATAGTAAGTATTCACACCCATGCTAAAGTTGACTAAAAAGAGGAATATAAAATCATCTTTTGAGAATTGATTGTAATGCCTTAATTCAAAAAATGAGTAAAAATCAAACTGCTAAGGACACTAATTTTCTTTGTGATTGAAGAATGTATCGTAAATAGATAAATGTTCTTCCTTAAATACAGGTTGCATAAGTAATTGACCCCTATGTTAAATTCCCATAGGACCAGGAGGATTTTTTATATGTTTTTATTTTTAAAGGCCAGCTATTTCATGGATCCAGGATATTATGCATCCTGATAAAGTTCCCTTGGCCTTTGAAATTAAAATAGCCCCACATCATCACATACGCTTCACCATAGCTAGAGATTGGCATGGTGCTTTTTCCAGTTAGCCTATTAGCCTGTTTGATTTGCATTGAGCTCAATGAGCATCAAACAGGCTAATAGGCTAACTGGAAAAAGCACCATGCCAATCTCTAGCTATGGTGAAGGGTATGTGATGATGTGGGGCTATTTTAATTTCAAAGGCCAAGGGAACTTTATCAAGATGCATAATATCCTGGATCCATGAAATAGCTGGCCTTTAAAAATAAAAACATATAACAAATCCTCCTGCTCCTATGGGAATTTAACATAGGGTCCAATTACTTATGCAACCTGTATTTAAGGAAGAACATTTATCTATTTACGATACATTCTTCAATCACAAAGAAAATTAGTGTCCTTAGCGGTTTTATTTTTACTCATTTTTTGAATTAAGGCATTACAATCAATTCTCAAAAGATTATTTTATATTCCTCTTTTTAGTCAACTTTAGCATGGGTGTGAATACTTACTATACCCACTGTATCATCTTTTCACATCCCATATACAGTAAGAGGAAGACTCTTCATAACACCCATGTGGTACATCTGCAAAATCTGCCAGTCATAAGAGGAACATTATTCATCTAGAAAGCCTGTAATAACGATCACAATCCGTGAGAATACTCAACACAACACCTGTCATTGACCTACCGTTGACCTGCCATTCAAAGACGCCCTTGTGCTTCTGCTTATGATGACTCTTCCCCGCAGCAGAGGTCAACCTCAGTGGGAGGACAGACAAGCACGCACTTCTGCACAGCTTTCATCTATTCACAGGAAAACACCCTGACCTTCCCATTGTGTGTATCTTTCTGACGTTGCATCATCGCTCAAAGCTGATATGTGTCAAATATCTCGCTGTGAAATCTTGCCGACTAGGGCCTCGTCGATTGTGAAAAACGGAGGCTTTGGGGAAAAACAGGCGTACAATTACACGACACAATAAACGGTTCTCTGGACGCGCATCATCCCTTGGCGCCGAGTCACTACTTCAGCTAACGTAGTAAAACGGTGAGTCATTCAGATTTGTATGCCATCACCACCACGTCCGCTGACCCCGAGCAATCAGCAGGGCCGCTCAACGGACTCGTCGTTATGCCGGAGGAGCCCAAACAAAAAGAGCATACCTGGTGATGATGCATGGATGGAGAGGGCAGAATGCACAAATTCCACCGCCGGTCTGTTTCCCCCTGGTGTGCCTGCCTTAGCAACAGACCCCGGCGTGGTGGTGGTGGTGGTGGTGCTCGCCCTCTGAGGCTCCGCTTAGCTCCAAACGCCTGACATCACAATGACATTTACCGAATCAAAACAGGCCCTCCGGCTGCCCTCTCAATGAACTCCAGCTCCCCCCTTCCACTCCCCCCTCGAGGTGCCTCCCACACCCACACCCACACCCACACCCACCTATGAGAAGGCCCGCGCTAGGCTAGCAGCCCACATGCTAACGCATCTCTTGCGCGTGCACAGCACCCACTGACGTTCAGGAGGGAAATTCATGGAAGACGCACCCAATACAACGACGCTATTCGCAGCCCTGAGAGGAGCCACCCGGGGAGGGAAAGGGAGACATGATACGGGCATGATTCACAGATGCTCCGCCGTGGCTCAGGGCACGAGAGCGCCCGCTCATTTGGGGGATTAATGGACGGGCCCCAGGGGAGGTCAACTCCTCCTCTGACCTTCACAGCATCGCCAGGTACGGGGACAGAGAGGAGGCAGCAGTTCTCATCTGTCATCTGGTTTGAAGGCTAGGCTGTGAATACACCCTCAGGAATTATTTAACAAGTGCTTAAAAGGGCCCGGTGACAGCTTTTAGACCTCTCTGTTCAATGGTAGCACAGGCTCAATCTAAAATGAGAGGCTTCTTGCATATTTGACAATAACTGCATACATATATACATACTATATAAAACAAACAATAAGATTACAAGACCTAATGATTTTGATAAAGACAGAACTTCCCTTCAAACAATCTGGATCACATTTTCAGAAATATTAGTATTATTTAAGCTCGAAAAATACTGGTCTACATATTACTATCCCTTTATTCCAAGCCAGACTATAAGTGCAATGTGAATGTGCAGTGTCTCTTACAAACCTATTTATACATCCCATTTCAAGTGTTCAAGCCTTTGCAATGTGATTATTGCTTCCAGGCAGAGCAGTGCACTCTTCAGCATACAGGCCCATAACTTACAGGAACAGTAATTCCTCTCCCCAGCCTCAGCATTACCAATTGTAACTTTAAAGCCTGACCGAGACTGATTCTGAGGCGAGAGATGCACTTTTGCCGGTCAACTAGAAGATTGCCATGACCACAAGGGTCACACACTCATCATACCCAATAATACCAGAGCCCTCTTAAAATACTTTAAATACCCCTACTGTGCATCTATCACCAGGCACAGTAAAACCACTGATGAACTTGTAGGCCCTGCTTTATCTGACTGACGCATTATTCTTCTCTGGTGATATGAGACGGCAGAATTTCACTGGGAAATCCATACTCTTCAAGAGTGAAAGGACTGAGAGAAAAGTGGTTATGCTTTGGTGCTGAGCCAAGGCTGGCGTGGCAGCAGGATGAAACGCATTCCTAACACAATGGTTTATGCACTGCGAATGCGCTCCCATCAGCCATATAAAACCCAAGTCGCAACAACTGGAATTAAATGTGAAAGGGATAAAACTGTGGTTATCTGCAATTTAAAATATGGCTGTGTGCAGTTTGCCAAGTCATTAACCTATATCACAGGTGTCAAACTCAAGGCCCGCGGGCCAGATGCGGCCCGCCACGTCATTTCATATGGCCCGCGAGAGCTTTAAGGGTCTGATACAGTATGTGGCCCGCGAGAGCTTAAAATGTCCGATACAGTTTTTGCGTATAGGCAATACACTGCAATACAATGCACGCATGTGAGACTGACAGGGAGGCAACATCAAACACCTTCCTCTATGATCAGTGCAACTGGCTACATCAGATGTGATAGCAACGTGTACGTGTGAAAACAAAATAGACCAGTATTCTAAACTATTTTAGCGAACGGAGCGCCTAAATTACGCGCTCGGTTTAGCCTTGTGAAACGCATGATTGTTTGAAGTGCGTGTGCTTCTTTGAGAGGGGAATCGATGTAAGTTGTAAACTACGTGATACGTTTACGTCTACGTTTAAAAGGCATGTATAATTGTGTGTAGTCCTATTATCCAAAAAATCCAGCTCCAAATCCTTGCTAATCGAGCAAGTAATTGTTTGGCCAAAAGCGAAAGTAAGCCTATTCTGACCGAGAAGAGGTGCATTCATATCAGGCAAGCAGAGGTATGCTAGAAGTTTGTAATCGCCCTGTTGCTTTGCATTTTCATTTCAGTTTAAAACGAACAACATAGAATCCACACAACACCTTTCAACTTTAAAACTTCAAAGAAAAAGTCCACCGGGACCGTTCGCTTCTACTGTATGTGTATGGAACGGTGTAGGCTAGTGACGCATTTCATATGGATGCACTTTTTGACATGACAGTTAGCCTACTCGTTTGCATCAATTGCTAGATGTAAAACTGCATTTCGTTACTGGTATTTCACTCGTGCAATGACAGTAAAGTTGAATATACTCAAATCTAAAAACTCCATCCATGGCATGATCTCTTCCTGACTGACCAGTGACCCTCATTGAAAAGTCAAACTGTATGGAACTGACAGTGGTGTTTTGTTTTTACAAAACATAACAATAATAAAAAAGAACATGTCATGCTGATACCTTTTGCTCTTCTCGATTTTAGAAGTTTTACCGATGCTAAAGATTTTGTGGCTGGTGCTACAAATCTTAGAAGTTACATCTGGCCCTTTGAGGGCAACCATTGGGCTGATGTGGCCCTCGGTGAAAATGAGTTTGACACCCCTGACCTATATAGACACATCCATTCGAAATACGCTGTTAGTTAGTGGGTGGATGAACAGGCTATTAACAGAGGTAAAGGTGACTAGGGACGCTATATTTCATTTGGAAGCCGTGATTGTGTTATTTGACATACTTCTGGTTGTCTTGTAGCCAGCCAGTCTCAACTGAAACCACAGAAACAACAGCAGCGAGATTTGGCCCTGCGTGTAAAGCCTTCTGACTGCAAGCCCAATCTGGGGCTGCAGATGTCACTTCCCATGAATGTGTTGCTTGTGCGGGGAACTATAGCTCCTTTGTAGAAATCATTACGCCATAGAAGCTCAGCGACAGAAATACTGTCGGGGAACCAAAATAAATTCAAATAACATTGGATATATGAAGAATGAAACGTTTAACTGTACTAATAGCTTATTTTATGTAACTGTACAGTATGTCATGGGAGTGAAATGAAGACACCAGGGAAAATCACGCTGTCGAAATGAGAAATATGTGTCCAGTATCTCTGGAGAGGGCCGTGTTGAGTTTTCAGCTGAGGAAACGGAGTGGTTTTGCTGGCTGCTCACTTACAGGTCTGGCACACACATAAAATGTGCATTGACAACATTGATAAATAGCGCTGAAAATGAGCACAAACGATCTTGGCTTCATCTGAAATCTCTGAAATTTTGCAAAGCAAACGCAACAACTTTTGATCAACTATCTATCGCCACAGCCTGAACAGATCAACACTGTGTACAGATATACAGAATGAATGATCTTACTGTACACAGAAGGACACAAGCCAGCACCTAAACCATGAGGCTTGATAAGAGACCACATTGTTTTGCATCTTAATTTGAACCCTGGATAATGTCAAGGGCATGGTTTAGTCTACATCTTCCCTAAGAGGTACAGTACCCCGGACTTCCTCAAAACTGGTGCTCTACTCAAAACACACACTCTAAGACACTCAAGAGCACATGGATTACCATTAGAGGGGATAGAAGAGGAGTGTATGTACACACACTGTGAAGAGCCATCAATAACAAGCAAGGACCACCAGCGCAGAGAGCAGATGCAGCATAAACAAATATCTTGATGGTTGAGAGGGAAAACGTCGATAGCAATTTCTGGCGCTAATGACTTCACGTATGTGTGAAATAGTGGCATGGCGATGGAGATTCAGCCGTTGTTTTTCCTCTCTGATTACCACACTGACTCATTCCAGCTGGCACACCCATTCTGAAGTTATTCTTGTGATTAAAAGCCACTCCACAAAAAGCAGAAGTTGAAGCCTCTCAGCGGTGGAAACGCTCAACCAAATCTGCTTACAAGGCTGATGTTATCTATCAACAACAGCGTTCGCATGTTTCAACAAGGAACTACACAGACACTGGGAACACAATCAAAGGCACAGTGGTAATACTGAAACACCCCAGAAGAGAGAGAGAGAGAGAGAGAGAGAGAGAGAGAGAGAGAAAGCTGGTAACAAAGCTTGCTCAAGTTTTCTAATTTACTTCAATGCAATTCAGTGAATCATCGCGTGTCTAACCACACAGACTGTAGTAAACTTTTGCTAGACAACAATAAAGCACATCTAGCTAACATAATATCTTTAGATAAATACAGCCTCATTCTCAGAACGAATTGATCACAGCTGAAAATGCAGCCACCTTTTGAACAACAGTCAGCTTTAATCAGCACAGACAATTCCGGGTGTTAAATTGGTCAATGTTATTTCTCTCAAAGAATTCAACATTATTAACCTTTATATCACTCTGGTACAGCCAGCAGCTTGGTCTTTAAAGTCAGAAAGTGCCATATTTGAGCTAATAAAACATAATTACAGTGCTGCCAAATGGAACTGGCATAAGATCGTCTCATCTTGGCAAATCAGACAGTAGCTTAATGTGATTAATTGGGCGACTTCGCTTCCAGTTTCCAGACAGGAACTCTGCCTGTCAACCAGCAGTCATGTGGCAAGATTGAATAACAGGCTATGGCAGCTCATTCCACTCTTTCGCTAATCGACATCCTGGGAAGAGTGCCTCTGTACCAGCAGAAACAGAGTTTTTTCTGTCGCACCTTGTTTCAAAGAAATATTACCTAAGGCATATGACATAGCCATTAAATTATAATTCATAATGCTTACATTTTTCAGTTCAAGGGCATATATTAGTATATTCTGATGCGGAATTACTGTGTGTTCAGACCAAGAGCGACTTGAGCTTCCAAAATCGCCCAGGACGCCCTATAAAGGACGCCGTGGGAAGCTGGGAAGCTTTGGCCGCTCCTGGCCGCTCTGACGTAGTAGCATTCTATGTTCGTTGAAAGTCGTTTGGTCGCTGAACCGCGTCATAGCTCATTACCATAAAGTTAAACCACTTTCAACTTTCTCTAGTCGCTCAAGACGCCCAAAACGCGACGCCGACAGATTGGTCGCTGCTGGCAGCTGAGAGAAGCCGGCTTTCATTGAAAATGAATGACTTCCGGAATCTTTGGAAGCTCAAGTCGCCCGCGGTGTGAACACACAGTTAGTGCTTTTATTCAATCAATTCATTCAGGCATTGGTGTACAGTCTAGCGTCAGAACGTTGTTATTAAAAGATGAGGCATAGAATTGTGAACAGCAGCTCAGGAGGATTAAGGGCACACATTTGAAAACATGCAGCCACAAGCACTTTCGAGTAATTTTCAATTGGTCTGAATAACCTGCTGAATTACAGTGAAGCTTCCCTGCACTTCATCTGATGGACTGCTATAAAACACCAGATGCACGGACTTAAACTATAATGCAAATCAATATAACGCTCATCTGCAAGCCAGCAAAGAGAGATTTTCATTCTTACATCGAGTCTTCTAAGAGCATCCAGATGTTTCACACAAAATGGATGTCAACAAAATATGACAAATATATTCCTGAAATGCTGAGAGGAATGCATACTTGAACATTTTGATTTCCAAAAAAATCAATGGAATTCACATCTGGACTGGATAAGCAGAGCGAGGTTTTTGCATCCAGAAAAGCACAGCGAATGTGCATAGCTCAATCTTCCATACTGTAAAACATTCACACACATTTTTCGCAAGCATCATTGCATGGTGTCAATCAACATAACTGCAACAGCACAATCAATTCATCTCAGTTACATCAGATCCGCGGACATGTGCTATTCCACAGAATACGCAGACACATTTGGGTCTGGGCAGATACCCACAAACACATCCTCAAAGGGATGACAGAATGATTAACCTCAATTTCCTGGCCCGTATCCTCACCTGATTCCCCGCTGGCATTTACGCTGCCGTGTAACGCCTCGCAGTCCCTCAGCACTAACACGGCCAGCTCATCGCAACTGCCCCAGATAGAGGCGAGAGATATAGAGATCCAATCTGCTTTCTCAAAATACACAACAGGAGGAAGCGAGACCTTTTCAAGAAAGGGGAAACGCATACTCCAAAAGTACTCATTTGAGAGACCCAAGAACCAAAAGAGGCTGGCTTTTCATTTCTTCTGAAATTGAATTCATATCACCTTTTCCGAGTATTATCTTCACACTTTGCGTGTCTCTAGTATAGATCAAACACACGGACGGGGGACGAGATGACCGCTTTTATCAGATAGGCCTTTTGAGGTCAAGAGGAGCTGGCCAGTGGGGGGGGAGTTAAGACAGTCAGCCCCAGTGTCTTGCACTCACGGGTGGTTTTCATATGGGGATATGCGGCTTCACTCACGCTTCCTGAAAGCGGCTCTCGCTTCCCCTCCTCTCGAGCTGACTAATGAACAAGTGCACAAGGGTGCCCTCGGCCGTGCCTCACACATTCCATTTCCTCCGACCTCTTTCACACACACACACACACACACACACACACACACACACACACACACACACACCAACCGAGAGAGCCGCAGGCATACACACACACACACACACACACACAAACACAAAGACAGAAACCTTTGAGCATAAATCCAACCTTATATGGATATCATGTGTTACCAGTGATAGGTTTGGAAGCACACATCTGGAACTGAAGCAGATGAGTCTCTCAGCAAATCTCGTTTTTTTTTTACAGTGGGCTGAGCAAGGGTGTGGGCTGTTTATCAGACATGATATGCAGAAACCAGAACTGAGCCATCCTCTGTGCATTGTATGGTAGATATACCCTGATAGTCTGATAGTAATGCACAGAACTGAAGCCAAATGTTGCAATTCAAAAAGCAACAAAGTCATTAGTCACGCGCTATATACAGTATACTGACCTCAGAACAGATCATTTTTACTATCATAATCCTTCCCCACTTAAGCCACAATTGCCTAAGCGATGGTTTTACACATCAAGATGCGACCTTGTAGAGTACTTCAAAGCCAAAATGTGCATCCGATATGAATTCATTAACTTCGCATACAAAATTAACCACAGACCGCACAGTGTTAAGGAAGCTGACCTAGACAGACAGCAATAAGGAAGCCAATTTTTCCGCCAATAACTTGAGTCATGACACATTTCATGGTTCCCCTCTAGCGGATTCAAATGGGAGGCAAAAAATGGCAATATCTCAACCACAATATAACAAAGTGTTTAAAAACATTAACGTACTATGAGATTATTTCGCAGAAGTACAAATTACTTCAAATTTAGTACTGACCAGTTTAGTCTGGCTCGCAAGCAATCCGTTACAAGAAACTGAGATGAACTGACCAGGTACATGTGCTGACTGGGCCATGAGAACTGTAACTGAGCTGCAGTGCCATAGTTGTAGTAGCCACAGACATGTTCCTACGCTGTAAACGGTACAGGATCTCCGGCTACCAAAGGCCTGTTATTATTGACCCCATTCATACATTCCAGCCAACCAAAGAATGGGAACTCCAGAGACGCGGAGAAATCCGCCGGAATTCACTAACCAAACAAATCAAAGCAAATATTTACAGCATGTGTTTGTGTTCTGAATGCTGCAACTGGCCAACATCGTCTTTTCACACAAAATCCACAACAAGCCATCTAGAAAACAGTGTGAACCAATACAAAAAACTAAACAGAAAGTTGTGTGTCAAAGTGAAAAGAACAGGCGGCCTAATGCTGGTCATGTCTGAGCACTGGTGAGACAGACAGAGGGCCCAAACCACGGGAGAAGACGTATTGTTTTCGGAGTGAGCAGGCCCTTTCCCAGTTCCTCTTTGTCTCTCCTGGTCATGTGCTTAAAATTCCACCCTATTCTGCGTTTTATTCTGTTAGAAATGGAGAAATGTCTGACTCGGTTCTTCCCAGAAACGCATCTCAGAGAATAATAAGACATGCAAAGTTTGACAAGTTAGCTAGTTATAACAAGCAAAGAAATTGAGCTATTGAGAAAACAGTGCATCAAGCATAATTTCCTATCTTTACAATAACATCATAAATGACTAACCATGTTCAGCAACGGTTACAAATGTGTGGGTGTTAAGAGGAAAGTAACACTGTCACACTGTGGTTTAAGATCTAGATTATACAGGGTGCATCTGAGAAAGCCAATATTCTCTCTGTTAGTCTACCCCCACCACAAAGTAAACAAACTGTTGTGGGCCAAACAACTGAACTAATTAGTCACCCTTTC
Organism: Sardina pilchardus; assembly: GCF_963854185.1. Classification (NCBI taxonomy): domain Eukaryota; kingdom Metazoa; phylum Chordata; class Actinopteri; order Clupeiformes; family Clupeidae; genus Sardina; species Sardina pilchardus. Next base: position 18,440,754 of record NC_085001.1, on the reverse strand, counting down.
AACAGAGGAGCAAACAATCAAGACCTTCCACTGAAACAATCTCATCCTCTTGATGATGCCGAGAGTGACTCATTGTGAAAAAGCCGGGGCATCGCAGCACATCAGTCCGTGCGTTCCCTCCCGGAAATCAGACAACACTTCTCTGTCTGTCTGTGAGTCAGACAAAACCGCACTCTGGCTGTGTGCGGCCCACTCTGCCTGTGACTCTCCCAACCTGACCCCCCCCCCAACCCCCCGACCCCACTCTCAGCCCTAAACAGCAGTGTGAGAGGCTCATACCCCGCCTCTGCAGTCCTCTCCTTTGGGGGAGCCGAGCATTAATTGCCACTTGGTGCATTCCCCTCCGCGTAATTAAAGCCTTGTCTCTTGTCTCCAGAAGTACTACTTAAAGCCAGATCTATCGGCAGCCCGTACAGTGCTAAAAAAGAAGAGCAATATCCTGATACAGTGTGGCCTTTGCTTCCCTTCAGAAATAAAAAAAAAAAGCGTGCAATATTTATGACATGGGAGACTTATGTGCTGCCAAAGAGGCAATAACATTGGAGGGGGTGGGTAAATGACAATGTGTTTGAGGAAAAGATTTTGAAACAGAGGAGTCACACACACTCACACGCACACGCACACACACACACACACACACACACACACACACACACACACACACACACACACACACGGTCAAATCGTGTCCATCTGGTTAACAAGGCCCCTTGACTCCCCCGCCTCCTCTCGGAGCGCGAGCAACAAAAGCCCTGCTGGCCTCGGCACATGTGGCAGGTTAAGAGGGATCCCGGGCCCACAATCACAGGAACGCGCTCGCTTGGCCGGCCCGGCCGGGGCCTGCTGGCAGAGGATGTGTGGAGCTCGCTGGCCCTTTCAGCCTCTCTCCTCTCTCAGCCACACGCTCGCTCACTCGCTCGCTAGCTCACAATGCCTTCGCCTCCTTTTCACCGTAAAAAACGGCAGCTATTTTTTTCCCAAAATGCCTCAGGCTGATTAGCTCAGAGGAAGCCCCGTATATGGACACTGTCGTTATTCTTTTTTTGTTTTAAAGAGTCCAAGGTTAACTGACAGACACATGTAGTTCAAATAGCTGTGGTTGCAGGATATAGACCCAAACAAAACAATCATCAAAGCAAATGGGCCACACGCTGAGTGGAGCATATCCTGCTTTTGTTAGCACTGAGAGGGCACCGGCGCGCTCCTCAAACACGAGCACGTAGCCACCAGGGCTACCACCATGAGACAAGTACAGAGGAACAAACACTGACTCATTTCTAACATGGGCCCCTCAGGCACTACTCAGGGTATGGGGGGCACACACACACACACACACACACACACACCTGGTGAAAAAACCTGGTGACATCTGATGAATACCTACAGCCTGAAATCACGACAATGACCATTAGCGCTGCAGAATGGCGGAAGCTAGCCTGGGCTACTCTCCTCTTAATGCAGCCTTTAAATGCCTCCTTAGCATTACCCAGCATACGGCTGCTCCCTGCGCTGCCTTTTCTCCCAAACACCATTTAAAAACAGAAAACAACATCTCGCTGATCTGTTTAACATTAGTGCCTGTTGGCTCAGGACTAATTCCTATCATTAGACCGCGCCGGATTGATGGCTTTTGCTGCTTGACTAGCAGGAGCGCCACGGCAGCGGTGGGAGCAGCAGCAGGAGGAAATGAAGGAGGATTTATGGCCGCCGTCACTTTGCACAGAGTGTGCTTCCTGCCTGCGCACGCCAGGCGGAAGGAAGGGGGGGCTGGCAGGAGCTTCCTGTGGACTCTATTACTACAGACTGAGTGGGTCTCTAAAATAAGATGGGGGAGGTTGGGGAGGGGGGGGAGTGGGGTAGCTGGATGAGATGGGGAGGAGGGTGGACGTCGGTGGAAATCGATATATATCCACCGGCCTGGTGGTGAATAACACAACACCGGCTGATGCTGGGAGAAGTGCATCTCGCTTGTTCTCAGGACGGAGGCGTACGATCAACGGGCTGCCACTGCCATCAACCTTATACCATCAGGCAGATCACCGACACGGTAGACAGAGCGCTTCAAATGCACATCTTTGAGTGCGCTTGTGTTTCCCAAGACCGGAGGCACTGACTGCGAGACAAATTTTGGCGAGGTAAAAAAAATCAAACGCGAGGTGCCGTGATAAGCTTGCCCAGATCAATACAGCACCTGCTTCTCTCCCCCGCACTAGAAAACAGATATCTTACCTGATTGAATTAATTACCTCCTGCCCTGTCTATTGTTTTTGTATGAGCGTTGCGTTAATTCAAGGTGATGCTTTATTTGGGCCTCGGCTGACAATGCCAACTAGCCCGTCGGCGTGGAGCCGTGCCCAGCCCAACTCAGCCCGGGCGACGTGACACAATCCCCTGTTAGCTGATGCACCTCGCGGACCCAGCGAGTGAGATGAAATGCCACTCGCAATCTAAGCAATGAAGCACACGGTTAAATATTTATGCGACAGCGTTAAGTATAGGGAGTGGAAGCCGAGGGGTGTAGAGAGAGACACAGAGAGAGAGAGAGAGAGAGAGAGAGAGAGAGAGAGAGAGAGACAGAGAGAGAGAGACAGAGAGAGGGAGGGAAGGAGAGAGAGAAAAGAAGGGAGGGAGAAAGAGGGAGACTGGAAAGAGCCAACTCAGCATGCCTCAGTCCCCACGCCTTTTCTTCTCCTCCCTCTTCCAAGATTCCAGCTGACAGAGATAGGAGGATAATTAAGCCGGAGAGCGGAGCCTCTCCAACGAGCCAGATGAGAAAAGAGGCTCCATGTTGGCGGAGCGCTGCAAAAGCCCTCCTCGCTGATTACTGCTCCACGCCGAGCCCTGTGGGCTTTTTTCTTTTTTTTTTTTTTTAATTCTGCGGGCTTGTTGCCTTCAGCCAGAGAAGACGAGAAGCAGCAGTGTCTCGTCAACAGACGCATGACACGAGCGGTTTTCCCTAATCAAGATGTCGAGGTCGACGAGTCATGTCTAATGACAGCGGCGCTCTTGAGCGACGTGCTTTTGGGATGTCAGAGTCAGCGATAATGTAATGGCACACACAGACACACACGTGTGTGTGTACACGAGCGACTGCTCTGCTGAGGAGAATGCTCTTTTGTTCCCGTGCGTGGCTGCGTACGGGTGGCGATCATGTTCCTGGCAGCGACGCCGACTCTTATCAGCTGATTGAGGCGCAGATAAATGGCTCGTATGGAAATGACTTCTGCAAAAAAATAGCAGCGACGACGCCTTTCGGGATCTCTGCCGCCCAACTTGCTAAGAATTCAGACACAGGAGGGTTTACTAGAAACGCACTGAAAATACTGTTTGGTCCTATTGGGCTTTTTTTTGTTTGTTTTGTTTTATGAACTTCGAAAAGTCATGGTTTTCCCATTTCAATTTTCAATTGGATTTTCGCCTAAACTTTTCACAAATAAAATCACAAAAGCTCTCAGACAATTAACTTAAACTGCAATCTTTCTTTGTCTGTTTAAGGACTTTTAATGAACTCATTATCATTCTCTGGGGATTAAAGGACTTAATGTGACACATACAGTATGCTATTCTATAAAAACGAGCCATTGCTTCAGCGACAAAATACATAATATTAAAAAATAATGTAGGGCGCCAAGTTCACTCCGGCTCTAATTCCTTTTACAGCCTATACGTGTCATCAACCCCTCACATTACACACACACACCTCACAAGTCATTACCAAAGCAGCATTTCCCATGCATTTCATACATGTTTCATCGGAACACATTCGCAACTTAATGTAGCTGCAATACACCACACTGTCGATGGTGATGATAACGCACAGCGATAGCAGCACACGAGGAAGTGTGACGACGCCCCTTCACACCCAGCGAGGGTTGAGAAGCTGAGAGGCGCACGGAAAACCACACGCGCCTCAGACCCGCCTCGCTGTCTGCGATCTGGGCTGCAGCAGGAACCCGCAAACATGCACACGACAGCACAAAAGCAGGCCTCCACCACAGAGCTCTGCTCCACAGGCACTGCATACTTCCACGCCACCCATGCGCTTCAAGCCAGTTGTGTACATTATACGCAAGTTACAGAGATTCTGTAGGTCTTGCGACAGAGGAACCACGCGCAGTCCTTTTTCATGTTTCGGCGGTCAGGTGAAGCTACAACAATGACGTATCAGCTATTTTGATGTATTGCAGGAAAGAAAATCTTGAAATACCAAACACTGGAAAACCCTGCACTGAGTCAGAGATGCTATGCTACAGATAGGAAAAAAGAAACATACAGTAGGTTAGCATAGAAAGGTCACCTATATACACCACAGAAGTATGACTATGACACATCAACACCTCACTTACGTACAGTAAATCATTGATATTTTCTTTTTAAGGATGTGAGAGCTGATGGAAATCCGTCATACCTTACAATTACCACAATATCACGCTGGCTTATAATGATAATAAATCTCCTTCGGAGTCCAACGTCTTTCAGAGCAGCTTTTTCTACAGAGACAGTAAAATAAACAATTAAGGAAAATGTCATCCTACTAGGCCTACTCACTTGTTGCCTCAACCTTATAAAATCCCATTTTTGCTGAAGCCTGGATATAACCCTTTGGTGTATCACCTACCTGGACAGCTACAGTAATTACTCTGGTAAAGTTAAGCGATTTTGCTAAAAATGGAGGTGATGGTGACAAGGTTTAACAAGTTGCAAAGACTGGCTTGGCTGCGCTAGTCAATGTTTTTTTGACGAAAAAGCTGTTGGACCGTGATGTCAGATTGAGCAAAAGAATACACTGAAGCACACTCAACATGATTCAAGGACAAGTACTCAACACCTACTGAGGGCAGAGAGACTGTGGCACCAAACCAGATATGTAGCACCTCACTTGAATAACAGACCTGAATTAAGTTTTTCAGAGTGCAAACATTCTAGCGGACCTATTCAGGGTTATCTATCAGATACTGCAACTGAACAACTATTTATAATTCTTTGGAGGAATAGCTGTGAGAAAAAAAGCTCTCAGAGAGGATGGCTCTGCCGGGAATTCAAGAAGTGAGAACTTCCCGAAGGGGATCCATCTCTCTGACGGCCTCAGAGAAGTAGGAAGGGGCCGTGCCGCTGCACAGAAACAAGTTGTTCCTCCAGACCCATTTCTACGCTATCCTGTTGATCAGGTATGTGCCTTTTGGACAGACTAGGGGAAGTTATTTCACAGTCATCAATGCAGCAGAGTTAGAAACGCAGATTAGGTGATGTTCAGATCTGATTGCCCTGGAGTTGTGATTGCACCTTTGTTAAGAGTGGAGCTGTGGAGGCCCAATCAGTTCAAGTGGATGCCTGTGTGCAGAAACAATGGGTGAGTGGATTGCATGAATGATGGAACAGAAGCCACTTCAGAAGGGCATGATTATTGAACTAATAGGTGGAGACACAAGCGCTGAACGGTGTTGAACAAACCAAAACTACAGAAATGCACCACTTCTCCATGACACTACTGGGCAATTATATATCTTGTATGCCTATCCATCAAACTGCACAACTGCACTGTAACGCCACATAAAAAACTAGTTACATTCATGTCAAGAAAAGGCAGCAGCATTGACAATTTATGAGAATGTGCTTGTGAGCGCTTGGTCTCATGTGCAATCATGCCTCCAAAGAGTGCATTCCAATGCAATGGAGGAGAAAGGTATGTCACTTCAGCAGGTGTGTCATCCACATGCATGCATGTTTTCATCTCAATAGAAAGATGGCTTTTGCGGCACATTGAAATGAATCACTTGGCAGCTAGTAAATCACAGGCATTTTTCAATAACCAGCATGATGTGCCTTGACATTCTCTCTCTCTCTCTCTCTCCCTCCCTCCCTTTCTCTATCTTTCTGCCCTTTTCTCCTCCATCATCTCACCCACCCTTTCCCACCCACCCCCCTACCGACCCTCCAATTAATCCCACGCCGCTTCAATCTGCCACTCAGTGCCTCTGATCAAGTCCAGTCTGGGCACCAGCTGACCCGTCAGGGCTCGAAGGCTGCGGAGAGTCAAAGGCGCCATCATCCGTCTGAGTGACAGACTGGCCCAGAGTGACCCAGAGTGGCCCAGTGCGAGGCACCGGACGCTGACCACGTCCATCGACTGCCTCGGTCTCCAAAGACTCCAAAGAACCTCTTTTGCTCTCATGTCATCTCAGAGTCACAGCACTCCCTTTAGGAAAGTGTGTGTGTGTGTGTGTGTGTGTGTGTGTGTGTGTGTGTGTGTGTGTGTGTGTGTGTGTGTGTCTGTGTGTGTGTGTGTGTGTGTGTCTGGACAAGATCTCAATAACTACTATACTCGCGGCCCAAGGGCCAGTGTTCCATTACAGTCTGATGGGACTTTATCTCCCTCTTCTCCCACCCATCAGACTCCCGACTCTGGGGAGCCGAGCTAGAGTGGCTGTCTCGGAGGGAGGAGCGGAGGAACCACACAAGGCCACTGATGAGACAGACAAATGACTTCACACTCTTCATGAAAGACTTGTCAATTTTTTTCCCTCTTCCCATAAAAAAAAGAAAGAAAGAAAAAGAAAAAAAAAAAGCAGCTCGATATGCCATCGTCGTCGCCTTCCACCGCCACCACCACCACCACCCCGAGTCCCAGCTGGGGTTCTACCCGACATATGCTGTATTAAAAATCAATAAGAGCAACCCAAATGCTCACGGAATGAAAAATATATCAAACGGAGACAAACAGCGTGAGCCCTCGTACTCCCGTGAGAACGGATTCCCTTCTGACACAACCGCGGAGGGAGGGAGGGAGGGAGGGAAGGAAGGAAGAAGAGAAGAGTTTCTGGTTTTGTGTGTGTGCATATGTGTGTGTGTGTGTGTGTGCTTTTTTTGTCAGTCTTGAAGCTTAAACAGATAGCAATCTGGCTGCTTCCTCTCCTCCTTTCACTGGGACACATCAGTGAGGGACAATTAGATTCTGTTCTTTTATTACGGGCTGTTTGAGATAACAGCAGATGTAAGATAGGAGGGCTGATCCTCCAGTCTGCCAGATAAAACTCTCTCCTCCTCCACCTCCTCCCCCACTCTCTTTCTCTCTCTCTCTCCTCGCTCGCTCTCTCTCTTCACTAAGAGCCAAAAAGTGATGCCCTACTCCCAGCGCTGAAAAGCGCCATGATCTAATGAATTTACCTGAGAAATGCTACAAGCTGTACAACATGATTAGACATCAATAACGTCAGATGGGACTACATTGGCCTTCTGTGTTGGTGTTTTCAAAAGGCTGTTCGTTTCTCCAGCAGAGGAAAAGAGTCCCTATCCAGTGCACTTGGGTGGCTATATAAAGCCTTTCACTCCCTCTCTTAAGGAAAGTGAGACATATCTAATGACAGGCTTGTGTACATTCATGAGGCCATAAACAGTTCAAAGAAGCACATTAACAGGGAGTTTTTTTTCCACCAACACAACACATTAAAGAGATATTGGCCCATTCCAAGAAGTTTACACATAGACTCTTTCTGAAAAGACTTTTATTGCACTTTAAATGTTAAAGATCACAATAAAGAGACTTATGTGAAAATAATTGCGGAGAAGAACCAGTGTGATCTCAGAGCTCCTCAATTGAATCCCCAGACAAATATGTGTAAATGACAAAGGGCGCCTGTGGAGAGGAGCTCTGTGGCGATGGTGTGCCTGTGTCGAGTAAACACGACCAAACCACAGGAAACGCGCACTTGGGCCTGACAGGGCACAAATGAGCTGCAGAGTTCCCGCAAATTGAACGAGGCAGAGGACAATTTCCCGACCAGTCTCTTTCTCTCCCTCTCCCTCTCTCTGGCTGACTGGCCTACCTGCAACACCCCCTCTTCTCCTCTTCTCTTCTCTTTCCCCTCCCCTCCGCTGGGGAAAAAAAGAGAGAGACTCACGCATTTGCATGAAATTGTACGGTAGGGAGGCCAGAGCCCTCTCTTTCGGCGCTCCCCAGGAAAAGTGAGTGTGACAACCTGTGCTTAGAGCCCAAGTGCGGTTGGAGCCTTCCCACAATGCCCCCTGCTCGGCTTCTCGACGGACGGATGAGGGGCGGGGGATGGGGGGCTGCGCCGGGTAAAGGGATGTTTTTATTATCTTTTTAAGGAGTGGAACGGCAGACAGCCTATTACTTAACAGCCGGGGCGAGACAGTCCACAAAAGTGGTTCGGCGCGCGACCGCTGTTGTTGCTGCTGCTGCTGCTGCTGCTGCTGCTGTATACGAGCGAATTGGCCTTTGGTTATTACTCAGAACAAATCCTATTTGAGGAATCGCACAGGGAAAAACGCTACAGTGCACCAAAGCGGTACAAATAAATTGACGATCAATCCGGGCACCGGCTCACTGCTCACCCTCACAATGGGCGCTAATGCAAACACCACTGGAACACACTCCCCCCCCCCCCCCAGCATAAGAAAGCGCTTTTCTGTGGGCGCCCGTTAATTCGCCCCCCCCGTGGTATCCCCCTCCGTCAGGTCGAAACACACACCAGCGGCCAGTGCCGAGTCGACGCGATATGTTCTGGTTAACCGCTGCCCTGGTAATGACAAGGGGCTACCACTGCGTTATAGATCCTCCTCAAGGGGGAACTGGCTCGGTTGGGGGGAAAAAAATGGCTAAATCAGCAGGTGGAGGATTAAGGGAATCACCGAGCATGAAGTGCCCTCCCCGTGCGGCTCGCCGACCTCCAGGCAGTTATTGCTTTCATTAAAATCGCATTCCACAAACTCAGCAGTCAGTCAGTCACCAAAAAAAGAGAGAGAGAGAGAGAGAGAGAGATTGGGGGGGGAAAAGAAAAGGGAGAAAACACTGAAGGATTCGAAGTGCGGAAATTTGAAGAGTCATTCAAAACGCAATCATCACCAAATCACTGTAAACGTGTTGAGAGGGTATGCCTGCCTGTGTGTGTTTGTGTGTATAATGTGTGTGTATGTGTGTGCATGTCTGTGTGTGAGTGTGTATGTATGCGTGTGTGTGTGTGTGTGTGTGTGTGTGTGTGTGTGTGTGTGCCTGCCCGTGTGTGTGTGCATGTTAGGAAAAGGGGGGTACACTAATCTACTCTGCATCTTCACTAGTGCAGCCCGCATGCGAGTGGGCCGAGGGGACAAACAGGGACTGCTGGAAGCGATCTGCACAGTAATTTAATATAAAGACATCCGCCCACATGCCAGGGACACTGCTGCCGCTTCCCCCGAGACACAGCCTGATGAATTGCAGAGAGAGAGAGAGAGAGAAGGAGAGAAACAGAGAGAGAAAGAGAGAAAGAAAGAGAGAGAGAGAGAGGGATGGACGAGACAAGGCGAGGCGGTGGAGAGGGCCCGGGTCATCTGGATGTTGCGAGCCATTTCAATCGTTTTCGAATTACCTGGGCCCATCTGGAGGAGGCGGAAAGAAACAGCATTACCCCCGCAAGGTGCCCTCTGCCTGCGCCGCACAAATCTCCCTCTTCACCAGACAAACGGCAAACCTGGAGAGCTCGAGAAATAGCCCAGAGAGTCGCACGCCGTGAGCCCAACTCGAGATGAAAAACTCTAAAAAACGCTCCGCGCCTAGCGGCTAGCATCCACCTCCCTACACGCTTCGGCGGGATCTATTCCGCGCGCCTTGCGGGCTGAATCTCTCCGCGCCCGGCTGATTATGTCATGACTACAGTATCATCAAACGCGGGGAGGAAGGGCGAGAATATGGCAGACGCTGCGAACTGCTGCAAAAACACACCGAGATGTCTGGCTGTTTTCATCGTGAGCGGATGCGGTGTTAACCGTTTTTTTTTCACTCAGGGCGTGAATGTTAATTAAGACGGGCGTCACTGTCAAGCTCGCTGTCAATACACGCCACGAGACGCAAGCCGCCCTCACAGCACAGCGCAGCGCAACACACACACACACACACACACACATAGCGCTGTAACTCCACACCGGCAAAAAATAATCATTCAATTTCCTGGCACTTAGCGTTGCAGCTGTGTGCCGCGCACAACGTAAGCGGGGTTTTTTCGGCGAAAGCAATTAACCGAGGAGGCCCTCCGCCGGCGGGTGCTCGCTCTCGCTCTCTCTCCCCGCTGCCAACCTGCGCCGGGGAGCGCTCGGGGTCGGCGAGCTGGAGCGCGGCCCTCTCGCGGAAAGGCCCCGACCCCACTTACGTCCTCTGTCTGTCACAGGAGAACGAGTGTGTCAGGAATGCGAGGAGTCCACTAATGTAATCACGACCATTAAGCATCTGATCAGCGGACAGTTAACACAATCTTGTGGATGCAGAGCCCGTGACTAAGTGGGTAATATGTGCACTTAATGTATTACCGCCCAGAGAGCTATGGAGCCGATTATACACTCTGTGTGTAGCATATTTGAAAATTGATTTTTTTATTTTTTTTTATTTAAACCATCAAGTTTCACTATGATTAACTGATTAAAAGGCCCCTCCGTGTCATACAGAGGTAGGCTTTGACAAATTAGCTTTTTCTGCCTTTTGCATAATGCCAAATATTTAGCTAAGTGAGAACACAAGAGCTTGTGTTCTCTTTACACGCTTAACATGACACACCAATCAACTCTACGAGTCGAGACCAGTGTAGCAGACAAGCCCCACAACACAACTGCATAAGTGACAGAAGATAGGAGAAGAGCACTGACTGGGAATGTATGACTGTCTGACAGACAGACGTTCTGGAGTAACTTTTTCCACCCTGCTGCCGACGCTCCAGAGCACATGCTGGGCGGCTGAGCCATAGTGCTAGACTAGCGCTCCATTCAAAAGGGCCCCACCGCTCGCTCGCTCAGGCAGACTCCAATTCCACACCGACGGTTCAGGCAGTTTCTCCACCCCCTGGACAATGTTACAGCTGGAGTGAAGAGGGGGGGGGGGGGGGGGGGGACGTGGTGTTCTCCCCTCCCTCCGCATTCACAGGGGCCATCTTGGCTCCACTGAAGTGCTAGCCCTTACAAAGGCTTTTAAAAGCACTGTGCAAATCATAGCGACTCCCTCATGTTTCCAAACAATGCCTAATTGTACGGAGCGTAAATTCTTACAGAAGCCAGATGGTCGGGAGCTTTTCAGACTCCTCGCCGGGCCTCGGCCTCGGCTCCTCTGAGTGTCTGCAGCCAGAGCTGTGGATCTGGGGCTGGAGGGAGCCGGGGAGAGATGGACAGACTGTTACAACTGACAGTTCAAACGGCTCACTGTGTGCTCAGATAGCCCAGAAGGCGACGCATATCACACACACCCTAACTGCCAACACACATAACAGATTCACAAAGATTTAAACTGCGTCAAGAAATGTACTCGACTTGTAAAATTAGGCAGGAGGGGTAATGGGGTTGGGGTGGGGTGGGGGGGCTCCGTGGCATGATGTCCATAACAAAGACAAACTCTGTCTTCGCTCACAAATGACAAAAGCCTTTGCCCACGAACCCCGGGCAAATAGCGTCTGGCAAACAAAACAGGGCTTTCACAGTCACCCTCTGGCTAACGCTCCAGAATGGACTTTTTTTCCTGGTGAAGTGGCACTCTGAGGCTTTGTGACTCGCACATGATTTGGCAGTGGTCAGACAGTTGGTTCCCTTTTCTGGAACATTCTCACATGACTCTTTCCTGGACAAAAAAAAAAAGTCACAGCAGAGGCTCTGGTTTGGCTGCTGCGTTAAAGAATACAATATCAATAATTATCTAAATGTTTAACACATTTCACTTTCAATCTTTTCCCATGCATAAATATTTTTTCCTTTCCAGAAGAAATTCCGATGCACTCTTGTGGGGCCAAGTGTTCCAAATGCATCAATCAAAATTTATTGCATGTGATGAGGCAGGGAAAACTACAGGTACTCATAAATTGCAATTACACCCGTGGTTTGAGCCAATGGCAACAATAACTATTCACATGCCCAGATTACACATTTGTCTCTATATTCGCCCAAAGACAGAAATATGACGGCAAATAAAACATGTGATTTTGCGATGCGAGGTCAGCATAGATATAAAAAAAAGGAGCATTTGCAGACTTAAAGTGTCTCTACCACAGTAGACTGATCTCAATCTTTAAAAGATCAGTCACACAATCTCCAGGCTCCGTGTTCACTCTGAAAGTAACAAGAGGGTTCAAAAGCTCTCTACCCTTTACATTGTGTAAATGAAGGTTAATCTGGTGTGAAATATGGCACATGCTCAATACAACAACTATCAACACCTCAATGTTACACTGTCTGCCCCCTGTATGATATGTAGCTAAAATAAAACATCTGAAAAGAAAAAGGCCAGCTGCTCAAAACATGTCTCTGTCCTTCTTGTTGAGGCATAGTACTAGTTGAAATTGCTATCTAGGAATTCCTAAAACTGTCAGCCTGTTAAAAAGGTGGACAAGCTGTGAAATTAGTGTTACAACAAACAAGCCATGGTGCACATGACTAACTCGTATTTACTGAGGTGTCAGCATTAAATCTGACCTTTGACCTTGGCCCTACTTGACCTGGAAGTGCTGTGGAAGTGATCCAAGTCCTCATGCCCATTATTATGCAAAGCACAGTCTTTCATTCACTGACAATCAAGACCGCAGCAACCCATTATACTGCATGTTGTTATCTATGACAACAAGCGATGGCCTTAATGAGGCCTTGTCCAGTATTACATTTATGTTTCATCATCTATTTACAATTCAAAAGTCATGGAATATTAGCTATCTACACATCATAATCCATTTACGCTTCAAAACAGAACAGATTTGTTTGCTTTTTTTGAACTGCCTGCAGATCATTCTCACATCCGATTTAAAACAACCATGACCATAACCTTTTTTCAATAACAAAACCAGCAAGCCCGATAAGCTATGGCAAAGGGAGCGGGGGGGAAAAAACGATTCAAACAGAGGAAATCATCTTTTGGTTCCTGCCCCGGTGGCACACCTCTTTATTCCACTCCATTCTGCTGTCACATTCTAATTCCCTGAATAATGGCCACTTTGGTCTGGGGAGCCGCGTAAGTCGCCGGTTACTGAGCCACTGGAGGCAGAAAATGAGTCTGAAGCCGGTCCTTTTCATTATCCCTTCACATGCTTCCTGCGCTCAACAGATGTTGGGCTGCGGGGTAGACACGCTCAGCCATACTAAAGACACACATCACATCTCTCTCTCGCTCGGATTCACAGTCTCCCTCTCCCTCTCCCTCCCACTCCTCTGACTCTCGCTCTCTCTTTCACTCAGAGTCGGAGTCTCTCTCTCCCTCTGATTCACTCTCTCTCTCCCCCCTCTCCCTTCCTCTCTCCCTCTCCCTCCTTTCCTCCCTCCATCCCTCCCTCCCTCCCTGGAGAGCACATGCATACTGTACATGGACAAGAGCCCTCAGCAACTACAGGGGGGGTCAAGGGAATGACCTGTTCGTCTAGCGTGAGAAAGGGCAAGCACTCATGAAGCGCTGTCAGATGTTCAACTCGAAAAGCCTGGCTGTCACATGCAGCATGCTCCTCCACGTTCTAGAAACTTCAGCGGGGCCGTGCCTTGACCTTAGCAGGTGTGTTTGTATGTGTGTGTGTGTGTGTGTGTGTGTGTGTGTGTGTGTCGCTGTGACGATGGGAGCTTTGTGAACAACACATGATGTGGTCAAAGCCCTGCGACTGCGAGACACACCTACGGGAAGCTCACCTCCGTTTCACTGGTCACGGATGGTGACGCCAGATTTGTAACCTTTTATTTGGTCAGGCCATGTTAAACACTCAGCAAACACCCTGCCAACGATCCGTACACTTTCAAATGGCTGTGGACAACTCACAGCTACCAGTTTAAACAACACTGACCTAGACTGACCTTGACTGACGTTAACCTGGTGGAACATGTCACGTACTCTCTCGCTGTTCCCAACAGTACACAAATAAAAAGAAAAGTGGGTTATGAAAACAACGTGGGACTTGAACTCGGGGGGAGCGCCGTAAAATGTGATCACTGTAGTACTAGCAGCCACCGTGCCAATCTGATCAAATAAGTGGGCCTCTAGAGATAAACAGCCAGTGTTCCGCCATTGACCCGGATCAGTTAGGATAATTACTAAGCCTACAGCAACATCTGCAGCTACCAGCACCCACATTTCCCTGTCTGTCTCTCTCTCGCTTCCTCTTTCACTTACAAACCCACACACACAGACACATTCACAGACAGACACACACTCACAGACACTCAAAGACAGACACACACACACCGAACTCAAGATAATAAAAGCAAATATCCTCACCATAATGGTTACCGAGAAAAAAAGAAAAAAAAATACAGCTAACAATGTGTAGCACATTCATCTCCACCATTTGCGAGATACAGTCTGTCATGTTCATACCTCCTGGGAATAAAAGCTCAATCACCATCAGGCTCTGATGGATGCGAGGCAGCTGATGGAGTATAGCGCTGGCACAGGATGAAATATTATGGGCTGTACGCCCCCCCCCCCCCCCTCCACCCCCTCTCCCCCTCACGGCAACGCACATGACCACCGTTGCTGCTAAGCTGTCGACCTGCGGGGCTTTAACCGAGCTCTGACGAGTGTGAGTAAACATTAGCTTTGTGCTACGTCACTGAGCTCATGCTAAAACACACATTCGCCGAGAGCAGAACATGCGAACGGGCAGCAGCCATTAAATCTGTCAGTGTGTAGCTCTCGCTTGATTGGTGTGTGTGTGCTATGGGGTTTCTGAGAGGAGAGGAGAGTGGTATACAAGATGTGATGCCAATTTAATGCCATTACATCAACATTAAATCACCTGATGTTTGGTCAATGATGTTCGACCGGTCAGGCAGCGGTAGAGCTCGAACGGCTTCAGCTGTCGAGGCTTGTTGGACTGTTTGAACAATGTGTCATTGGGTGGCCTAGTGAGGCGCGCTTTTGTTTTACCAGAACCCTGCATGTTCCTCGCCGTCTTTCCTTGCTTAAGGGACAGCGGCTTACTGTACAGGAGGTAAGCATGTCCAAGCAGCATGGAGACAGCGAATGGGCCAAGTCAGCCGATCAGCTACACAGTCCTGTGCCCAATCGCCTGGAGGGAGACTAGAGAAACCGAGTCCTCTCCCACATCCTAAGCTCTTTGACACATTCAGTGGTGTGTGTGCTCAGACACACACTCACACTCACACACACACACACACACACATATTCCCCCACTCAGACATTCCCAAAGACACAGTGTTTCAATAATACTGTAAGTCTCCCCTGCAGACAGAAAAAGTTTTAATCCCCAGTAGCCCGGGCCCTTTTTCCCTTTTTCTGGCAAGTGAGTGAATTCAAAGTGAATACTTGAAACACGCTGAGCCAGCAGTTCCAGTGGAGGGAGCATTGTAACCATATGAAGTTACAAACACAGGGAGATGTCAGACATCACACCACCAGAGGGGCGGGGGGGTTGGGTGGGGGTTGCAACAGAGCTGCACTGTTACGTCATGCCGTCCACCATAGTGCATCACCCACGCGCTAAAAATAGCCACGGAACAGAGGAGAACTCGCTGTCTTAATAACCGGCCAATGCAGCGCCCCAGCGCAGCCCCACGCTTCCGAAGGCATTGGACAGATGAGCTAACGCGCCGAGCCAGACCTGAAGGCTGTGTTTCCATGTCTCCTCGAAAGCGCACGCCTCGTCGTCCGATTGAAATAAAAACTCAGGTACAGAACTAACAGACGGCATCAAAGAGCAGAAAAATACTGCACTTCTACATTCCCCCCCCACTCCTTCACTCGAGACCTCGGCAATGGGCGAGTGATCTCCAGGGTGATAAACACATGTAAACTCTGGGAGCACTGGTGTTCCACAAAAGGCCGCAAAACTCCAGCGCAACGCGCACGGCTAACGACAATAGCAGAGGTGTAGGAGCCCACCTGCTCGAAGGCGTCGAAGTAAATCTTCGCACCTCAATTCACCACCTGAAGTTGCCACTACTCGCGCCTGCTGGAAGAAAAAAAAAACACACCGCGCCGCTACCTGTTGACGTTTTGACAGTGGCGGCAAAAAAAACACAGACAAAACGGAATATTAATGGAGGTCCTGTCCTCGGAGTCTGGAAGTTCAATTACCCTGAAAGACAGAGGGGTTTGGGAGTGGCGGCAGGCGGCGGGGTGTTGGAGAGAGAGAGAGAGACCTCCTCTTTGACAGAGCAGGGATGTGAGGCTTGTTAGGAGGAACCGACGCCTCGCTTGCTCCGACAGCCCCAGAAAATGAGTGTTTTAGGCATTAGAGGGCGAGTACACACACACACACACACACGGCGGCGCACCCGGCTTTGAACTGCTGAGTGGAGAGAGAGAGAAAGAGAGAGACGACGGTGGCGGCAGCGGGAAAGAGAAATGGATTTTGAGAAAAAAAAAGATGAAAAAAAACAGAAAAGGCAAAGAGAGGAAGAGGAAAAATCATTGTGCTTCTTTTTTTTTTTTTTGGAGAGCGAGAGAGACACTGGAGTTTTGTACGCTGTCAAGGTTCGCTCTCTCTTGTTCAGAACTGCTGGAGGCGTCAGCCTTCTGACGGTGGGGGCACGGCGAGGGGGGAGGAGTGGGAGGGAGGTGGGCCCGGCTGGCTGCAGGAGAGATGGCACGGCACACACACCAGAATTAAGAGGCTCAAGCCCTACTCCATCATGCAGCCTGCACTTCCTCGTTGAGACAGCTCTGCACACTCAGTTCCCCGTCCTCGGGGCAAGGGTGTGTGTATGTGTGTGTGTGTGTGTGTGGGGGGGGGGGGGGGGGGGTAGGTTATAGCCATGTGCAGGAGTGCTTCTATTCCTGACGAGGAATGGGGGAATGCCCAGATTAATAATACACTGAGCATGAAGATGCACCGTCAAAGATTGCGAAAGCAGATGACGGCGCTGCTTTTGGGGAGCGGGTGGTCAAGCAGCCATGCAGCGTGGTGCAACGTGGTCCGGTGTGGTCCGAGGGCGGTAATCCTGCACATGTACATGGCAGTCGTGCCGCCGCTGCTGTTGATGAGTGCCCCCCCCCCCCCCCCCCCCCCCCCATGCACTCTGAGTGCCTGAGCCGCAACCCGACACCGAACTCTCACGCTCGCCCTGAGCCGCACGGGGCGAACACAGGAAATCTCATCCGCACAGCCCCGCCTGATGCGGCTCCGCTCCGCCACCTCACCCCCACCCTCACAACCACCCTCACCCCCACCCTCAGCCCCAACCGACCCGGGCGTCTCTCTCTCTCTCTCGGTCTCTCTCACACACACACACACATCGCCACTCCCCTGAGCTGATCGCTGAGTGCAACGAGCCAAACCACTCCCACGACGCCACAGCCGCAACCACCACCACCATCACCACTGCCAACAGCCAGCAACTCTCAGCAGAGCGCGGGCCCGTCGTTAGTGTCAACAGGACATGAGCACAAACACACAAACACACACATACGCACAAACACACACATACGCACAAACACACACACATACATACACACACACACACACAGCAAAACACCAACGCATACACACTCATGCACACAAGCAAGCGTCTGACACACTGCATTAACCTACACAAACACACATTCAGAAAAACACCCAAGCATGCACACACCCATGCACACAAGCAAGCATCTAACACACATCATAAACCTACACACACACACACACACACACAAGAAAGAAAGAAACAACATACACAAACATTGGTTCACACTTCCTATATGACGAAAAAAATATATACTACTCACTACAGCTGAAAGGAATAAGTCAAATAATACAAATTGGTACCAAATGAATAATGCTCGACTTGTTTCCGTGTGTTTTGCACATGTAAACAAGCATGATTCTACACTGGCGTGACCTTCCACAGAAGCATGCTCTGTGCACCAGGCCAAACAAGGCATTCAGAATATGCTAATGACAGCTCCTCAGGGTAAACTCTGGGCCAAACACAAAGGGAGCAAAGTCCCCTCTCCCAACAGCTAAGCCAGTGATAGCCAGGGATTCTCTGCACGGAGTTAATCAGTGGGAAATATTATGGAACTATGAACAAGCTCTTTTTTTTTACGATGAAAAGGCAGGACATGTGTTTTCATCTAAAAGACAGACCAAGCGTGCAACTCAACCGAAGCCGGCACCTTAGCAGAGATTTCACAGTGACGCAGAAGCGCCCCAACAAATATAAATGGTCTTTTATTATGGACACAAGAACTTGCCATACTTACTGTTGGCACAATAATAGGCAACGAGGGGGAAAACCCCTGGATTAAATAGGCTTAGCAGAATGCACAATGAAACACATTTCCATCGACAACACCAACCACACTAGCTGACATGCTCCAGCAAGTGACTCCCTACTAGAACCAACACATCACTCATACAATGTCAGTAGGAAAAATATCAATGCAACCTTCTCCTCCTCATTCTCCTCCTCCTTCTCCCCGACCTCCTCTCGACTCTCTCCTCCCCTACCCCACCCCCACCCCCCCACCCCCCTCCACTGACGTAATGGAGACACATTCCTCCGAGCGCTAAGTCACATTATTTATAAGCCAGCGAGACAAAGTACCGACCTCGCCTGTTTTTCAAACGCGCCCCTCACCAGCTGCCTCATTCAGTGGGCAAGGTCATCTGAAGAGAGAGAGAGGGAGAGAGGAGAAAGAGAGAGAGAAAACGAGAGAAGAGAGAGACAGAGAAGAGAGAGTGGGGAAACGAGAGAGAGAGAGAGAGAGAGAGAGAGAGAGAGAGAGAGAGAGAGAGAGAGAGAGAGAGAGAGAGAGAGAGAGAGAACACCACTGTCCTACACTGGCCTTCCCTTGGACTCCAGTATCAGCCGAGATTTATTTCCACATTTTATTCCAGCCATTAGTTTAGTATAAATAAAGATGCCCGCGCTGTAGATTCACCGCGTGATGGTCACTCGAAGGGCACTGCTGGGCTTCAGATAAGACATGTTTTGCTGACCATAATGAGCCATTAGCAGTGTATGTCATTTTGATGACTCAGAGGTCACGGATGCCTTGTTTATTAGCAAAAAAGAAAGAAAAAAAGACATGTTGTGCATTGCACCTGGTAGGAATCTGTGTGTAAATATATATATACACAACCGTGAACCTACTTAACCTGCCTCTGTAGCTTTACAGTAAATAATGCAGCTCACGTACAGTATAAATGAGACTTAAGGCACGTTTGCTGTTACACTTCTGCTCTCTGCTGGCTCTCAGATTTGCCTATTCAAAGGCACTTCACCTTGTTTGTGGTTCCTTTAGGGCCGTAGTGGAACAGCGACGGTTCTCGCTAGACTCGCGCAGCTCGACGGTCTCTCACAGTAAACGGCCCACAGGAGAGGGGGCCACATGTCCCCCCGAAAGGGTATCAGAACACGCCACGGTCCACTTAAGTCCGGGATCATTTGTTCCAGAGGCGGGACTGAAAGCCTGGCCCAGACATCCTATTACAGCCGTGCAGCTTTCATGTTCTATGCTCTTTTTTTTCCCCCTCGAAAAAGCTCTCCAGCTTTTCCATTTTGCCCTTGGTTTCATATCAGCCCCCCCCTCCTCCTCCCCCTCCTCCTCCTCTTCCTCCTTCGCCACTCAAGCAGGCCCAAATAACATCTGTTTGTTTTTATTCCCCGTCTTTTTTATCTCCGCCATCCGCCAAATGTGGCATGACAAGGGTGAATTCACAAGTGCGGGGCCCCGCAACCGGCATACCCCAGAATACAGATGAAGCGGCGGCTGAGGCGAGCACCAGGAGGAGCCTCGCTTTCAGGGGGGGAAGGTCGTCCTCTAAGGCAGCTCCCAAGCCCACTGCTGCTGCTGCTGACCCAGTGGAAAAAGGGCGACGACGGGGCCGGTCCGTGAGAGAGACAGATGAAACAACAAAACGTGCCCAGCGCCCCTGAACTCTGTCCCCTTCGCCGTCTGCATTACCATTTCTAATTTGTCACGACGTGTATGCGATCAACGCGCCACTTGCAGAGACACACAGCACTTCATATAAAAACAAGTACACCTGTGCCAAGGACCTGGCATGTGTTCTGCATCCACTTTACCAACGGGAGATGGGTTTAAATCTAAAAATAAGCGCCCTTGTGCCAAGCTATTGTGTATCTGTCAAATGGCATACAGATACAAAACAGCTTTACAGATACCAAATATTAAATAGCCTGTGGTAGCACTCAGACTTCTGGAAAGGAGAAACAAGACAAAACACATTTCCTCTTTTCGTAACAGCCAAATAATAACATGCGGGCCATAAAGATGCACATGTACTGTACCGGGTGGAAGAGTCCAGCAGAGAGAAACAGCCATGATCGATAGACTCAAAAGTCATGGCCTCGCTCCTGATCTTTACTCTCTACAATGTTCTTGAGCCAACAGATGTTACGATGCAGAAGAGTACTGTACGCAACACCTGAGAATGTCAGATGCAAGAACACATTCAAATATGTTCTTAGCATTATTTTTTTTACTTTTGCGAAATCCTGGGCTCCCTTGAAAAAGAGATGCAAGATCTCAATTATAAGAAATTAAAATAAAGGATAAATCAAATTGAAACAAATAAAAAAAATAACATGCATCTGATAACTTATAGCACTCATTATCTACAATACCAATGTATCTGCAGAAGGACCCCCACACCATACACTTCTTTTTTATCTCTGGGTCTTAGATCTCCAGGTGGAATCTCACTGCCATCCACATCTACACGTGCATTATGTTCTGTCACTTCAGAGCACTTTGCGTGATGAAATGTGTGTCACATTCCATTTCCTGGGCTTGTTTCTCACCGCTCAGTCTGCAGCTTGTAGCAAGCAGAGAGGGCTGTTTTTAGCAAGGCGACCTGCACTGATTGGCTCTGACAGGCAGCTTTTCAGACCCACCACAAACCACATACGTAAAGACCGAAGCGATGGAAAAGCGCCCATTGAGAACAACACAAACAACAAACAAACGCACAACAGGGGGAGAAAAAAGAATCTGAGCTTGAACCCCGGAGAAGAAGCTGTTTTGATGAGTGTGCTGTATCAAAAACACATTTCTACACTGGTGTTATTTTGCCCGTTTTGATCATTTATTTCTTCGGTGCAGAGTATGCATTTTCTCAGCGCAAAACCAATTTTCTTGGTCTACCTATACAGCATAAGTGATATTTCTATTTCAACTCCCCTATCCACCCCCCACCCCCACCCCCACACACACACACACACACACACACACACACACACACACACACACACACACACACACACACACACACACACACACACACACACACACACACACACACACACACACACACACACACACACACACACACACACACACATCAGATATATATTCCCAAACTCCCAAAGGGCTGAAAGCCCAAGAAAACTCATGACACACATCTGCGGTTAATGGCTCACACCTAGCGGGGCGCTCTGGTACTCCTCTACGAGCTGAGATTTCCACAACGAATCAAGTGTTGGGGGGGGGGGGGGGTCGCCGGGGGCGACCCACGCATGCTTCACACGAGATAGCAGCGAGATTTCCTTCCTGCCTGCTGTGGCGGAGGAGGGGGGGGTTTCAGTGGCAGCGTTCGTTTGTTCGCTCGTTCCGTTCGTGTGTCTCCCAAGGCCTGGGCCGAGCCCCAGACAAAAGCTAAACCCGACCGCCCCTTCCCCGGCGCACACTGTGGAATGCGCCTTCTCAGATAAGGGGGATGGTGTTTTCAAAACGCCGCACAGCTCGCGGCTCCCTAAGTCGTGTGATCTAATTGCAGCGATGGGAACGTCGTCCCGACCTCCCAACAACAACAACCCTCCTACCCTTTCGCCCGTGGAGATCGTGAGCAAACAAGCTCACCGAGTACAAGGAGAGAGAGAAAGAGAGAGAGAGAGAGAGAGAGAGAGAGAGAGAGGGGGGGGGGTTTGCTATGGGAATGAGGCCATTTCCAGTGACATTAGGTTTTGAGCGCACAATATATTGAGCGATGGTTTCTGACCGCACGGCTTTCGCTTCCTCTACTCGTCCTGCTGCTGCTGCTGGTAGCACTGCATCTGCTCGACACCCTTCCTCTGTCAGCTCGGGGCCTGCCTGCCTCGTCTGTCTGAACAGAAACAGCCATTGTGCATTCTGCGGAGAACAATGCCCTGTGTTTTGGCCCGTGGGGCCCCCCAAAGACACATTATCTCATTCGCCGTTTGACTCGCATGAATTCCTGACATGAGTCGGGTTACGAAAACCAATAAACGATTTAAGTTTATCTGAAGCGCAGATTCGTATGGAGTCCACCCGCAGACGATTCATAAAGGTCCTGAAACCTGAACTCTTGTTGCGCAGCATCTCATTGGCAGTCTTACAGTAAACGTTTGCACGGACCGCTCGTTCTCACTCCCTTCTCTTTCTCTGAATATTTAAAAAAGAGTTTCGGAGGACAGCACCATCTTAACACATCAAGAGCTACATTACGAAACAGACAAAGCTGGAGGCCATTTAAGGATTTACAAGATGTTCTGCGCAGAGTTGACTTGTTGGGAATTCCATGACACGGCATGGCCTGGCGAGGACCCTGGCGGCCCAGGCTTCAGCTTTCCGTGTCACTCATCACCCCTGACAGCTGAAGCACACAGCGCTGCGCCGGGCTGCTATTTAGAGTCCGTGAGAGAGAGAGAGGACTGGGGACTGCTGGGGACTGCTGGGGCCGGCGTGACCCCCCCCCCCCCCCCCCCCCGGTCACTCACTGTCCCCCACGGCTCCCTCCGCAGCTTGCCGCCCGAGTCGCTCACTCACTCACTCACGGCACGGGGTTGTACGGCAGAGAAACACTGAAGGCCACAATCTCCAGCCAAGCGTCTGGTCAAATGGCAGTGGACCCCTCTATGATCTCCCCACACAAAGACTCATTGTTTGACCTCCACACAGGTGGTCTGGCCAAAGGTATTTGGCAATATCAGACGTCAATTTGTTCATTTTATGGAGTCAGAGAGTCACAGTTCCTCACAAAATGTACCGCTGATGCGCTGTTCTGTCCTGTAACGTTCGAGAGGCACTTAACCTTTCCAGCCAAAGTGTTTCTCCTCCCGGGACACCTTTAGGCTTCACCTTATCGGGTCCTCCATCTCACCTGCCTCCACCTTCATTACCTGTCCTTAACCTCCCTGCCCCAGGATCCGCCATTCCCCTTTTGCCACGCGCACGCCCGCGGTCCGCTCGATTTCACCGGGTCATTTGCCTGACTCTGGGCTTTGGAATGCAGGGTGTAGGCTCCATGTTCAGAGTACACATGACATGCTCCCTGGGAGGTGAACCGGTGACCCTGCCGTGGCTTGTGCAATGGAGGAGTCCCCGGCCCCAGGCCCCAGGCCCCGCAGCAATCAGCAGGCACTTTAGGAATGGCAGACTACACAGCCACCATGAGAATCGATACAGATAAGGGAAGGGGCCTTGATTTTTCTCCCTCTTTTCCCAAAAGGAAAAATAAGTAAAAGCACTCACAGCATGCGCAATAGCACAGCATGCAAGAGCGCTCCATCAGCAGCTGGATAAGTAATGGAAACAAGCCGGACGGAACTTTGGCCTAAAACAAAAAATGATCCGAAGGGGAAGGAGCAGCCAGCATTTCAACATTCAAACATTTCGAGTACATAAAACACAAATGAGGTCTGCTCCACACCAACAGTCAGATTACATTTGTGAATGAGGGAGAGGAAAAGAGGAAGTACTGTAGTAGACTTAACTTCAAACGGCATCAAGTGTACACCAATATGTAAGTGTGTGTGTGTGTGATTCAGATGGCAGTGCCTCAGAAAGAAACACAATGTGCCAGTTTCAGCTCTCAAATGAGGGCAGATCAGATCAGATACCCAAATGGGGCACATAAGGTCAGACACTTTTAGCAGGTCTGTTGTGAACAAGGACGGTGAATCACCGCGACAGAGAAAATGACAGAGAGGACTGCACACACAGACCTTACCGCCTGCGCCCCCGTTTCCTGCTCCTCAGTCAGGAGGCCTTGAGAAGAAAATACCCATAACAACAGGCGTCAAAAAGCTCAAAAGAGACAGGCTCTAGAGCCGTTGACGGATCGTCTGTAAACGTATCCATCATTCTCTGGGCCTGTGGCTTCTTAACGTCTCCCTGAAGAGCACACGCTCAATACGCTAGCCAGTCGCTAGTCACCGAGGGCCTCCTCACAGAGTATACTGTACACTGCAATACACAAGTAATGATACACACTACCTGGAAATGTGTCCATCGATTTTCATTTGGGCTTATTTACAGTAATTTCCTGATTATTAGCCGCATTGTGTACAGTATAAGCCACAGGACAGTGTTTTATGCAAGTTAAAATGAACAAAACCATATCAAAACCATACTAACTGTCCTCGTGTATTAACCTCATACTGTAGCTGAAGACATTTTGCCAAATCAATGTATAAAGCGCGGCAAATAGTAGGGAAAATTACAGTAAATGTGTTTTACGATTAAAAATAATGTTGTATGTAATGTTGTATGCTGCCAGTCCCGAAAAGAGAACACGGAGGCAGGGAGACGTTTCTGTCAGCTCGAGCGCGGAGAATTCCACATTGCATAACACACTTATCTCGGAGCTCTGATCTTGGCCACGGGTTGTTACCCAGCAGCCAGAATCCGCACTGAAACAACAGCCCAAGTCCTTATTTGGTTTTACTTTACACAAAGGGTAATATTTGACAGAAACCTCTGTCTTTGTCAGACAGAGAGAAAAAGAAAGAGAGAAACAGAGAGACAGAGAGAGAGGAAAGAGACAAGAGTCTTTCCAAGATATCATCTCCTGTTTGAGGCATGGTGTGGACTCCTGAATTCCATGCTTAACAAGAGGACAGAGAGAGAAAGAGAGAGAGAAAGAGAGAGAGGGAGAGAGAGAGAGAGAGGAGAAGCTTCTGAGGGAGTCAGAGGCCCATTCTCTTTATATCTTATTTCAGGCTGGGAATAGAGCTCTCAGCAATTATTGTTAGTATCACTTCGACCATAAAGCCTATTCCCCTCTGAGCGAATGCTCGTATCTAGCATTCGGAGCAAGGAGCTTGTCGACAACTGTTACGCTAATTGCTTTCACAGCAAGAGTCATTTATACAGAAAACATGTTCTGAGAGCCTCTCTGGTGCATGATTTAGACAGAACATCAGTGAATGGAGGGTGGGAGGGTGTGTGTGTGGGGGGGGGGCACACTTACTCTGATCATTAGTGCACCAAGGACAGAGAGATACGAATCAGTGCTTCAATCAAGGGCCACGGAAATGGCACATTCAGAGAAAGCTAACCATGACCCATTCATCATTACCATATCACGGAGGAGATTATGTGACTTCTGTGTGTAAGAGACCATGTCCAGTAAACATGCAATTATTCTCAATCTTTAACAAATTACCAGAGCAGAGCATGATGAGGCATACATGTACAGTATCATTACATTAATTAAGGAAACTAGATTTAATGATTAAAAGTAAGAAATATATAGATGCGTCCCTGTGTGTGTGTGTGTGTGTGTGTGTGTGTGTGTGTGTGTGTGTGTGTGTGTGTTTCTGTGTACTGAAAGGCCTTCATCCACAGTGGGGAAAGTGAGCATGTTTTTTCATGATTTCATGACAGACCAAGTTGTGAGGGCTTATCAAAATAAGGAAACAAAAGTGGTCTACACAGTCAGTCAGGGCTAAACCTATGACCACTGAGTCATCGCGCTCTTGTTCTACTGGGTTTGAAGCGGCCATGATTCTTGAAATACCTCAGAGTTCAGATGAAATTGCTGCTGGTGTGATTGTGGCCTTCTGTCTCATTCTGAAGTTAACGCATGAGTCATCGGTTCCTGTTTGAAGGTGGGCGATGTAGCAGAGTCAAAGCGTTTTGCTCAGCAAAGCAGCAAACAAACCTTTGAGCGTGATGATTCCACGCGCCCATAAAAGGGTTCATTTACTCACAAAAAACAAGGGGAGTTACCAAAAAAAAACACACACACACACACACACACACACACACACACACACACACACACACACACACACACACACACACACACACACACACACACACACACACACACACACACACACACACACACACACACACACACACACACACACACACACACACACACACACACACACACACACACACACACACACACACACACACCTTTCTGAGCTGGTTGAGAGTGCCTCAGAAGCCGTACCTTTCAGAGCAATGAGCTTTGCCAGCGAGAGGCTTGGACTTGACCAAAACGCTTATTTGAAAGGAAAACACAAATTACTTAATGAGGCACTTATAATTCGTCTATCCTTACGCGCCATTATTTTTACAGTAAATCTTACGAGGACCTCACTGCCAATTCGCAAGTGTTATTTCTCACTCTCGCTCTCTTTCTCTCTCTCGTCCACTTAACAGTTTTCCACTGCTAAGTGCAGCATTATGTGAAGAAAATTGCTAAGTAAAAAATAATTCCAGCTGAAATAAAGTGTGATCACTCCTGTAGCGAAGCCACCTCGACATGCCTCAGCACACCCGTTCCAACTGGCGTTAGTGCACGCACTGTGCCAACAACTAAACTACCAACTCTGACTCTTAACTTTAAACCAAACTCAACGTTCCACCAACTGCTACAAGACAGCAACCTGCTGACAAGCTGTTAGTTCCATCCGGTTTAGTCTCAAACTAAACTCAAACTAACTCTATCCGAATAGAGAAAAAGGAAGGCATAACACACTCGCACTAACACTCACACACAACCTCACTCACACTAACCCCCCCCCCCCACCCCACCCCACCTCCACCTCCACCTCCACACACACACAAACCCTTTCACAGCTAATACTGCCAA
>NC_085001.1:18396498-18411498 GCF_963854185.1 Sardina pilchardus | reverse complement strand
CGAGATTACCATAGTTCGAGGCCAAGCGGCATGGCTGGTTAAAAATAACCACTGACTGACCGGGCCACTAGGAAAAACATGGAAAAATGCGCACTCATAAATAAATTACGTCCTACAAATATTTTGAAAACATGACTGAATGAAGACGAACAAGGGGGGAAACGATATTAGAGGTTGTGTCAGGGTGTTTTTTCTTGCTTGTTTTGACTGCAACTAAACACCTGTGGTCAGATGACAGACCTCAAGATGATTCCAGAAGCCTTTCTTACCAATTTTCCCTTTCCTGTAAGTCACACGCTCATCGTTGTTGTTGTTGTGTACACACAGTCATTACTTCTGCTCGTAGAGCTGCTGAGGTATGAAGCAGAGCACGGCGGCCCTGCATGGTTGATACCGCTGGCTTCATGGTGCTACATTTCACACAAAGCTGTGGCGGAGACACATGACTCATTCAACTGCCCTCAAACTCTTGAAATTAATCAAGAGGTCTCATCCATCACAACACAGCAGCATAACACAGCGCTGTCATGTTATTACTAAAGGCTTTTACTGTTAACAACAAAAAGATCCCCCAACTGTAGGCTTGCGCTAAAACTCAAAGGGAGAGCAGAGAGTGAAAGTGTGAGGCTAGGGTCAAATGCCCCTTTTCTGTACCATAATCACAACACAACAGTGATTCACTGCACACTTATTGCATTCCATTTGGATACCTAATCAAGTTAAAGTCAGGGCACTTCAGCATCGGATCTTGCCCATTTCCCTAAAAGCCTGAATAAAACACACTGCGATAGCATCTAATTACACCGATGGGAGGGCGTCCTCTTGCAGGTCCTTGCTGACACCTCTCAGGTTTACAACACCTGTGGGGCAGCCCAGGGGAGGGACTGCAGACTGGCAGACTGAACAGCACACCTCCACACAGCTGAAGAACAGACACTTCTCCTGCCTGTCTGCCCCAATACAAACTCAGTTAAAGTGACATGGAACACAGTTGGTAATCCTATCAACCGAACTGGGGTTTACCCCCCACAGGTACCTATTGTTATAACAACAACAACAACAACAACAACAACAACAGAGGGGAATTTACAAGTTTTTGTAAATACAATTATTCTAAATTACACAGGAAAACTGAGACAAATTATTTTCAAGAAAACATATCAAAACAGGTGTGAAGACCCATGGCTAATGGAGTGTGTGGGGGGGACAACAAATCAGAACTAGCATGAAGTAGGTCAATGTTTAAAGGATTAACCAAGGATAGTGGGGTTTTTTTACTTAGGCCTATCTATGCAGCATTATGATCACATGTTTCATGCTGGGGAGGTAATTTTCAAGGCACATACTCAGTGTTGTGATGAAGGCCTAAGCATTAGGCTATCAAGTCACCTGATAGATTCCTAAAATGCAGAGTTGTGTTTCAGCCCTTGAACGCAAGGTCAACAGTTTATGATAATAATACAGTCACATCAACCTCAAGTCAACATCATCCCAGCATTCTTGTAAATATATCTTCATAGTTCAGATCACTCAATTAGGATATACACTGTAAGCAAAGCAATGCATCTGTGTGTAACAGCGGAAGCCAAAACAAAATACACCTCAAACTTCAGATTGACGGCAGTAGACATGAGGACGTGTTAGGAATGTAAAATGACTTTTAGCCTGCCCTTACCTCCAGACACTCCAAGCTGACGAAGCTAGCGATAGCAAATCCATCGATTATATCCTCTTCTTGAGAGCTGGACTCGCGTCTCTTTCGACGAGGGGGGCGCGCGGCTCTGGCTGAAGATGTGGAATGGGAATGGGGGGCTTTTTTCCCATTCTGAGAGGCATGATCCATTCCAGGAGTTTGCTCCCTGTCTGAGCAAGACGAAGGGCTCTGATTGCGGGCATCCCTGCCAGCAGAATCCCGTCTCCGTCCCCTCTCACGCTGGGAACGCGATCTCCGACTCTGCTTCAATTTCCCATCCATTTTACAATCGTTGCAATAAAAAATCTCACCAGATCACAAAGCGTCGGCTGTTCGGATCCCTTGTGGGACTATTAAGGTTAACGTTACGAACTTACAGTAGGCTATGTACATATGCGCGTATAAATAAAAACGGACAATCTACAGAATGACCTTGGATAAATAGCTCCCTAAAATAATAAACAAACAAATGTTCAACTGCTCCATGAAGACGAAGAGGCGATAAATCTTGCCCGTATTTTCGAGATCTAGCGCTAAAACATCGAAGTGCTCTTCATTTAAACAGGTGCAAATCTGATATATAGTTGCAATACATGCATTTCACTTGGTTTGCAACTTTGTTGCATTGGTGGAGCACATTAATATCTGCATACTGCAGACAAGGCAGAGAAATCATGTCGCTGGCCCATGTTTTCCACCACCCTATTCATGACCCACTGTCAAAAAGCGAATCTAAAAATACACGTCTTTACAACAAGCTACGTGCTTGACAGTAAAATATCAAATGGTTCATTCGTGAATTAAGCACATAATAAATGCAAGTTTTCAGAAATAACTATCTCATTCTGCTAAGTTTCACCGTAAGACCAGTAGGCGACCAGACGAAGCGAGGTAAGGTTTTCTCCCAAGTCTTCAGCTACCTGAACGCAATAGCCTATTTTCCAAATGATCCTCCGTTCACTTCACGGTACAATCCTCCACACTGTGATCAAACCCCATGTACCAGCCAACAAGGAAAAGAAAGCAACGGCTACATCCAGGGCCGTGTAAGTTTTAAATATCCATTCCTGTACACCGTCCGTGCTTCCTTTGCTGTTCGTGATACATCGTCTATTTCCTTCCCAGAAAAGGCAAAGCTTTGATGAGTAGCTTTAAAGACACAGGAATGATTAAAATCTGCTCTCCCTTCTTTTCCCCTCCATCTGAAATTGGAGAGAGTGCAGTAAATGCCCAGAGCCCAGATAACTGACGTACTTCCGCCACCTCTGCAATTGCCAAAGGAAGTGAGCTAGTTTAGACATAGTTCTAAATTACTCAGACGAACTTATTTTGTCGCATAGAATGACACGGACGTTATTTTAGTGTTAATGGTGCCAGCCGCCAAAGCCATTGCGTTTACGCCTGTCTATTTGGGCGTTCTGACGTCCTGCTGTCATCGAATGGTGGTCTGCAGCCGAGCTGTCAGCAGGCTGTCACTCGCCAAATGCGCATCAGTTCAATCTTCCCTGTAACAGTCATGTCCACATGAGCACAAATCACCGATTTAATGTGTTGTTTTGTGGTCTGATAGTGTTGCTTAAAGGGATATTCCGCCATTTTTGGAAATACGCTCATTTTCCACCTCCCCTCGAGCAAAACAATCGATATTTACCTTGTTCCCGTTCATCCAGCCATTCTGTGAGTCTGGCGATACAACTTTTAGCTTCAGCCTAGCATAGATCACTGAATCGGATTAGACCATTAGCTTCTCGCCTGCTAGCTTCATGTTTAAAAGTGACTAAGATTTCTGATAATTTTCCCATTTAAAACGTGTCTCCTCTCAAGTTAGAAAGTGCAATAAGACCAACTGAAAATGAAACCTGCCGTTTTTCTAGGCTGATTTGACATGGAACTACACTCTCATCTGGCGTAATAATCAAGGCAACTTGCAAACGTACCATAGGCGCAGTGATATCGTACGCAGCATCTGAAAATAGTCCCCATAGACATCAAGCAGTAGTAGTGCCAGTAGCTGCAAGTTGCCTTGATTATTACGCCAGATGAGAATGTAGTTCCATGTCAAATCAGCCTAGAAAAACGGCAGGGTTAATTTTCAGTTGGTCTTATTGCACTTTCTAACTTGAGAGGACACACGTTTTAAATGGGAAAATTACCGGAAATATTAGTCACTTTTAAACATGAAGCTAGCAGGCGAGAAGCTAATGGTCTAATCCGATTCAATGATCTATGCTAGGCTGAAGCTAAAAGTTGTATCGCCAGACTCACAGAATGGCTGGATGAACGGGAACAAGGTAAATATCGATTGTTTTGCTCGAGGGAAGGTGGAAAATGAGCGTATTTCCACAAATGGCGGAATATCCCTTTAAGGAGTGCCGTCGGTTTGCTTGAATTACCATAGGCTGTAGCACACAGGGTGGGACTTGGAATGAACATAGGAAACTATAGCTCATGTCTTTCTCATGCTATATACCCTACCAATATAGTCATACTCACGATGTCATGGTAAAAGGTCCGTTACATCCCGCGAATGTCCCACAGTTTAGCCGTCATCTGATAGGCCTAGCCTATTATGTTGTTTAGAAAGTTGGAGAGTATTTGGCTTTTGACATACAAAAACCTTCACTTTTGTCTGTAGTGCAATGACACCTTGCCTTTCAGAATGTCCATTAGCTGAATTGTTAACATTACACAAGCATACATTAATATCTATTCTATTGATAGCAGAGCAGATTAATTCTAAGAATGACATGTTGACATACAGATTTGGTCAGATTATGTATTTTATATATAATTTGTTTTATAAAGCCTATACTGTATAGTGAGAAGATTAAAGAACAATTCCAGGAATAACTTTAAGTTACTGAAAATCCATGGGGTAACAACAAGACTCACATTTTCCACTATCACCAACAAAGCTCTCTCTCTCTCTCTCTCTCTCTCTCTCTCTCGCTTACACACCCAAGTACACCCTTTTTTGTCCCCCTCACTGTAAATAAGAACATCACATGTATAATGAGCGGCTCTCACCACAGCAAAGGACTGCACATCCGTTGTGAGACCTTAAGAGGCCTGAATAATTCAGCGAGGGATTTAATAGATTTCATGAATATTTGCAGGGAGCATTATAGCCGCATGAGGCTATAATGGTTGGGTGGGGGGCACCAGCTTACCTGGGGTTTCTCGTAACATGTTTAAATAACTGATATGTCTAATTAGCCCCCCCAGAAAATACGAAGATTATAATTTTAAAATGTTTAAAGAGATGTTTTGAAGTAGAGCAAAGAGGCTTTACTTGTGAATTTAATTTGTGGTGTTTGTCAAAGGCAAAGTGGTATACTGACTGTGGCTTTTATTTAAGATTAAGAACACAGAACAGAATATTTTATTTGATGTTTCTCTAATCAATCAGTCGTTCCTGTTTAAGACTGTTTAAGAAGTTCTTCATATCACCGAAATCTTTCTCAATTGTACAACACTAAACTGTTTGCATGTTGTATGCATGACATGCAAAGCTTTCAGTGGCAAGATTTATCATGAAAGACTTGCCTTCACAGGTTCAGTCAAGTTTAATACTACAGCTGAGCATGTTAATTTATGGTGTCTCGACTCCATCGCGGTAGTGTTCCGTGGGTGAACTTCTTATGGTTTCCTTACTCAGTTGAAATACATAGTGGCTGTGGTAATTCAATAAGAAGATTAGGTGGACAGGTATGGAGAGAAGAGTGTGTGGATTAGGCTGGGGGAGATTACCTCTGTTTTTCCTATGCATCTCACACAGTCTAATCCCTGTACACAGACACTGAGCTTAACACTACCTCACTCAAAGCTCTCTCTCTCTCTCTCCCATTCTCTCTCTCATTCTCTCTCTGTCTCTGAAATACTTTCATGTAGTCTCTCAGCAGACAGCAAAAAATATATCCCTCGTCGTTCAGCAGTTGACGGAAGGGTAAATGTCCTTACCCCGACCCTTTGACAACGACAAAAAAAACAGTTTAAAAATCATGTGGATGTACAGTTACAGTAGAGCCTTTATTTTTTAGTAGGAGTCCTTTGTGGGACACCTCTGTTGTATAAAAGGATCGATGTTCAAACATTTGTAACAAACATTTAGATGTCATGAGTGCAATATACTGTATGTTGTTGTTCACACTACTGTATAACCTCTCCCTATTATGACTCCTTCTGGTGTAGTAAAAGCTGTTAAAAATGCAGTGTTGCTGTATTGTAAACAAGGCCTGGAAGAAGCCTAACCTTGCTGGAAACCCTGTGGTCTTTGTGAAGAGCATGCAATAAAGGGGTTATGCCTTTGCCCATTTGGTTGGAGCTGCACTCATCACACTCTGTATGATAATTCAGTGCTCTGTCTGCAGTTTACCGGCGGACTCGACATGAGCCTGCCTGAGGGCTGCAAGCAGGCAGGCCATCCCTGGGGACCCTAGTGAACCATAGGATGGCCCGAGGTTCAGATATTATTCCGACTTATGAAATATGGAACAACTCGGTACAACCAAAGTGTTGAAACTTTCCACAGAGCTGCATAATTCAGAGGACTCAAGATACACTCACCCCTACACACATGTGTAGACACACACACACAGATGCAGAGACGCAGAGATGCAGACACACACACACACACACACACACACACACACACACACACACACACACACACACACACACACACACACACACACACACTCGCTCATACATTGAGTCATACAAACACAAGTGTTGTAATTCTTGCAAGACGGTAATCATCAAGGGGTCTATCATCTTTTTATATAACAACTCAGTTTTGCTTACATTTGAGAATGTAAGTAATTTATTGTAGTTATGCTTGGAGTAACTTCCAACATATACAGTAATCCATTCCTCCATTTTTGTCTGTATCAATAACATCATATGCTGACTATAAATATTAGATGTGTGGAGGTGGAAAAAGCTTTATTCAACAAATATTGGTGCAAACCCCTGTGTTTGTGGTGGACAAAAGTTATTAAGTTCGTGCAATGCCTACATTTAAACTGTCTAGAGTTTTTATTGCATTTGTGGGAAGTTATTACGTTTGTGGGTGTAACAGATCCCTGTCCAAACAATAAAGACAACAGCAAGTCATGGCAACCAGGGCAAGCCAGTTTATGGCAATCAACCTCCCAGTCTGAGAGAATGTGTCCAATTGGATGTGTTACAGAGGCAGTTGAATCAGTAATATGGATGATTATCATAATGGCAATATGGGACAGAGGCAAACCACAGTGAGGCCGGGCCTCAACTGCTTCACTTTACATAATCTTTTTCAATAAAACTATGACATGTCAACCACTACCTCCACAGTTTGGGAAAATACAGTAATAATAGATTCTATTGATTTCAGCTCACTCCATCACCCCCCCCCCCCCCCCCCCCCCCCCCCCCCCCCCACACACACACACACACACCCATCCCAACATATACCACCACAGAGAGAGTGAGTGGAAGAGCAAAATCCCATCAAGAGATGTAATATCTGCACAGCGTTTCATAAACGATATCTAAAGGGATCAATAATCGCTACAGCACAGTGTATAGATTTACCACTGCCAAGGGATAAAGAAAAATCATCCTTTGTGCACCTGAGTGGCCGTGTTAAACACCGTCTAAGGTGCTTACAGCACAAGCGAGCACAAGAGACTCTGTGACAAGTAGACCATATCGGTGCCATGCCACTGCACTGTGTTTGTCCTATATACTGTATCTCATGCCATAGCCTACAGCCGTCGGGGCCTTTCCTGTAACGTCGTATTCATATAGAACTCTTTTCTGATTCTGATGGAATGCAGGCTCCCCATTCCCCCTTGACATTTTGTAATTAGCTGGGTGGCACCGGGGGGGCTGGGTGTCTTGAATGACAGTATTAGACATTTAAGTCCCAATCCACAGAGAAGAAGTGGGGAAACCACAGCAGACCATGTTTTTCTTCCTCTGGTTGCTATGTGCACCGGGGCGTGATCGGAGGGGTGTGTTGATGCAGCTCGTAATTGCTTGTAAGAGGCTGACTCCTCCGTTTCACACAGTATCGGCTAAATGCACGGCAGCGAAGGGGATCTGCACACAAAAGCCATTCTCTGACAGACAGCTTATGACAGACCTGTCACCCTTTTTTTGCGTCTTGCAAGGGGGCTTGACATTCCGTGTCATCACGGAAGAATGTGTGTGTGAGACTGTGTGTGCGAGCACTTGTGTTGTGCATGCGGTGTCTCACAGATGTGATGTGAAATGTCACCAACATTTGGCTATTTTTGGGGAGGTGAGCGTGTTTGGGGGGGGGGTAGGGTGTTGTGTGAAAAGTTAAAGAAATCAATCTTTCATCAGGGTGAAGGAGAAGCAAAGCATGTGTTTGGTTTGGCCATTTGTGTGTGTGTGTGTGTGTGTGTTGTGTGTGTGTGTGTCTGTGTAGAGTAGCACTCCTTGACTCCCTGTTGTCTGCACTGAGAGCCATTATGTCCCCTCCTCCTCTCTGTCTATGGGCCTCCGTCTGAGGCAAGATCACGTAAAGGTCACTCAGAGTGAGTGCTGAAGTCCTGCGCATGTGAATCTGTCAGTGCTTATCGCCGACAGGACAGCTGCCAGTGGCAAATCCATGATACTGTTTACTATGCTCGCTCAGGAATTCCTCTTTGATACTCCGGATCTTATGACAGCCTGGTCTGATAGCACAAAAACGAAATACTGCGTGACAAAGTGAAACAATTTCTCAACCACGGGAAATGTGAAGTAGAGCTGTTTTTCTGGGAGGAAAAACTCTTGAGGGCTTTCTCTTTCAGTACGCCATAGGACTCCCAAAGGTGTCATTCATCCCTTGAAGCAAATCTTGAAGCTTTGTTTAGACATTTCACAGTTGAGCACATTTATTTGATTTGCTCTGCATTGTGAAGGAAATGACTAGGGAAGACAGACAGAGAGAGAGAGAGAGAGAGAGAGAGAGAGTAAGAGACAGAGAGAGAGGGAGAGAGAGAGAGAAACGCAATAAATCATTGTGCATATACAAAAACAGAAGCTGTCGACTGAGAGTTAAAGGCCTGTAAAATTAGTCTGCATTTAAATGGGGGGATTTAAGCGG
Organism: Sardina pilchardus; assembly: GCF_963854185.1. NCBI lineage: Eukaryota > Metazoa > Chordata > Actinopteri > Clupeiformes > Clupeidae > Sardina > Sardina pilchardus. The sequence continues at coordinate 18,402,706 of NC_085001.1, read as the reverse complement.
GCACATTATATTCGGTGTCTTATCATGGTCCCATGGCTTTCACGAGCACTCGTTTAGACAATAGGAGCAAAGGAGATAAATTGTTCCCCAAGCCACCTCTGACTGTTGGATCTGCATGCCAACAAAACCAGACAATAGTGACTGAGATAGTAAACCTAATCTGGCTGACTCAACAAGTTCCACTTGCTGCACCGTTACGGTTCCTTTTTAAGCAGAGCGAGTCGTGACATGGCCACACTTCTCATGTTTATAGCCTTCGTTTGTGGTGTGGTGTGTGTTTTTCAGGTGTGAGGCTGTTTTTACTTTCTCTCTTTCTCTTTCTCACCCTTTCTGCTATCAAACTGACACTCACATATACCATCTCTACTGAAATATGCCCGAGTTGCATTTTCATTGCTTTTTCAGCGTCAGACAGCTTCCTTAATAAAAATGAATAAAAACACACGGCAACATCCTTCATCCTGAACCGCTGCTCTGTAAAAAAACATTTTTGATTTCAGCTACTCTTCTTTGTGAGCCCGTCAGCTGGAGTGATCTTGTGTGCCGTTCACCTTGGAGTCTCAGCTGTGTCGCTCCGGGCCTCTCCGTCTAATAACATCCCTAGAGATTCACACACACACACACACACACACACACACACACACACACACACACACACACAAAGGATGTCGAGGTGGTCTGGAGGCTCTGCTTTCACCTCAGACACAGGGAGAGAGATGAAATTAGTCTCCTAATCCAGACTCTCATACACCCTCCAACTCCTTTCCCACCCAACAGGCACTCGTGACGGGGTCTACATTATGTAAACCTGGAGAGAGGGAGCAAGTACCACAGCGATACATTTCAATGGCAAATGCTAGCCGAGCTACTTCAGGCAAAATGTTGGAAATATAACGTTTAAAGGAATATTGGGGTTCATTGAATTCAACGTGGAATTTTGGGGCCTTGAATTGTTGCGAAATCATCTTTGCTCACAACTTTGAAGGTTAGTTGACTGCCATTCATTTTTAAAAATGGCACCTGAAAGCTCACCTTTGGAAATATTTTCAAAAACAGTCCAGTGAGTGCCTTACAGATGGCCACAATTGATGCTGTCCATGTGCATTGGCTGATCTTCCCAGCCTGGAAACTGCCAATCCATATAGACACACCCTGCTCTTGTGTCCACCAGTAATATGGCCTCTAATTGGCTTGTTTTTGCCAAATCTGGCCAGAGGTAAGCACATGTTGGACGCCATTTTTAAAGATATGGTGGAGAAATATAATGGTGGCCAGCCTTGATGCTAACTGGCTAAAGCTAACCCTCCAAATCTTGACCCCCTGGCCTACCAAGAGGAGAGGGTTTCTCTCTCTCTCTCTCTCTCCCAAACACGGCTGAGATGACAGACTTCGACTTAAAGCGCGAGTCGCATTCTTCCGCTCACTTCTTGTTCTTCTCCAGTGTACCCCACAGGCTTCTCTAAAGCTTTTAGTAAAAAGAGGGAAAAAAATGCACCGCCTTGTCGGATCAAACGCCTGCTCTCCAGCTCACTGGATCCTAGTGGCAGAGTGTTTGCTTTGATATTTCAGTCACTCGCAGTCTTTTTCACCGACTCTTTTCCCTCTCTCTTCTTTTTACATCACACGGTAATGAATCGCGCCTTCCGATTCCTCCTTCTCCTCCCCCTCTCTCCTCCTCCTTCTTGTCCTCTTCCTCCCTCGCTCCCATGTCCTCGTCCTCCTCCTCGTTTTTGTCCCCATGGTTTGACGTTCGGTATGAGCCCAACCCCCCGGTGCCGCCTAAAGGTGAGACACGTATTATCTATTCTAATAATGGGCCCCAGTGGGCTGGAGTCAGATTGGTTTTCTATTGTGTTCCACTCTCTTTCTCTTTCTCTCTCTCTCTCTCTCTCTCTCTCTCTCTCTCTCTCCCTCTAACAGGAGGAGCTGTGGCACATCTTATTACTTTGTGAGTCTACCCACGCAGGAGATGAACAAAAGTTCATCCCAGCTTCTTATGCGCTCGTCTGATCTCGGTATGCTTCCCACTTATTTATTTAGCCAGTGGTTCTATATGGAATGTGACTTGCGGTACATGCAAATGCAACGTGCTACTCAGAGGCTGAGCCCACGCCACGGCCTTGGCATCTCCTTAACGCCGTCCGTCAATGTACAGAAATGTACAGAAATGTGCAGTATGCGATCTCTATGCTTACATTCCAGGGTCCCCTCATACAACAGGCCGCTGCAATGCTGAAGTTGATGGGCGAAGCAAATGCAGACTTATCATAGCCTACATGAAACAAATGCTTGAGCAGAAGAGGCAATTATGTACCTCATGTCTGCTTAATTAAGGCAACCACCACCGCCACCACCCCCCTCCTCCCTCCTCCCTCCTCGCCCCTCAGCTAATGGCTCCCCAGCTCGTATAGATTAGTAAGGGGGAACCGATCGGCGAGTAATGACCCAGAGAACTGCGCCATGTTCGGGTCCAGACTCTCAGCAAAACACATTTCCTCCCCGCCACACGCCCCCGTGACACAGATTTCAGCCAAGGTTATCGAGCTCCCTGACCAGAGCCCTCTTCATGCCCCTCTTCACCTCCTCTTTCTTTTCATTTGGGCTTCCCATCGACCCCTCTCACACCACTCCAAGTGAAGTTTATGCACTAAATTTAGTCCGCCGCTAAGGGCACTCATTAATTATAGATCCATCAGTGAGGATAGGGTGGTGGTAGAGCAGGCGGGGGCGGGGGCGAGGGTGGGGTCGGGATGGGGTTGGGGTGGTGGGGGCTCATTGATTTGGCCGCCTCGTAGCTCGGCCCGGCTGTGCCAGACGAAAACCCACGCTTTCCCCTCGCTCAGCAGCTCTATTAGGGCTGATATAGCAGGTGTTGATGGGCTTGTTCCACTGACACACCACTGATGGAACTAGCCATTAACCTTTTGCAGACCTGTGAGTGTGGGTGATGGAGGGGGAAGGCGGTTGATGGTGGGTGGCGGTGGGTAAAAAATGCCTGGGAAGGGAAAAAAAAAGAGGCATGAGAGGATACCATCGCTGGTGATCCCCGGATAAAATAGAGTTATGAAACACCCTGGATAGAGCTCTTTCAAATAGATTACACAAGCTTGCCGTGGTGGGGAAAAAAACTCTTTGTGATAGAGGGGTTGAAGATATCAATGTCAACTATCTCAAAGCCAGAGCAAAGGCCGGCACTGTGTTATTAAAGAGAGATATTGGCCGATTGGCCGATACATTTTTGCAACCTTTTTTATTGCTTAACCAGTCCTACACTGGTGGTTGGGTAATGTGCTGGTCTTCACTGTGTTTGATTGATTGATTACCATACTCGAATGCATCCCCAATTGTATGTATCTAAATGCATGGAGCTGAATGTGACATAGTCTAGTAAAGCAAACGAACTGCCATGAGTTTAATGGAGCTGAACTGAATTGAATGGCGCTGGATTCCATTCCTGCGCTGTCCTCCCTGTGCCTCTCTCAGAGACCGAGGCTGCCCACAGGAAGCCGCCATAATGATAGGCCCTCGCCACCGAGAACGCCGCACAGACTAAGGCTCATCATCGCGGCGAAAAAACGAGGCGAGCTGCGGGGGAATTATGCGGACTGATCTGGCAGGCCCACACTGCTATTTCCAGCCCACTGCTCCCTGCTTATTGTGGCGCTGAATGAGACTTGATTTTTGAAGTGTGAGTCAGTCATTTCCTCAGTCATATTAAATGCCGTGATGGGCGTTTGATGGGTCTTTATTGTGCGCCTCACAGGGCTGATTCTCATTGTTTGTTTTCTTCGGTGTGACTGAGAGAGAGAGAGAGAGAGAGAGAGAGAGAGAGAGAAAGAGAGAGAGAGAGAGAGAGGGGGAACAAGTATAATGCTTATGTGTGTCTGTGTGTGTGTGTGAGTGTGTGTATTTTGATTTCTGTGTTGGTGTGTGTATGCGTGAGGTGTTGGTGCTGTGTGCACGTGTTTGTTTCTCTCTCCATGTGCGTGCGTGTGTGTGTGTGAGAGAGAGGAAGTGTGTATGCTTTTGGGAGGTAGGTTTAACATGTTTATGTGTTTTGTGCAAGTATGCCAAACGAGGTGCAAATAGGATTTATATGCAATCACCGAGGAGTGAAAAAGTTGCACAATAAACCGAGAGCCTCAACAGAAAAAAAAAGGGAAAAAAAACACGACAGTGAAAAAAAAAATCTGCCTAAACACTGCGCACAGCAGGAAAGCTGAGGTGATTATATAGCCTGAACACAGTTGCCTCTGCCGAGCGGCAGCTTTGTTCTTTGTTTCATCCCTTTTCTTCTCTCCGAGATAATACAACACTTGCAGTTGTGCTTCTTTAATTTACAATAATGGGCTGACTTGTCAGGATTATTAATCAAAAGCGCTCCCCCGTGCTCGACTCACTCGAAGCTGCGCAAGGAGCTGCACCACCGCCGCCGCCGCCGCCGCCGCCGCCGAGAACATAATCTCCGTTTGAAATACTGCCGGCGGAGCCTGGGCCCAAGCCGAATTGAGCAATTACAGCTCTCGCTCGGCAATCACGCTGTTTGCTTAAGTTACAGTGGGGCCTGTCGGGCCTCACGCCGTGAGCTGGCCATTGGTCATGTAAAGCGCAACCTTGCCTGGCTAACCTGCCACGTGCCCTGCTGTTCTGTGGCATCTGGCTCTGTCCATTATCATCAATCCTCTCCATACTGTGTGGAGCTCCAAGATAAGGAGACAGAGAGAGAGAGAGAGTGAGAGAGAGAGAGAGAGAGGGGGGGGGAAAGAGGAAGAAGCATAAAAAGACAGAGAGAGAGCGAGAGAGAGGGAAGAGAGACAGAGAGAGAGCGAGAGAGAGGGAAGAGAGACAGACAGAGAGAGGGAGAGAGAGGATGAGGAGAGAAAGAGGAAGAAGCATAAAAAGCAGTATTTTTCTATCAGCGCTCCGAGGCTTGATTGAAGCTTGTGCCTGAGCTCGCGGGCAAGGTGTTTCGGATGGGATTTCACATTTTAAACCTAAACAGACACGGCGCGTCAGTCATGGGCCTCCAATCCGCCTCAACCCGTTAAAGGGGAGCCCGACAGTTTTATAGTCAGCATTAGTCTTGTCGGGGTGTGTTTGTGGCATGAATCGCCCACACTGTGACAGACGGAGCCCTCGGAGTGGGAGAATTTGTAGCAGCAGGTAGGCGGCTGCTCCTGGAATGCCGGAGCCACAAGTCAGTGTGACTTAGAATGGTGCCATTGTAGTGATGTCTATCACTCCTACAAACAGGCTTGTCAAAACAAACCCACACCTTCTCGGCGAAAAAGAAAAAAAAAAACAGGATGTTGAAGGGTAAACATAGAAAGCACATTGCCTACTGTGCAATCTGGTTTTTTTTTCCTCAGAAGATTATTGTGTATCCACTGGTTAAGGCCTGAAATACATTTTGCAGCCTATGCCCCCAGCTCCACATGACAAACAAATAAATGACATGACAGAGTTTTCCTTCCCTCAGCCTTAGGCTTGTTGGTGAGCTGCTCTCTCTCCCCTGAGGAACATTGGGAACTTTTCTGGTGCAGCTGAGGTGAGTCCCCAACCCTCATAGAAGACTTATGAATGTATAGAATACATGTATAGAATGTTATACATGAATGTAATGTTATATTGTGAATGTATAGAATACATAATGTATAGAATGCAGTCATACTCATTTAATACCCATGTAACAGTGTAGGGAACTGGACTAATTGTACTGTACTATGTACTGTAGTATCTTTATCTTTGTACTTTGGATGAGTACTAATAACAACAATGTCTCTTTTCTACTTTACTACATTTACAAAGAAATGTTTCAACTGACAATTTTCTTAAACTGTTACATTTAAGATATCACCCCATTTTCTCTGCATAATGAACACTAATAAGGTCACAACAACCATTGAGGGAATCCGATCGTTTTGTTTTATAGTTTGTAAGCCACTCTCTACTGCTCTTAACTCTTAACGTGACATATCAGAGGGGAGCGTGTGCCACTGTAAACCACTCCTGTTCTCAGCCATGACAATTGGTCAGGCAAGAGTTGTCAGGGAGTTCAGTCATTTCATAATGCATCTGGCTACTGATAAGATATATTGTCCTCACAAAGTTTATGGCACTGAGTGATAAGCAGAGGAAAAGCTTTGCAAATCATTTGTGTGAGGAGGAATTTTGAATGTCTTTGCTGGAATGCAAGCAAACAGTTCAA
>NC_085001.1:17533998-17686498 GCF_963854185.1 Sardina pilchardus | reverse complement strand
TTGATTTCTTTTGTATCAAGATATGTCCAAATTAATATGAAGTTTATTGAAAGATTGGGGACAAATGCCTTACTTTCTGTATTGACGAATAAATATACCGTAAAATATAATACACAAGGAAATGCTAGATCTTGATGAAGTAAAGATAGGAGATTATGATACACTGACTCACATAAAAAATATATACCCCATCATAGTTTTACACACAATAACTTTCATGTCACACCATATGACAATTTTAGTCACTAACACAAGACATTAGTGAATAAATATGAATTCCAATACAAATTCTAAAAGAGCATACATATTTTGGGAATGGGAGAGTCAGTACAACAGAACTAAGTGATTTCCATGAATAATATCTTAATTTCTTTTCAAAAACTTTTTTTCGGCCTAAAACAAGATGTTATTTTTTGTGTTTTGTATTTTATTATACTTAATATATACTGTGTGTAAAAAAATAAAGTAATTTGATGAAAAAGGACCTGTTTTGTTAGGAGCATCATCCCACAGTATTTTGCCCCCCCTCCCCCTAGGCAAAAGATGGTTTATCTTACCTTTCATATTCTCTGTCTCGCAGGGGCCTATAGTCAACTCTATAAATGTTGAGTGCATTTTGAAGGGAGTATATGTTAAGGCAGACTGGTTCTAATCCTGGGTGAAGGGTCATACAGGCAACGGGGGTATCGGTATCGTTCATTCTAACCACCTGAGCGGTCACACATGAATGAAAACAACATGTAACCTTTACCAACAAACTTGATTCAACCAAAGTCATACCATAATTCTCATTACTGGAGAAGTCTCCTTGCAGCACACATGTTAATGTGTGGCACACGTGAATATAAATAATAACCTTTGTCAACAAACTTCCATCAACCAAAGTTATGCTAGTTCTTATTACCGGGGCAGTCTCCTTGCAGCAAACATTCTTTGCTTCTGTGGGCATTGTGGCGCTATTCCCGCAAGTGCACCTAGCAATAGGTAGGTAAGTGTTTTTGTTTAGATCATTGTTATGATCAAATGATCTTTGATTGTGTTGGTATCCAGGAATTCAAGCCGTAACTATCATAGGATAAGCAAGCAACGTCAGTGGCTAAATTGCTTTAGCAGGGTGCTAACCTTTTGTTGTGAAGTTAAATATCTACCTGGAAGGTTGCAAAGGCTGTCGACAGTGTAAAGAAACAAGTCTATGTTTCAGAACGTTTCCAACTGTTTATTATAACTTGAAAGCATGATGACGATCGCCACAAACGTCCACTTTTAGAGAAAAATTTAAGTTGATATGAAAACATTACCATTTCTACTACTATCAGGAAGCGGTTCTTGTGCTAACTCTACTTCTTCCTCGGATTCAGGATCATAAACTGACATGTTGTGCCACAGAAAAGCCTCGATTCTCGACTAGCTGCTAGCAGGCTGCTGGTCTCGCAATGTAAATTGGAGCAGTAGAATCCTCAGTGACGAACTGGAGGTAGCGTCACAGTGCTCTTAGCCAATCAGAGGCGAGTAGATTAGCATATCATGCATATTCATGTTGAGAGGCGAAATCCTGTCGTTCGTCCCCTCCCACCTCCAGCAATGAGCTAAAACAGCATGAAACAGACCCAGCAAACCTTTTTTTTTGTCTAAAACCGGCTCTCAGGGCATTCATTAAAGAGACATATGCAACTTTCTGCAGGAGACGATCACTCCTTGTTTACATCTGGAAGTCTGAGACGAAGAACCACGCTTGCAATTTATATATTCAAATATAGCCTATACATGTATAAATATACACGCTTAAGCTGTCGGGGAAGCTCTGCAGAGAAAATACAAGTATAAAACGAGCGAAAACGAAAAACGAAACCGAAACCAGATATGAAATCGCCAATCCTGCATAGTTCCTCTTTAATACTACAGATCACCGCAAAATGCGTTGAAAAGAGTGATATATTTGCACCACAAAAACGTTGTCCAGCTGTCAGTAGCGCGCAGTGATAGGAATCGCGAAAAATAGTGCCAAGATAACGAGGTTTGAATTTTTCCTGGACAACGTTTTTGTGGTGCAAATATATAACTCTTTTGAACACGTATGGTTTTGAGAAGAAAAACACTTTACTTTCGTGACCCCAGAAACTTGCCGGACTACTTTCTTCAGCATCAAAAACCGTCTGGATCTCGGCTCACAGGACGCTGTCGGGGGGTAAGTCATTGCTGATGCACAACGTTGCTGACAGGGAACCCATATAACTTCGTGTCTTAAAACCCGAACTATCCCTTTAAGTCTGCATTGCCATTTTGTATTACTTATTACATTTACTGACATAAACATGACCAGAATTTATACTGCTCATAACTTTACTTTAAAAGAATACAATATTCATTAACTAATAATAAAATGTCACCCAAACATAAGTGGGGCAATCCATATCGTTTATTTGTGCTGATTAGTTGAAAATATGCAAAATAGCTTTTATATGCGTGATATAAAAAAATGGATATTACTGTATACTATTTCCATGCTATTTACTATTACTAAATACAGTGGACAACTGGAGTGGAAGATCAGTTACAACACAGCAGGAACACAAGCAGAATATTTCTTCACAGACCCATGCTTGTAGGCAAATTAGTCAATAAAATGATATCCATATGCAAATTAGCTCTCACAAAATAATGCACAGTGTATAATTGCCATGATGTTCTTGTAAAGGTAAAGTTGCACGTGACCAAAAAAGGGGAAAATGTCCTAATTACAGTGCATGCAAATGTACTGTTCTGTTCTCCCTGGGCTTCTTCTTATTACAGTGCATGCAAATGCACTGTTCTGTTCTTCCTGGGCATCTTCTTCTTCTTCTTCTTCTTATTACAGTGCATGAAAATGCACTGTACTGTTCTTCCTAGTCTTCTTATTATTACAGTGCATGAAAATGCACTGTACTGTTCTTCCTAGTCTTCTTATTATTTTCTTTATTATTATTCCGCTGACAGCTTTTTCTAACCGCAATTTCTCTTCAACCGTTTAACTTAGAAACTTCATTCAAACTTTGTAACGTAGGTATTCTAATGGATCGGGTTGCTATGATTTTTCAACTTTGTAACTTTTATACTTTTTGAACTAAAAATTAAAAACTATTAAAAATTTCCCCATAGACTTAACATTGGCCTCTATGACATCACAATCAGGTCGTTGAGCAATTAGAATCTTATGCCAGGTGGCGAGCCCCACCTGCAGCAGCCCTCTCTCTCTCAGGCTTTAAGCATACAATCTCTCTGTGAAGACTACATATCCTGTTAACTGTTTCCTCTGTCCACAACTGTTTCAAAATAAAAGTCCTCACTGCAATAATACACTATTAAATCATTTAACCACTGAAACTACTCAACTATTTAACTGTTCAACCATTCCAACTGTCAGTTATCATCAACTATGCCTCCAGTCAACTAAATGAAACCTCCATGTACCTAGCAACCAACATAGCAACCATTTAAATTAAGTGTTTTTGACAGTTTCCATAGCAACCAACATGATAATACTACAGTAACTTCTTTATTCCTGATAGTGGGCACCATGGATACCCTAGCAACTACTGTTTCAAAATAAAAGTCCTCACTAGCAAGTTAGCATTGTTAGCATGGTTAGCATTGTTAACATAGTTAGCATTTTTAGCATAACTGCTAAAAATGATTAGCTAAGTTAGCTAATCAACCTGGTTAGCATTGTTAGCATAGTTAGCATTGTTAGCATTTTTAGCACAACTGCTAAAATGATTAGCTAAGTTAGCTAATCAACGTGGTTAGCATTGTTAACATAGTTAGCAATGTTAGCATAGTTAGCTGATGATTTCTAGCAGTAATGCTAAAAATGCTAAGTTAACTTATCAACCTGGTTAGCATTGTTAACATAGTTAACATTTTAGAATACCTGTTAGAAATTATTAGTTAAGTTAGAACAGGAATGTTTAAGCTTTAAAATGTCTACCTTAACACTATCAACTCTCTTTAAACTATGCAACCACCATGTTTACCCTAGCTACACCTTAGTAGCCATATCTAAATTTTTTTGCATTTTCATGCACTGGTAATTCCTTGGAATTGCATTTCTAGTTTTCTTTATTATTATTCCGCTGACAGCTTTTTCTAACCGCAATTTCTCTTCAACCGTTTAACTTAGAAACTTCATTCAAACTTTGTAACGTAGGTATTCTAATGGATCGGGTTGCTATGATTTTTCAACTTTGTAACTTTTATACTTTTTGAACTAAAAATTAAAAACTATTAAAAATTTCCCCATAGACTTAACATTGGCCTCTATGACATCACAATCAGGTCGTTGAGCAATTAGAATCTTATGCCAGGTGGCCAGCCCCACCTGCAGCAGCCCTCTCTCTCTCAGGCTTTAAGCATACAATCTCTCTGTGAAGACTACATATCCTGTTAACTGTTTCCTCTGTCCACAACTGTTTCAAAATAAAAGTCCTCACTGCAATAATACACTATTAAATCATTTAACCACTGAAACTACTCAACTATTTAACTGTTCAACCATTCCAACTGTCAGTTATCATCAACTATGCCTCCAGTCAACTAAATGAAACCTCCATGTACCTAGCAACCAACATAGCAACCATTTAAATTAAGTGTTTTTGACAGTTTCCATAGCAACCAACATGATAATACTACAGTAACTTCTTTATTCCTGATAGTGGGCACCATGGATACCCTAGCAACTACTGTTTCAAAATAAAAGTCCTCACTAGCAAGTTAGCATTGTTAGCATGGTTAGCATTGTTAACATAGTTAGCATTTTTAGCATAACTGCTAAAAATGATTAGCTAAGTTAGCTAATCAACCTGGTTAGCATTGTTAGCATAGTTAGCATTGTTAGCATTTTTAGTACAACTGCTAAAATGATTAGCTAAGTTAGCTAATCAACGTGGTTAGCATTGTTAACATAGTTAGCAATGTTAGCATAGTTAGCTGATGATTTCTAGCAGTAATGCTAAAAATGCTAAGTTAACTTATCAACCTGGTTAGCATTGTTAACATAGTTAACATTTTAGAATACCTGTTAGAAATTATTAGTTAAGTTAGAACAGGAATGTTTAAGCTTTAAAATGTCTACCTTAACACTATCAACTCTCTTTAAACTATGCAACCACCATGTTTACCCTAGCTACACCTTAGTAGCCATATCTAAATTTTTTTGCATTTTCATGCACTGGTAATTCCTTGGAATTGCATTTCTAGTTATTCTCCTAACCAGGTCCTAATTAGCTTCAACCGTTTAACTTAGAAACTTGGTTCAAACTTTGTTACGTAGGTCTTGAAAATAAGACTAAGTCTATGTATATTTCAGTTCTGTAAACTTGATACTTTTTGAGATATTAGCAAAATATGTTTCCCCATTGACTTTTCATAGACCTCTGAAGCTCCTATCCTTGCCCATATAAGGAGATCCGGGAGTTAATTGAAGCCAACTGCCCATATATGGCAAGCTTTTTTGTAGGCGAACTTCAGAGGTCTATCGCACTGCACTGCTGATTAAGCTGATTTGCACCTGTGTCAAGAGCCAGCTGCTATCAAGTTTAATTGACAGCCAGTTAAATTGAACCTGCATTATCAGCTCTCTCTGTCTACCCATTCACTCATACACACACACACACACACACACACACACACACACACACACACACACACACACACACACACACACACACACACACACACACACCTCACTGCAGCACTTCATATATACCACACTTCTCCATGCACTCCACAACATTCTCACCTTAACCCTTTAGGCGCCAAAGTCGCCACATTGCGACATCACGCTTTACTGAATAAAACAGCGGTTTTCTCCGAGTAGAGTGCTAAATCTCATATATACTCCCCACCACTAGTTGGCAGACATCCCATACTTCGACCCGAGAGCACAATGACGTCATGTTTCAATGCAAAATGTTCGAGGAAATCCCACTCAAACTTGTTGATGAGAAACCGGAGATAGTTAGCCACGGAGCTAGTTAGCTGAAGCGGTATTACTGGATTTAGCACGATTTTAAACGAGATGACAAGCAAAAAGTTTACATGTACTGACGTGATAGGTCTCCTTTTCGCTGATTCTGAGTCTGAAGGAGATAATCTGACTTTGGGAGATGACGGTCGGTGGTTTAGCAAGCCTGATAGCTACTTGAAATTTACTAGGCAAAGACAACCTGTGGAGATGCTGGGCAAAGCGAGGAAAATGCTCAAACACAAACACAGACACACACACATACACACACGACCCTTTGCCCAACATAGATGAGAGTATTCATGGATGTGTTAGACGTGCAGTAGTGGTGAGAATAGCGCAGGGACCATGTGTTAGTGTTCACTCGTTCTAAGCTTCCATTACGGCCACAGTGCCTCCATGCGCGGCAGTGTTTACTAAGCACAGCGCACACACGAGTTCATTTCTGCTCCCAGCTCTAGTGCTGATCACATGGGAGACGTGGGCAAAGTGTTTCGCTGATTCTGAAGGAGAATATTTGACTTTGGGAGATGACGGTCGGTCGTTTAGCAAGCCTGATGGCCACGTTGCGTCTTTGCCTAGTATCTAAAGACGCAGCGTGGAGATGCTTGGCCAAGCGAGGAAAATGCACAAGCACAAGCACAGACACACACACGCACACGACCCTTTGCCCAACAGAGATGAGAGGATTCATGGATGTGTTAGACGTGGCAGGAGTGTTGAGAATAGCGCAGGGACCCGCGTTAGTGTTCACTTGTTTTACCACGCCGGCCACAGTGCCTCCATGCGCGGCAGTGTTTACGAAGCATAACACACACGAGTTCATCTCCGCTCCCAGCTCTAGTGGTGATCACAGGGGGAGACATGGGCGAAGTGTTTCGCCGATTCTGATTCTGAAGGAGAATATCTGACTTTGGGAGATGACGGTCGGTCGTTTAGGAAGCCTGATAGCCACGTTGCGCAACGTGGAGATGCTAGGCAACGCGAGGCAAATGCACAAGCACAAACACAGACAGACACACCCACACACACACACGACTTTTTGCCCAACATAGATGAGAGTATTCATGGATGTTAGACGTGGCAGGAGTGGTGAGAATAGCGCAGGAACCAGCGTTAGTGTTCACTCGTTTTACCACGCCGGTCACAGTGCCTCCGTGCCCGGCAGTGTTTACCAAAGCACAACACACACACGAGTTCATCTCTGCTCCCAGAGTCACAACCCGTTGCTAAATGTAAGCAGAGGCAGAGCCACTCGCGGTCGCGGTGTCAATTCATGGGTTTCATCAGGTCCCTTTCCACAGGTGTATAAAATCAAGCACTGATTATCAATGCAGACTGCATGGTGCTTGATTACTACACCTGTGGAAAGGGACCTGATGAAACCCATGAATAGGAGAGGTGGGCGTGGGAGAGGCTTGATGTGTATGTGTAAGTGTAAGTGATGTGTAGGAACAAATTTGAAATCATTCTGTCTTTTTTCCCACTTTGCCTATAATGATGACTCTGTCGAGAGGGGCCAGCCAGGTTATGATAGGCTGTTCAAGGTGCGCCCAATCATTGACCTGTTTTACTGCTTACATGAGTTTTGCAGTTTGGCAATAGTTCTAAGGGCACCTCAATATTGCTCTTATTGTCTCTGTGCTTTACTTTGCAATTACATGTTGCACACTCTATACTACAAATGTTTATGTGGATAGATGGGCACTGATTAGGCCTCTGCAGCTAAAAAATAGTTACTGTTATTATTATTGTCATATTATAATGATTATAATGATTATAATGATAATAATAGTGAAGAACAGAAGAAAAAAGAAAATAAAAATGTCCTCCAATAGATGGGGTGGTGGTGGAGAGAGAGAGAGAGAAAAGACTTCTTTTTCCGTTTTTGTGTTTGAGTGTTGTGGTATAGTAATAGTTCTAGTTTACCACTGTTGGCTTACAATTTACTTTTTCCTGTTCATTTCATATGTGGACAGCATAACAAATAGATTGAGAGGTTGAATTTGATGAAATAAGTTAAACTCTCTTTCAAAATATCAGGTATTTCCTGAAAATGACAAAATCCAATATGGCCGCCGCCCTATGACGTCATAATATGCAAATTAGATGAGCAAATTTATTCTCAACATAAACTTTAGGTTATTCCTAACATTTGTCTCATTTACACTTTTTCTCCATCTCTAACCACTTTCCAGCCAGAGCATTCTGAAATTTAGATATCAAAATCTAGTATTTTTCAAAATAAAACCCGGCGCCCAAAGGGTTAACCTAACTCTTCCATTTCACTGCATCATAGAAAGCCATGCTCCTTACATCCACTCACACACACACACGCACGCACGCACACTCACACGCACTCACACTCAGAGGTGGAAAAGTCAAGCTTCAGAGAGTAAAAGTCCAATCACGTATTGGTTCTATCTGTGCACTTAAACACAGGTGATCTCACCAATTAGCTGCTCTGCCTGGCTGAAGAGTTACTTCTGAGAATCAGCTGGTTGGTTGGACTTTTGTTGAATTCTGGGGTATTCTGACTGTATTCTGATGTGTTCACCATATAATGGGATCCTTTAAGCTCTGATATTAGCTGCACAGTTGGCCATGTTTAGGTCAGAGAAGGCCTTGTAGCTTAGAACATCCAGATATGGGTGATAGCATGGGCCGAGGGCCGGAGCCATTGTATCTGGGTCAGAGCTGGGGTTTTCCACATGTTTGTGCCACGTTTAGTTTGTGCCACGTTTACATTTGATTCATGTTAGGAGTATAATAATGTTTCCTTATTGTATTTCTCGCTGAGACGGATCGAGAAGCCAACCGTATAGCATCACGCGCAAGATACTATGTGCCACGCTTGATGCCCCCCCCCCCCCCCCCCCCTCCCTCACCTTCCTCTGTCCACAACTGTTTGTAAATTTAAGTTTGTTTCACATTTTATCTTATGTCTTGCTTTTGCATGCACTGGTAATTTCCTCGAAATTACGTTTTCTAGTTATTATTATTATTACAGTGCATGCAAATGCACTGTTCTGTTCTTCCTAGGCTTCTTCTTTTTATTACTACACTGCATGCAAATGCACTGTTCTGTTCTTCCTGGGCTTCTTCTTATTATTATTACATTGCATGTCAATGCAATGTACTTTTATCCCTGTTCTTGTTATTATTTAGACAAGGTGAACTCCCCACTGTGGAATGTAGAAAGGTGCTACAAGGACAAACACACACACATTACGTCAACCACCCAAATATGATGTACTTTGATTCAACTTCATGTTTTTTTTTTTTTTTTCATACTTGATCGTACAGACAAGTGTCTAGTCTCGTTGGAAAGCCCCGCTTCTGCTCTTTTGTGCAATATAGGTCTCATCTCGCTGCAACTAATAATCACGGAGCAATGTAACAGAGAACAATGGGTGTGTTTTTTGACACACTTTAAACGATTTCGGGCAGTATCCTTCCCTTGCCCCTTGCATTTTAAAGTCCTGTTACTCCTCGACAGCTTGCCTGGTTGGCCCCCTCAGACAGTGATTTCGAGCAGAACTAGTAGTGCCCTGGCCAGAACTAGGGGCTGGGCACTACCGGGCCCTATGGTAATTCGAACACTGCTTACTAGTGATGCGCGGGTGGGCTTTTTTTAAAACCCGCCCCAACCCGACTTTTCAGGAGATCCAAACCGCCCCGCCCAATCCGCAAAAATATGTTCGAATTGTGACCCAAATCCGACCCGACCCGCGGAAAGGAAAAAACGCATTTAACGTCTTTCCTAGCCTAATTAGCCCACATGAGGACAACAGCGGGTTACAATAATCGGTCATTTTGACAATCTGCGCTCCTCCACACCATTCATAATCTGCAGCCTAGACATAGCTAGTGTTAAATCTCATCTTCATAACAAGTTGCCATTCATATTTCCCCTTGCAACTTCATAGGCTAGCCTACTTTTGCGTTTAACACTGCCAAGCATTTAACAAGCACAGCTGTTTATTCGTGTAGCCTATGACAGAAGCGAGGTGTTCTCGCATTGTGCACAACCTTCGATATCCCAGATCATTAGGCTCCATGTCCATAAAGTAGCGAATGCGCGATTGACTTTTTCAGTCAGTCACGCATGGCGCAATTGGGTGCTGAATTTAGGAGAAATTATGTTTTGCGCTCGACCACACCTCCTGTATTGCAGGCGCATCGCCACCTAATATGTCGGAAGTTAACAAGTGAGAAATGTGCATTTTTACTTTTTTGACCCGACCCCCCCGCAATATTTAGAAAAAACTATTAGGCCTACCCAAATCCGCCCGACCCGCGGGTAAACCCGCGGATATCCGCGGGTAATGGGCTGAACCGCGCATCACTACTGCTTACCAACGAACGACGTACAAAAGACATTCGTAGCAAAGAAACTATCAGGAAATACATAAAGCATCAAAATAAAAGTAAACAGTTTATATCCTTCAGCTCCTGTTCAATAGGGTTATTTCCCACAGATAAGCGTTTGAGTTAGACATCACACCTTGACACCATGTTTTTCAATAATTAGAATTGCCAAACTTAGGGCAAACTTACTTGTCCATGATTATCTTCTCAAGACTTGTCATGTGATTCTTGTAAACACCGAAAGTGTAGTATAGCAGGGTGTTGCACGGCAGAGTTGGGGGTTTACGGCAAAGCCACGTCAACCCTGTACGGATGTCTGGGTACTCACAACAACAGTTCCCCTTGCCAGACAGTGCCACTCCATCCCACTTGATGTTGCAGATCACCTTCTCCACCACTTTAACACCCTTGGGGTTCTTGGCCACAAAAAATCCGATGAAGTCGTTGCGGTCTGGATCCGTGTCCCTGTGTCGCTTGAGTATCTGTATACCCTCACTGGACTGAACCAGGCAGACCGCCACCGCCACCTGGCCCACCCATGGCAAGGTAAACCGGGCTGTGTAGGTGCCATTCTGGTGGTCCAGAACCTCTCCAAACACACTAGCCTAGCATCCAGGAAAAAAACATATTTTGGAAAGTAAACAGCCCTATTTAAAATTTTACTAACTTAGAGTTAAGTACAGACAAACATTTTCTTCTCGGTTCATGGTTTAGCAATGCAGCCTGCTTGCAGTAAAGTAACAGTCTTTGAAATTGTAATCCCTTACTTTACTCATTACTTGAAAAAAAATAATCAGATCAGTAACACATACTTCTAAAGCTTTACTGCCTATCAGTGATGAAGAGTAACCTTCATATGTAATTTGTGATATTCTTTACTCCAAGCAAGCCCGGTGATCCGGTGTGAAATGGGTTTTATGCATGTTAAATATGACCATGAGCTAGAGCAAGCGTCACCAAATGTTTTTCTCCGGGGGCCACATTATCGGTCCTGGCTGTGATGGGGGGCAGAGTTCGGGTCAGCTCATTGGCCGCGTTCAGACTGCAGACGAATCTGATTCGTATCTGATTCCTTCTCATATCCGATTTTTAGGGCTGACTGTTCACACTGCCTTTAGCAAGTGTCCAAATCGGATATGGCTCTGATCAGACTGGGTCACATTAGTAACAGATCTGACAGGTTGCTGTAGCAACGAAAACAAACATTTCTGCCATCACGAGGAAATACTTAATAATTTGGTGTGATTAAACATAGAACAATACAACTAGGTGAGTGTTCATGGAATGCATGCATATGTGTATGCATTTGCGCGACAGAAACCGAAACTAATCAGTGGCATGCTCCGCTTCAAACTGTTGGAAGGCTATTTAATTATTTAACGCCATTTAATAGAACAATGTGGATTCTTGCAACTTCCATAGAAACAGAGCAGAGACTGCCAGCCAAAATCCGATTTTTAGCCCATTCAGATTTGTATCGGATGTCACTTTTGAAGTCTGAACAGTGACAGGTCACATGAAATCCGATTTTTACGAAACGGTTGCAAACCACATCCAGGAGGTAGTTTCATATCGCATTCATATCGGATATGGACAGATGCGTCTCAGTCTGAACAGCTCCCAACACTCAGATCAGATTTGACTGTCCGTGACGTGACTTTACGTGTGTGACCGCCAACCTATTTTGAGTTTAGGAGCAACGTTACGGCTATGTTATGTCTTTTGACCATGTTATATTAAACGTGACTTAACAATACTCAATGCTAAATAGAGCATTATAGCCTACAGTCTCTGCTCT
This sequence comes from Sardina pilchardus, assembly GCF_963854185.1. Classification (NCBI taxonomy): domain Eukaryota; kingdom Metazoa; phylum Chordata; class Actinopteri; order Clupeiformes; family Clupeidae; genus Sardina; species Sardina pilchardus. Next base: position 17,674,331 of record NC_085001.1, on the reverse strand, counting down.
GTTTCTATAGAAGTTGCAAGAATCCACATTGGTTACAGCAATTCTGACGTTACGCACCAGCAACTGGTGTATAAAATTCTGGGCAGCAGAAACAGCCAAGTAAAGAGGGTAGCACCGTAACTCGATAAGGACATCGATAAGGACATTGATATTGCATAAGCTAAAACTGCTGGACAAGCCCCCCTGGCTAACCTCTACACATAGTAGGCAACACAAACATTTAATGAAATAGATCAGCACGCACGTAGCACAAACGATCGCAACTATTTTGAGGAGATTTGGACGCTGAATGGGACTGAATGACGTCACGCCTGTAACAAAGCGTGATAACTTAAAAAGCTTAGCTGAACAAATGTTTTACGGCACAAATCAGCACAAACGTAGCACAAACGATTGAGACCATTTTTGGGAGTTTTGGACATTGATGGGGGGCTGGTGACGTCACGCGAGTAATAAATAAACCATAATAACGTAGAAAACATAGTAGCACAAATGTTTCTTTTAACGGCACAAATCAGCACAAATGTACCACAAACGATTGAGACCATTTTTGGAAGATTTGGACATTGATGGGGGGCTGAGTGACGTCACGCGTGTAACGAATTAAGTGGAATAGCTTAAAAAACATAGCAACACAAATGTTAAATTTAACGGCACAAACCAGCACAAACGTAGCACAAACGATTGAGACCATTTTGGGGAAATATGGACATGTATGGGGGGGCTGAGTGACGTCACTGACCAGAAAATGTAAAGTTGAATTACTTAAAGGGTCACTGCACCCTAAAATAGGTTTTTTGAGCTGTTGATTGATTGAAAATACTCATAAGTGGTGAACTGTACTATTACCAGGGTTAATATTGACAAAAATCGTGTTTCTCGACAAAAGTAACATTTCGTCTGACTTTGCATTGGAGATATTGCTCTCTCGCGCATACTACCGTTTGAAAACATGCCATGGCATGTTGGTCCAAAATACTATTGGAATGCTGACGTTGTCCTGCACTTCTAGTCCGACACTACGTCACCGGGTCGTTACAAATTAGGACTGAAACGCCCCAACACCTGCTGCCCTGATTAGCCTACCTGTGATAAACCATGTCTGCAGCATTCATTCCCAGATTGACACGAAATCACCATGGTTGATTGGTTGCAGCAGTGCTGCACTCTCTCTCCAAATTTCAGAACGTCTCGCCCATTTTCAAAGCCGTTTTCAGAAATGTGAAGTGGGTGGAGTTATGGGGTGAAGTGACTCTTTAAAAACCCTTAAAGGTATACTATGCAGGATTGGCGATTTCATCGCCGGTTTCGCTTTCACTTTTCACTTTCGCTCGTTTTATGCTTGCATATTTCTCTGCAGAGCTTCCCCTACAGCTTTAGCGTGTATATTTGACAAAACTCCTCAATCGGTCAGTCTGCCGTGCCTTTTCATGAGACTTTACATGACACTTCCTGGAGTAGAGCATGGGTGCGTGCCCGGTGTCTCCTGAAGTTGCAAGTGTGGTTTTACCGCTACAGACCACTAGAGCGGCCAAAAAAAACACCGTTCGACCGGTAATGACTCATTTAATCATATATAACAGTATGAAACGAATTGATTAACTGAAAAACGTTGCATAGGGTATCCGCCGTTCATTCCGACATACCAGCACTCCGACATTGACGTCCAATTGTCGTAGTGGAGGCATGTCTCTTTATGGGAAAAAGTCCCACCACTCCGATATTTTTTTTTTTCATGGTCGCAGTGGCGGTACTGTACTTTTTTTTCAAACAACGTGCCATTCCGACATGAGGTCATTAATAGGCTATTAATATCATAACTATATCCAATTGTGTAAAATAATAAAGATTTACATTTAAAATGTCATTGTGAAGACTTCTTGATATGGTTATGTGGGTCTGTTGCGTGCGCGACTCGGGGAAGTGAAAGCAGTTCTCATAGATATAAGTCCATTCTTCTCTGTCTCATTATTCGCGGACTAAATGGAGCTAAATTAAGTTATTATTTTGCTGTCACTTCGTCTGTTTCATGGCCTAGAAGGTTGTATTTGGTATCTGTGGATAGCTCTAGCTCTCCTCTTTTATCTAACATGCAAGCCATATATTTTTGACCAGGGTTTTTCACGAGTAAATGAAACGAAAGTAGCGGTAGCCGAAGCTATATGACATTCTTATTTGTTTGTCACTTCGTCTGTTTTTATAACACAAAAGGGTAGGCCTAAATGTGTTTGGTATCAATGGAACGCTTTGTTTCTCCTCTTTCATTTGATATGTTTGTCATGTCTGTGCGATGCCTGGTCCCGCCCGGAGTAATTCAAGCGAGAGCAGAGCCTTCGTGGGTGAACGCAGAGCAATATAGACTATATTGTAGCGTGCCAGCATAGGCAGTCCCTAGTAATGAGTTCCCACAATGCTGTGCGAAGCATATCTGAATGTTAATGTTGATAACTGTTGAGTACTACAATGTTGTTTACGGTAATGCATTATCTTGAATGTTGTGGCTGTGTTCTGTAGTCACTAGAGTGCTTATTACTGGTGCGTGCTTCCAGCACAGCCTCTTACAGAGGTACAGTCCTGGGGCTTTAGGGCCGGGTCTGTCCCTACGTGTGTGCGTTCAGTGTGATAGAGACTAATAAAAACACTCTTAAGAAATCATTCCCGCTCTTTATTGCAAAACGCTACATTGGTGTCAGAAGTGGGATGTCGACCCCTTCAGTCATAGATGACAGTTCAACTGGACATCACGAAACCCCGGCCCTGAAGAGCCTCTTGCCGAGACGCCTGTACGACAGCGTCCAACCTAAAGGCCATCTGCTGGGCCCGGGAGATGGAGCCAGCATGCCGCGCTGTGTCAGCGAAGAGTTCCATCAGCCACCTCTGGAACCGTCAAGCCAAATTGACGGAGAATCTCGCGGAGTGCCCCGCTGGCCACAACCCGCCCTCCTTGGGAACATCGAGCACCGGCCCAGCGCGAGAACGACGGAGATCAGTCGCCGACCCAGCACGAAGTTGCCACGATACAACGGCGACAGTCCGCTGGAGACTTACTTGATCCAAGTTCGGCTGGCAGCCAGGTTAAACAGCTGGTCAGCAGAGGAGACTGGTGTCCAGGTGGCGTTGGCGCTGGAGGGAAAGGCCCTGCAGGTGCTAGAGGACCTTCCCCCTGAAGAACAAGCTAGTTGGCCCGGGATCGAAGCGGCCTTACAGCGAAGATATGGCCGGCGAGTCTTCACAGATGACGCCCGAGACCAACTGGCCTCCAGGCGCAGGAGCGAGAAGGAAAGTTTGGGCGCGTTCGCAGCAGACCTTCGTCTGTATGCACGGCGAGGCTATCCGGCGTTCAGCCCCAGCCAACAGGAGGAGTTGGCACTGCAGGCATTCGTGCGAGGAGTGCAGCCGGAGCGGCTGAGGGAGCACATCCGCCTGACCACCCCCAGCTCGCTGGTCGCAGCACTGGATGAGGCCGAGCGAGTGGAGCACATTTTGTGCCCAGCCGAACCGAAACATCGGGTACGCAAAGTGGAAGTGACAGAAGAGGAGGAAGAACTGGAGATGACACGACAAGCCACCACAACGACTAACCGACCACGACGCAGCCAACGAGACTCGAGGAGGGCGGCGAGGAACGACGGGTGTTATCGTTGTGGGGAGGTGGGACACATTGCCAGGAACTGTCCTGCTCCTGCTCCTGCGCCTCGCCCGCCCGTCCCGCAGTCAAACTAAAGGAGGATGACACGACGGGGGGGATGTCATCTTCAATATCGCCCACCTCCCTAAATCAAGACTATATACGGCTTGGGCGGTTGGGGCAGGCTAAAGGACTGTATGTGAACTGTGTGTTAGATGGGGTCCGGGGTCACGCATTGATTGACACGGGCTCGACCATATCGCTTGTGCGACCGGGCATTCTGCCAGACACTGCGACCACGAGACCTCCAGGTTGGGAGGAAACGAAGACACGTATCACCACCGTCACTGGCGAACAGGCTGAACTGTATGGGAAGAAAGCGGTGAATGTGTGCATTAACGGGAGGATGGTTCGCCACCAGCTTTGGCTGGCCCGAATCCAAGATGAGTGTATCCTTGGCCTGGATTTTTTGGAGAGATGGGGGGCTGTGGTGGATATCTCCCAAGCAAAGCTCCACCTGGGCTCGGACACTGTAATGCTCCACACGGCGGGAGAGAAGGAGCAGCTTAAAGCTAGCAGAACCAGCACGGCAACTGCAGTGGCAATGGAGCGGGTTGACCATTTCCCGCTTCAAGGGCTTGAGGCCACTCCCCGTCTCACTCGAAGTTTTCAACAAGGTCCGCCTGTCGAGTTTTCACCCACACAGGCCTCGCCCACTAGAAAGAGACGTCACCGAGGGCGAAAACGAAAGCAAACAGCGCGGCGTGCTATCTCAACCGGCCCGAGCACAACAGCGTCTGGGACTTTTAGCCAACCTCAACCGAGCCGGGGCACTGTCCGCTCTGCAGAGACGAGACTGGCTATCGAAGACTTGTGCTCGCGCAGCTCTGAGGGGCTGGAGGACCATCAGCGCAACCAGGTACGGGATCTACTTGAACGTTATGCCGATATCTTCGCCGCGAGGGATGAGGACTGCACCCGCACAAGTTTGGTTCAGCACGAGATCGACACTGGAGACGCCCGGCCCATTCGACTTCGCCCCCACCGACTACCGCTTGCCAAGAGAACGGCAGCAGAGGAGAAGATAAAGGAGATGGCTGAATCGGGTGTGATTGAACCTAGCAATAGCCCATGGGCGGCACCTGCAGTACTCGTTCGAAAAAAAGACAATTCTTGGCGATTCTGCGTTGACTACAGGCGCCTCAATCAGGTAACAAAAAAAGACTCATATCCCCTGCCTCGCATCGATGACGCTTTGGATAGTATCTCGGGCTCCAGCTGGTTTAGTTCGCTTGACCTACGTAGCGGGTATTGGCAGATTGAACTCGCCCCTGAAGCCCGCCCTAAGACTGCGTTTACGATAGGCCAGGGGTTATGGCAGTTCCGAGTGTTACCTTTCGGACTATGTAACGGGCCGGCGAATTTTGAACGGTTAATGGAGCGAGTCCTAGAGGGCATTCCCCGTAGCTGTTGCGTAGTGTACTTAGACGATATTCTGTGTCATGCGGACAGTTTTTCATCGGCTTTGGATAACCTGGGGAAGGTGTTCGATGCTATTCGCGGGGCGGGACTGAAACTGCACCCTAAAAAGTGCCACCTATTCCGGAGACAGACTGCGTTCCTGGGCCATGTTATAGGGGCAGAGGGGGTCGCTACTGATCCCGTTAAAGTGGACACTGTGAAAAACTGGCCTGTGCCGCACAACGGGTCAGAGCTCCGTAGTTTTCTAGGTCTGGCGTCCTATTATCGACGGTTCATTCAGGATTTTGCTACGGTCGCTAACCCGCTACATCAGCTGACACACAAAGGGCAGCTGTTCTCGTGGTCTCAGGACTGTGATGTTGCGTTCAGTCAGCTCCGGAGAGCGCTGTGTGAGGCCCCGGTACTTGCTTTCCCCAACCCACTGCTATCTTTCACCCTCGACACGGATGCCAGCGACGTGGGGGTCGGCGCAGTTCTCTCTCAGGAGGGAGAACAGGGGGAACAAGTAATAGCGTACTTCAGCCGGTCACTCAGTCGGGCAGAGCGAAATTATTGCGTAACCCGACGAGAGCTGTTAGCAGTGGTGTTAGGTATCCGCCACTTTCGTACGTACTTGTATGGCAAGCGTTTCCTGTTAAGAACTGATCATGCCTCACTCACCTGGCTTCTGAGTTTTAAGGAGCCAGAGGGCCAGCTAGCTCGGTGGCTAGAGACTCTGCAAGACTATGATTTTGAGATTCGCCACCGAGCAGGCAGGTTACACGGCAATGCAGACGCTTTGTCCAGACGTCCTTGTGTGGCGGAGCAGTGCCGCCATTGTCAGCGCAAAGAGGAGAGCAGACTGGGTGATTCCAGTCCGGAGCTCCAGATCGTCCGTCGTCTGCGGGCCGGGCCATCGGCGAGCGCCGCAACCCAGCACGGCACAGCCAGCAGAACCAGCAGAGAGGCGGCGACGAGCATCGCACCCCAGCACGGCACAGCCAGCAGAGAGGCGGCGGCGAGCATCGCACCCCAGCACGGCACAGCCAGCAGAGAGGCGGCGGCGAGCATCGCACCCCAGCACGGCACAGCCAGCAGAGAGGCGGCGGCGAGCATCGCACCCCAGCACGGCACAGCCAGCAGAGAGGCGGCGGCGAGCATCGCACCCCAGCACGGCACAGCCAGCAGAGAGGCGGCGGCGAGCATCGCACCCCAGCACGGCACAGCCAGCAGAGAGGCGGCGGCGAGCATCGCACCCCAGCACAGCGCAGTCGGCGGAGAGGCGGCGACAGCGAACTTCGCACCCCAGCCAGGTGGGATCGGCGGAGGGGATGTGGGTGTGGCGTCGCAGACCTGCAGAGCCACGAACGTAGGAGCAGGCTTACAGACAGGGCCGTTGGACATGATTGCTGCGGAGGAGTTGCAGGAGGCTCAAGCAGAAGACCCCGTCCTCACCCGTGTCTTGTCCTGGGTCGAGGCGGGGCAACGGCCACCGTGGACTGATGTCTCTGCACTGGACCCTGAGACCAAGGCACTTCACTCACAGTGGCTTGCCATTGTTTTATGCAATGGGCTCCTGTATCGACGCTGGCGGGCTCCTGACGGACAGTTTGACATTTTCCAGTTGTTAGTTCCAGCCAGTCTGCGAGCTCGTGTCTTGGAGCTGGTGCACGGCGCAGTGGGGGCTGCTCACTTCGGCATTTCTAAGACACTCCACCGCTTGAGAAGCCACTTCTACTGGCCTGGATGCCGACACGACGTGCAACTCTATGTGCACTGCTGTGACCCCTGCACAGCCAAGAAGGGGCCTACACAACGTTCCCACGCTCCGTTGCAGCAGTATGCAGTGGGGGCTCCCATGGAGCGGGTAGCTGTGGACGTTCTTGGTCCTTTTCCCCTCTCTGACCTGGGGAACCGCTACGTCATTGTGGCCATGGACTATTTTACAAAGTGGCCCGAGGCGTATGCAGTACCTGATCAGAGTGCTCCTACGACAGCGGATAAGTTAGTCACAGAGATGTTTTGCCGTTTCGGAGCTCCGGGAGAGCTCCACAGTGACCAGGGGCGGAATTTCGAGGCGGAGGTGTTCGCCGAGGTCTGCCAGCGGCTGGGTGTCCGTAAAACACGGACGACACCGCTCCACCCACAAAGTGACGGGCTGGTGGAGCGGTTCAACCGGACACTTGCTGTACAGTTGGCCATCTTGACAGACCGCCGGCAGCAGGACTGGGACCGTCATTTGCCCCTGGTCCTTTGGGCATACCGGACTGCTGTACAGGAATCAACTAAGTGTACTCCCGCAGCCCTAATGTTTGGACGGGAGTTGCGCACACCCATTGACTTGGTGTTCGGTGCACCCCCCGAGCCCGAAATTGGAGGCAAGCCTGGTATGGACTATTACAGACAATTGCGCGAGAGGCTGAGAGAGGTGCACGAGATGGCCAGACGAGCCATGGGTGCTGCTGGCGTGAAGCAAAAGCGGGCTTATGACACACGTTGCTGCGGCCAGGAGTTCCAGGCCGGTGACCAGGTCTGGGTATTCTGCCCAGACAGGAAAAAGGGCATATCCCCTAAGCTGTCAAGCCAGTGGGTAGGACCGTGTGGTGTATTAGAGAGACTGTCAGACGTGGTTTACCGAGTCCAGATAGTGGGGCGTCGGAGGACTGTGGCTCTCCATCGGGACCGGCTGGCCCCATACCGGCCACAAGCACAAGCTGAGGTGCAAAATGACTGCGAGGCAGCGGCCACTATCCCAACACCTGCGCCGTCTCCACCAGCAGCATCAGCTGGGCGCTCACAGCGACCACACCGGATGCCGGCACGCCTGCAGGATTTTGTGTTGAAGGCTTGGGTTGATGAGGACACTGACCAGCCTTAGTGGGGGCTATGTAGCGTGCCAGCATAGGCAGTCCCTAGTAATGAGTTCCCACAATGCTGTGCGAAGCATATCTGAATGTTAATGTTGATAACTGTTGAGTACTACAATGTTGTTTACGGTAATGCATTATCTTGAATGTTGTGGCTGTGTTCTGTAGTCACTAGAGTGCTTATTACTGGTGTGTGCTTCCAGCACAGCCTCTTACAGAGGTACAGTCCTGGGGCTTTAGGGCCGGGTCTGTCCCTACGTGTGTGCGTTCAGTGTGATAGAGACTAATAAAAACACTCTTAAGAAATCATTCCCGCTCTTTATTGCAAAACGCTACAATATTATATACTTTGATTTAAATTCATGATTGTATTTTATTTTCATACTTGATTGTACAGACACATGTCTAGTCTCGTTGGAAAGCCCCGGTTCTGCTCTTTCATGCAATATAGGTCTCATCTCGCTGTGACTAATAATCGCGGAGCAATGTAACAGAGAAGAATGGGTGTGTTTTTTGACGCATTTTGCGTCCGTCGGGCTCATAGGGTCCGTTAAATTGACTTGGAAAAAAAAATAAGATTTGTAAACTGTCGGAATGGGGGTACTAAAATGTGTCGGATTGGCAGCATGTCTAAATAGCAGCATGTCGAAATAGAGGCATATCTAAATGGAAGCATGTCGTAGTGGTGGCATGTCTGAGTGGCAGCATGTAACCGTTGCATAGTATACAGTACCTTTAAAAAGGAACTATTCAGGATTGGCGATTTCATCTCTGGTTTCGGTTTCGTTTTTGCTCGTTTTGTGCTTGCATATTTCTCTGCAGAGCTTCCCCGACAGCTTTAGCGTGTTTATACATATAAAGGCTATATATAAATATATAAATTGCAAGCGTGGTTCTTCTTGTTCCTTACGCATCTCAGACTTCCAGATGTAAACAAGGAGCGATCGTCTCCTGCAGAAACTACAAGGTTGCAATAGCGGATAGGGGCACTGGGGGTGGGAGGAAATATTACTGTTTCGATGAAACTGGTCAGTTAAGCAAAACAACGATTTCTGAGCGATTTTATGACTATGAAAAAGTTGCATAGGGTCAGCACAAGCACAACAATATTTTTTACGGCACAAACCGGCGCAAACGTAGCACAAACGAATAGCAGTGTTTTTAATCATTTTTGAATAACATGGGGGGCAAGCTAATGCATTTTCATGAATCACTTTTTAAATGTGGGTTTCCAAGTAATTTCAGTGTAACTGTAATTGGGTTATTGTTGTTCATCTATTCTTGTCATACAGTATGTTGTCTTTTTAACTAATACAATGTTTTACACAGCAACCTTTTTTACATTTACATGCAATGTTAATTCCTTCCATGGAATTACATTTTCTAGTTTATTTACTTATTTCTTTTTCTGTAGATTGATCTTTTTGACGGTATCCTGTTTGTGATGCTGGCTGGTGGGGGGTGGGATGATGGGGGGGGGGGGGGGGCTAACTTGGGGAGCACTGTTGGAGAGAGTGTTGGCAGAGACGGTTTATAAAGCGAGACGACTCATATGAGGGTCAATTCCGGTTACCCTGTGACGTAGTGCCACTCCCATTTAGGAGGCAAACGGGAAGCAAACGGGAGAAATAAACCTTATCTCGGATTATGACCATTCCCTTAGCCCTACATTCAGCAATGCAAGTAACGAACCCATATTCTACAAGGCACACGTCTTTCTAACATTCCCACATTGAAATCGTATTTTCCAGCGTGATAAATACATAGCAAAGTAACTTTGTTCACGACCTGTCCCTCCTGACCTGACCTGTCTCCGCTAATTGCGCAGGCCACCTAGCCTGGCTAACGCCTCCCACTTCTCAAATGAGACGTGGTCTGGCAACCAGATGTTCATTTTCTTGTATTTGAAAAAATCCCCAGATCCGTTCATTGGGCGCCACGGATGTCAATCAAATGCGTCTCTGCATAGCTCATCATGGTCTTGCTTTCTCCCCTGTTCTGTGATTGGCCCCCAACATCAGGCGAAAATGGGGGCGTTAGTTTCCAGACTGCCTTAGCAGCGTGAAAGAAATCACCGCGCAAGGCAGTATGGGAAACCCAGGCTACAGGCCACCTGTTATCAAAGGCACACTGCTTCTGCTGCCTCTACACTGGTCTAAACCGATTACTCGTCACTGATCACGCCCAGATAGGAGGCGGAAGTGGGCACCATTTAATTCCATTGAAAACCCCCTTTATGATTCATCTTCCTTACTATACGATCTTTGGTGTTGGTGTGTGAATGTGTGAGTGTCCTTGTTCTTGTGTCTGGACATGGTACTTGCTCTTTATTATTTTTCATATTATCACTGTCGAAAATGAGATGGTACATCCCAAAGGCAGACACCCCCCCCCCCCCCCCCCCCACGACGACGACAACCAAATTTCAGACCCCTGGATCCTCCAGCTTACATTCAAGACTCTATTTAAGACCTTTTCTATACCACTTTGAATGAAATTCCATACCAACTGGTTATCCGTTCGCCCCTTATACAGCACAAAGTGTATGGGCTACAACCAAGGTAGCCTGGTAGCCTACTTTGGTGGCACTGTATGTGTATACAGTATATGTGTACATGTGTCTGTGTCTGTGTCTGTGGGGGTGGGGGGTGGGGGGGGGGGGGGGGGGGGGGGTGGGTGGGTGGGTGGAGGGGTGCATATTAATTAAAGAATATCATACAAATTACATATAAAGGCTACTCTTCACTTAAAATATAATGTGGGTGTGTGCAATCTACAAAAGTCTTTTTTTTTTTATTTGAACATGGTTCAGGCCTTAAAACAAAGACAATATCTGAGCCTGAATTATCAGGCTTTTGAAGAGGTCATAGGCCTTATGGAAACCTATTAGCATATCCTACTGAAGTAAGTATGACAAGATAGGCTATTGGAACAAATCAGAACCTATAAACTAGCCTACATTAAGCTTGCATTTGTAAAGTTGATCTGAAATGTTTAACCTGCTGCCTAAGTTACTTGCAGATTATTTTGCTTAACTAACAATGTTGTGGAAACAGTATTCATTCACATTGCATGTTAAACTGTGCCCTGAAGGAAGGAATATTCCAGATGAATAGAACGTTTCTTTGAAAGATTTCAGCATGCCAATCATCATTGCTTTTGTAGAATGGCACATGCCAGTTAAGGAGCAATTCATCTTTTATTTGCATAGCCTTTGATATACTGATGAAGTTCTCTGTTAAAGTTGTCTGAATTCGCTTCACCGTTTACACCATAAATTGTTCAAAATGAATGAATTCTTCATCACAGAATCTCGTTGTAGCCTATGCTACGTCTATTTTTACATAACTCAAGACGGCAACATAAGGTTAGCGGTCTTGTAGTGATAACGTTTGCAATATTAGAAGAAAACACGCTGCCACACTGCTATAGCCTACCAATTCACTCGTTTTGAATATAATTGTCAAAGGTTAACTATACCAGCTGTGACACCCCTGTCCTCTGACATGTCAGACGCACCTGCGCTTGCACACACTTTCACTTTAGAATGGCGTGACTGAGGGATGAGAACCGCGAACACAAGTTGCAAAATAAAAGCGTGTTTGTTTATTTTCGGAATAGACGCATATTTTCCCTTTGGGATCTGCAATAGTACGGTCTCTACCGAAATTAATTGACTACTTAGTTGTACTAAAACCTTGTGAATTATATCTATGGCTGTGGCTCTGTAGCGCAGAATCAACTTCACTGACAACTTCACTGACACTGACGAAATGCGAGATCAGACGAAATGCGTAGTTTAGAGCATGGAATCGTACCAGCGTACTAGGAGGTCAAAATGCGTGCCCGCTACGCAAAATGCGTACATGTTGGCAGGTCTGCAAAGGGCTATCCTTAAAATAAAGAATTGAAAAGAATTGTTTATCATTGTGACCTCGAATTCCCCTAACATGAGAAACAGCCCTACAAGCAAAGCAGCGAATTCGGCTACACTCTCCACGCCGTCTGTGTGGCAGGAGCTTGGCACTGCAGCGGTGCAAGGAAGACTGGCTGGATTAGGTTACGCGCAGTGTTCGAATTACCTCGTCGTTACCTAGTCAAACAAATATGTCAAACAAATTTGGATGCAATATGAGTCTTGAATTGGATACCATACAGGAATCTCAAAACCGGATTATGAACGTGCCTTGTCATAGAGAAACAAATAATGAACATAGGCTATTATGCCACACAAAAACATGAGTGGAGCTAAATGAAGTTACAGTATTATTTTGCTGTCACGTCGTCTGTTTTATGACCAAATAGGTTGTATTTGGTGTCTGTGGATAGCTCTGTGTCTCCCCTTTCATCTGGTATGCGTGCCATATCGTTTTGATCGCGGGTTCACCAATCAAACGGTAGCGTAAGCTATATGTACCAAAGTGAGTCCTAGGACCGAGCAGGTGACCCAATTGAATGGATAAAGGAGGCTGAATTACTCAATAAATAAATTCTTTATTTCTTTTCAAAAGGGCTCCAGGAGGGAGGGGACAGACAGAGCAGGGAATGACAAGGGGGGTAGCTGTGACTGCCTCCATAGTACTAGTCCGACAAACACCAACTACATCGCTCCACTAAAAAGTTACAGTTATGCTGTCACACAGGTGTTGGTCACACAGCAAACATTAAGAGGCATATCATTACACTGCAAACATCAGGAGTTCAAACCCACACTGGCCACTAGGGCATTAAGTAGACACTAAGGTGGAGCTCTGTTATCTAGGAGTTTAGCTGGAGGAGCAAGTCACAGCCAAGGGACCGGAGAAATAAACAACACAAATACAAAAGAAAACTAAATTTAAACCGGGGGAAGAGTTGAATTAAAGAAGGGAATGTAACTAAGCAGCCCTTTGTCTCACGACAGGAGATGTGCTGAACGGGCTGCTTCAAGAACACTGGTCAGCTAGACCAGTGACGAGTGGGAAAGGGCAAACAAACTAATAAAATAAACCAAAATACAAACACAACAAAGGTGGCTGTAAACGCAATTAACTAACTGACTAAAGACACAAAAATAAGTAGGGGAAAACAGTGGTCATGCTGCTGTGATGCCAGTCAGCTGCGATCTTCCAAACGCTCCATTCTCCCACAATGTGGCCTGCTCCCAGCGACCGGCAACTTGCACTCTACCAGTCTCTATATATCCGGGAGTGCAGTGCTCATTAAGTCTCACGCCACAGGTGGATACAATCAAGATCCGCCTCCCAGAGAGGCATGCTACATATATATGACATTATTATTTGTTTGTCACTTCGTCTGTTTTTGTAACACAAAAGGATCGATGTATTTGGTATCAATGGAACACTATGTTTCTCCTCTTTCATTTGATATGCGTGGCATGTCTGTGCAATGCCGGGTTTGCGAGTAATTCAAGCGAGAGTAGCCTAATGGATGCACGGGTGAACGCAGGGCAATATCTATAGACTGTATATGATATACTTTGATTTAACTTCATGATTTTTTTAAATGTTCATACCTGATCGTAGCCTACAGACAAGTGTCTAGTCTCGTTGGAAAGCCCCGCTTGCTCTTTCGTGCAATTAAGGTCTAATCTCGCTGCAACTAATAATCACGGAGCAATGTAACAGAGAAGAATGGGTGTGTTTTTTGACGCACTTTACGCAAACGATTTCGGCCTTTGTCATCGATGTCATTACGCGCAGAGAATCCTCTCTCGCATTCTGCCGAAGTAGGTAAAAACGTGTTGCCTGCGATGAGTTTCTTCAGGCAGTAGGCCTACCCTTCCCTTGCCCCCTTGCATTTTAAAGTCCCTATACTCCTCAACAGCCTGCCTGGTTGGCCCCCTCAGACAGTGATTTCGAGCAGAACTAGTGGTGCCCTGGCCAGAACTGGGGCTGGGCACTACCGGGCCCTATGGTAATTCGAACACTGGTTACGCGCCGAGTGATTTGTAATTTTGAGTAATCACTTAGGACAAGCCCCTACACCATTTCATCTGTTCATGACTGTAGGCCGAAGTCAATACTCATAGGATAATAATGAGCGGAGACTAACGGGGGCCTTTTATTAAAGCTCAGAGGAAAAGAGCTGATGCCGGCCCGCTTCCCTTTCAAAGGATCGGCTTCTCTCCCCCTGAACACGGCACCCTGCTCAGCGCCCAATGGCCAGCAGCAGCAACGCCTCTGAGCTCTCTCTGCACACACACACTTACACGTACATACACACGTACACACACATGCAACACACCCACACACACATTTAACTCACAAAAAACACACACACAAGCCCCTCACTTTTGTTTCCACACAAACAAAAACAAACAGGAAAGGCTGAGGCACAGTGGTGGTGTAAGAATGTAAGCCAGCCTTTAGAGAGACTCCGGTGGTCTCACACAGTGCTGCATCTCACAAAACGTATTCAAGGATGTGTGTGTGTGTGTGTGTGTGTGTAGGTGCGTGTGTGTGTGTACTGTGGATCTGTGTGTGTGTGTGTGTGTGTGAATGCATGTGGGCGTGTTTGTGCAATTTTTTATACATGTGTGTGTAGGTATGTGTCTGTGTGTGTGTATTTATGTGTGTGTGTGTGTGCCTGTGCTTGTCTGTGTTTGTGTGTGTGTGTTCCTATATGTTTGTGTGTGTGTGTGTGTGTGTATGACCGTAGCATCCAGCACCCAGAGCAACCATTCTCTTTTAAAACATATTTGGAAACTAGTTGATTAAAGGTGTCTAATTGTGTCACTAAAGGCTGGCTTACATTGCACAATTTTGGCCTGTTTTAACAGTCTGCGACTAAATTTCCAAAATCGGGAGTTGTACTAGAATCGCAGCGCGCTCCCGTCATCTAAATCGTTTAGTGTAAGGTGCCAATCTTAGCGGTTTTAAGTCCGTCGGAGGCAGTCTTTTTCTAGTTTTGCCGTTACGACAATATCAAACATGTTTGATATTATCGGAAGTCTTTTCAGTCGTGGCTCATGCAAATAGTGACGTGAACATTAAAAACCAATAGTAACCTTGCGCGAACACGAAAACAGGAAGGGGCAAAATAGGCGACAGCTGTAGCCTATATGATTATTTGTTATTTCATTTCTTATAATTTATTAGTCGGCTGTTCTACGTGACAGAACAACTCTATATCTGTTAGTGATGTCACACATCAAACAATGCTGCAGAAACGCAAAAAAATTACTTTGATATGAGTAGGCTATCATGTGAGTTCCTGTTAATGATGACGTGTAGCCTATGGCACGATGGAAATAATTTGAAGGAATCTAGCAGCAGTCTTGTAAATAGTGACCCACAGTCTTTGCAAAATCCTAATCTGAGACTGGCCTGTGACTAGAAACTCAATGAATTGTCTTTAGATGTGAGAGGGTCTGAGATAGTCTTTCAAAAATCTTTTCCAAATCTTTGCAAAGTCTGTCAATGTATGTTTCTAGGACAAAAACTAGCAGAGATTGAGATGTGTGTTTGGAACAGTTTTTCCAATCCCCAGGGGGGGATTTAGACTCCAGAGGGTTAATACCACCATCTACAGGCCGATGGTACAGTCCTCAATGTACATATAAAGCCATTTATTTTATAGCCCCCCATGGATGAAATTCCACAAAACTTGGCATACTCCTCATACTCCTGAAGATAGTGGCAATTAAAGCATTATGTCATTGCATTTTCAATTTTTACCATGGGGGTGCAAATCACAAATGACTGGTTATAAGCTAAGTTGATGGTCATCCTTGGTGCCACGGTTCAGGTAGTCATGTAGGAAAAACTTTAATTTTTGGGCTTCGGGCGGGGCCAGCGCGGGGGTGGAGTGACCCCCGGGGACGAAACTTCATTTTTTTCGCTATATATATCTATATGTAATAAACTTGCATAACAATGATTAAAATGAAACAAAACTAGATGTACCGCAAAGCGATACACAATATGACCGCCGCTCAGTCCTGCACATTCTCTCCGCAAATATCAATCACGCTTGTGTTTCCATCGCCTACTCCATCCCTACTGCAACTTTTATGTATGTAAATGAGTGTGTGCATGTGTGCGCTTGCTTTTGTGTATGAGTGCTTCTCTGTCTAGTGTGAGTGTGTGTCTGCTTGTGTGTGTGTTTAATGTGTCTCTGAGTATATGTTCACTGTGTTCTCTGCCGTCACTGTCACTCCAATATCAGATAACACACACACACACACACTCACATGCGCGCGTGCGCACACACACACACACACACAAACACACATACACAGGCACACACTCACACACACACACTCGCGCACACACACACACACACACACACACACACACACACACACACAAACACACACACACAGGCACACCCAGAGAGAGAGAGAGAGAAAGAGAGAACACACACAGAATACACACAGATAACACAGACACACAGAGAGAGAGAGAGAGAGAAAGAAAGAGAACACACACAGAACATGCACATACACACATATACACACATGCAAACACACAGATGGGCACACAGAAACGCACCCACACACTATAGTACATCACACACACACTCACTTCTCAGCTCCGGTGGTCTCACAAAATGTACTCAAAGATGTGTGTGTGCATGTGTGTGTAGGTGTGTGTGTGTGTGTGTGTAAGGGTGTATGTGTGCATGCGTGTGGGCGTGTTTGTGCATGTGTTTGTATAATGTTTTATGTACATGTGTGTATGTAGTGGTGCGTGTGTGTGTAGGTATGTGTGTGTGTGTGTGTGTATTATGTGTGTGTGTGTGTGTGTGTGTGTGTGTGTGTGTTCCTGCATGTTTGTTGCACCCAGAGCAACCATTCTCTTTTAAAACATATTTGGAAACTAGTTGATTAAAGGTTTCTAATGGTGTCACTTATATGTTTCTAGGACAAAAACTAGCAGAGATTGAGATGTTTGGAACAGTTTTTGAAATCCCCAGGGGGGGATTTAGACTCCAGATAATACCACCATCTACTGGCCGATGGGTATACAGTCCTGAATGTACACATAAATCCATTTATTTTATAGCCCCCCATGGATGAAATTCCACAAAACTTGGCTTACTCCCAGAGGGTGTCAGGTTAATCATACACATGAAATTTGGTGCAGTTCATAACATCTCATCTGAAGATATGGGCAATTAAAGCAATATTACATTGCATTTTCAATTTTTACGATGGGGGGGCAAATCACAAATGACTGGTTATAAGCTAAGTTGATGCAAGCTCTAGAGAACAACATACCATAAACATTTTGTCATCCTCGGTGCCACGGTTCAGGTAGTTATGTAGGAAAAACTGTCATTTTTGGGCTTCGGGCGGGGGCAGCGCGGGGGTGGAGTGACCCCCGGGGACGAAACGAAAATTTTCCATAGAACTCTACTGGGGCTACATGCCCACCAAGTTTCATGCGCTCCGGTGTTACGGTGTCCCGGGAATCGTTGACGAAAAATGACGGGAAAAAAGAATTAAAAAAAAAAAAAAAACTTTGACAACAACTATATGACCGCTTCGCTAGCTACGCTAGCGGCGGTCATAATAATCACAACTGAGCTAAACAGCATAGACAGGATGATTAGAGTGAAATTACCTTTAATTTGTTTGAATAAGCCTTTGCTTGGAAGAAATCTCCTCCATAGCTTTTTGGTCTACCAGTGAAGTCCTTGGCAACAATGGTGGTGTGGAGTTCCTCTCCCACATAGTACTTATCCTTGAGGCCATTAATAATGAAGGTTGAGTGGTCCGGACTGGTGCACATCGTCACATTGGTAATCGGGCGGTCTGGTTCACTCCAGTAAACTGCCCTCTGTATCCGGTCCCACTCCTCTGCACCGATCCCCAGATCTTCTGGGATTTTGAGCATTTGTGTTTGGCTAACGAGTCTGTTGGTTCTGTTCTTTTGCTGATGAAGGAGAGGTCTTGGAAGAGGCTCATTACTGTCTCCAGTAGTGAATGACAACAGCATCTGAACAGAGGTAACCAAACAAAAAAAAACTACAATTATAGCATCGCAGCCATGCAACCAATTTTCGGTTGACAAACATTTCTGTGGAAAGGCATGTAAAACATATGCTATAGAGTTGAAAAGAATTGAGCTAATCTTTTAGTCAAGTGAGCGTTCCACAAGAACGTACCTGTTGTCACAAGAGAGTGAAATTCAAAATACCTAAATGTATTCATTTAAGTTGCGGTGTTTAAAGATATGCATGGCTTTCTGAGTATAGTGATCTAAGGTGGGTTTTTCTGTTAAGAAGTATTAACGTAGTTCAAAAAATGAATACAGCATATACGATGACGAGAGTTTGATACTTAAATGACCATGCACACTGTTCTGTGTGTTTGTAAATCAAGAAACAGCCATAACTGTTACGAAAACTAGATGGACTGCATAGGCTACTGCATAGCTGTACAAAATATGACCGCCACTCAGTTCTGCACATTCTCTCCACACAACTTAGGCTTAGTTCACACTGGCAGTCGAAATCCGATTTTTTGCTTATCTGGATTGTATCTAGCTTGAATTTTGGGTAGTCTGAACGGCACAAAACCGCATGAAATGCGATTTTTCCAATGCTGATTCGCACCACATGCGGAGGTGGTTTCAATATCACTTACTATCGGATATGACTCAATCTGAACAGTCGAACCACTTGAATAGGATTTCAACGTGCCCCTTTCGTCATTTGCACTGCGACAAACAATTGCAACGTAATTCTGAGTGACGGAAGTGATTGATTGATTGATTGATTCAGTGCGTGCGCCAGGGCTACCAGCAAAACAAAAACCAACGTCAGACTCAAGTCATCATTTCATGGTGAAACATAGAAAACTGTAACGTTAAGGGCGACGAGGTATTTGCGCCGCGGCTACGCATAATAAGTTGGAAAATATAAAAAATTAATCCACTTTCATCCATGACGACTTGGTTGTGTACAACTCTACCTAATGAATCCAGGTGTGTAGGGATGTAACGATGCATCGTACCGGTTGATAGAAAAAATGAATCGCGATGAGTCACGTGACTTACATCACGGGGCACAGAACGAGGGAAGACGAAGGAAGAATCCTTGAAAATGCTTGGATTTTAATGTGGTGTTTTCAAGGTTTGAAAAATACATCATTTATGAAGTTGTTTTGTTTTTTCCACGCGTTCGCGTCCAGTTTGACGTGTCTGGATTTCCGATAATGACAGCAATCTTGTGACGCTGATATTGACTTTTAATTTCTGCGCGTGTAAACTAGTCTAAGCTACTGTGCTTAAACGAAGTTAGCTGTGACAGACTAGCCTACTGGTTTTCATCGTTTTAACCACAAAGCCTGTCAACCTTAGGTCTAGTCAATTGTTTAGTTAACACCTTGTCATTTCGCATTTGTCCCGCCGTTCACCTCCATGCGCCCTATGTCATTCAGAACATATTTCGGGATAGCCATCTCACTACGCGAAAACGTATGATGAAAGTGCTAAGAGATTAACACGTTGGCATGCTTGGTAAACATCAGTCTTGCACATAATATTGAGCTGATTTTTTATAGTGGAAATGGCTTACTGTAGCATTTTGCTGATAGATGGAAAAAGTAGCCTATTAAAAGGCACAGTCTGAATTTTAATCCTAGCTCTCCATTTAGTGTGTGCACTTGAAAAACTATAATGATGTAGCATATAACAGTGGGGCCTGCCATTTATTTGGTTACATGCTGCCACTCAGACATGCCACCACTACGACATGCTGCTATTTAGACATGCTGCCAATCCGACACATTTTAGTAGCCCCATTCCGACAGTTTACAAATCCTATTTTTTTTCCAAGTCAATTTAACGGACCCTATGAGCCCGACGGACGCAAAGTGCGTCAAAAAACACACCCATTCTTCTCTGTTACATTGCTACGCGATTATTAGTCACAGCGAGATGAGACCTATATTGCATGAAAGAGCAGAACCGGGGCTTTCCAACGAGACTAGACACTTGTCTGTACGATCAAGTATGAAAATAAAATAAAATCATGAATTTAAATCAAAGTATATCATATTTACAGTCTACGTATATTGCTCTGCATTCACCCACGCAGCCACTGCTCTCGCTTGGATTACTCCGGGACCAGGCATCGCACAGACATGACACGCATATCAAATGAAAGAGGAGAAAGCTTTCCATTGATACCAAACACATCGATCCTGTGTGTTGTGTTATAAAAACAGACGAAGTGACAAACAAACAAGAATGTCATATAGCTTTGGCTACCGCTACTTTCGTTTGATTTACTCGTGAAACTGTGGTAAAAAATATATGGCTTGCATGTCAGATAAAAGAGGAGGGCTAGAGCTATCCACAGATATCAAATACAACCTTCTAGGCCATAAAACAGACGAAGTGACAGCAAAATAATAACTGTAACATTAATAGCCTATTAATTACCTCATGTCGGAATGGCACGTTGTTTGAAAAAAAAGTTAAATACCGCCACTGCGACCATGCAAAAAAAAAATGTCGGAGTGGTGGGACTTTTTCCCATAAGGAGACATGCCTCCACTACGACAATTGGACGTCAACGTCGGAGTGCTGGTACGTCGGAATGAACGGCGGATACCCATTTATTTTAAGAGGAGAGGTATAGGACGTAATACTTTGGAAGGAGAGGGAGTGGTGCAATTTGATTTTCTTTGGAGCAACCTTTTCAAACAGCATCAATATCAAAAAAAAACTTGTGATAAAATCGTATCGTGAACAAAAAATCGTGAACCATATCGAGTCGTGAGTTGAGTGTATCGTTACATCCCTACAGGTGTGTGTAATTTATATCGGGTCTGAGCATTGCACGCCAAGATCGGATGTGATCACTTGCAATATGCAATGAGAACAGTCAGTCAGATAGATCAGGTTCTGATCGGATATGCAAGACATCCGATTTCGACTGCCAGTGTGAACTAAGCCTAAATGACGCTTGCCAACTTGTCTGTATCTCCTACTCTTGCACCTCATGTATATGAGTGTGTGCATGTGTGAGTTTGCATTTGTGTATAAGAGTGTGCGTGTGTGCGGGCACATGTGTGTTTGCATCTGTGTGTGAGTGTATGTGTGCGTGCCTACATGTGTAATGTGGATATGTGTGTGTGTGTGCATGTGTGTGTGCGTGCCTGTATCTGTGTGTGACTGACAGTATCATTGTAGACCAGCAACCCTTCACTCAAAAGCACCATCTACAGGCCAATGGGTGTAGTCACTAAATGTACACATAAATTAATTACATTGCATGTAAATGTACTGTTATCACTGTTCTTCTTATTATATCTTCCGACCAAATTCAACGGTTAATAACGCTAAAACCACTGAACCGTTTCACGTCATTCAAACACTCCTACAAAGGTCTTGTAACGGAGATTTGAGGAATGTATTTTTCACATTTGTGAACTTTATACTTTTTGAGATATTTACGATAAAAGAATTAAACACTCCCATGGGGTTAACATTGAGACGCTTTGGCGGCAAAGATGTATCGTTGCGTCAGTGCTCATTAAAGGTAGGGTATGGAATTAGCTTTGTTGGCCATTTTTGCAAAATCACTTGAAATCCTATTCCTAACCCACTTATAGCCACTAAGTTGGAAGCACTGAAATGGAAATTAAACACGTCAATCATCTGCGGAACGGGCAGGGCTCGAAAAACTCCAGCCAATAGAATTCCTCACCCCATACCATCATTTCACAGCTCGTTCGTCAATCTAACGTCTTACTCCTCTTCCTACTCCCCCTCCCCACCGCGCGCGACCCTTTCGAAAGCTGGTGACCGCGAGTCAGTGCTGAAACGAAACCAACTGCCTGCTGCTGCACGTCCATGTTCCCCTCTTGTTGTATGTGTCACTTCATTTCTATACAAACTAACTAAGGCAGCGGATGCCTACGGAAACTCAATCACCCACGCAATAAATAAGCTATGTAGCAAAAATTACATTTTACGATGACACGAAGAGTGCTGTAAACATGAAATCGAAACTTAACAGCTTGGAGCTACGGTGGAATAGGCGAACCAACGGGGCAGCACTAAACTCGGATATTTCAGGAGATAATCGCCCTGGTAAGAACAAACCAGATTCTGTTCAAATATACACACCTATGGCTACTGAACCATATGTACTACAACCCTTTGGAGGTGAATAAAGAATGTAATTGGGGAAGTTGATGTGAGTGATTGTATGGAGACTAGAGCTCATAGTGCTGTAGACGCCAGGATGGCATTTCATTTAGCCTGGCTCGCTCTCGCGCTGCGCATTTGAATTGTCGCTCGTGCATGGAGGGCGGGACTTGAGGTTGTATATGTTCAAACTCTGCCGTCCGTTTTGCTAATTCCGTACCCAACCTTTAAGCTGTAGGCCTACAGCTGTTACAAAGATCCTCCGCTCTGCTTTAACCTTCTTTGGCTGTAACACTAGTGTTATAGAAGATTGGCCTACTGCCAATCTACTGAGATGTTAGGCCCTGGAATGACTTGGTTGACACGTTTTAGTTTCTTTGTTACCGTTATGAAGAGCCCCGAGCGTTGTCTTTGCTTCAGAATGTAATCCTTTAATTCAACGTTAAAACAGCATGGCAAACGCACCTCCATGGTGGAACAGTCAAAAACCTTTTCCCCTTCCGGGGTCAACACCTAACCACAACAGTAAGGTTCCTACCTATATACCTGATACCCACACAGACATGTCCACCGCAGCAACATATTTGGCTGCTACATACCGGCCCCTATTTGTTAATGGCAGGCAGACATAACAATTCAAATAAAATACAACAAAGCACCAAGAATGTTGCAATAACCCCAATAACAATCAAGTTTCATACAGACAAGTTAAACTTCATGCACCAAACACAGTTTCATTACAGGCCTCTCAATCATACTGGACTTGGTTTGTAGCCTCACAGAATGTACATGACCTTGTTTGTCTGGAAAAACCTGAAGCACCTTGCCCAATGGCCAAGAACCTCGTGGGGCTGAGGAGTCCATAATTACAACAATATCTCCTGTGCTCAAACCTTTTTTCTTCTGATTCTACTTTTGTCGCTCTTGGAGTAAGGGCAGATATTCTCGTAGCCTACCCATCTTTTCCAGAAAAGGTCCGAGATATACTGAACCTGTCTCCATCGTCTTTTCACATACTGATCATGAGGCCTGAACACTCCAGGTGGCAAAGCTGGTTTACCCTTCATAAGTAGAAGGTAATTAGGAAGTGGCTCCAAATAATTTGGATTATCGGAGAGCTGGGTGATTGTACGATAATTCAAAATGGCTTCCACTTCACAGAGTACCGTATGCAGCCCATCATCATCCAAACTCTGCTGGTGTAGCACAGAGCTGAGAACCCTTCTCACCAGGCGAATCATTCGCTCCCACACACCTCCATGGTGTGAGCCTGCTGGAGGATTTATTGAATGTCCAGCTAATTCCAACCTGAGAAAGGGTTTCTTGAATTTGGACATGATTCAAAGCAGCAACTGCCTCCCTCACACCGTGTCCTAACTGCAAGCGACGAGACCGAATGCGTGCAACAAAATCAGTTCCATCGCTGTATTTTCAATTGGAATGTCCTGACTGAATGCGATGCAACTGAACGCGACAAGTCTTTTTCAACACCGTTTTGTCACTCTGTCCGTTCCTATTTTAGTCTCGTCGCCTAGACATGGACATTTTTAAACTCATCCAACTGGTTGAAGCCAGGACATATCTGTATGACACATCGGCTAAAGACTACAAAAACCTCAATAAAGTAGCCAAGGGATGGAGGGAGATCGCCAAGCAGTTAAAAGTTTCTGGTAAGTAATTTTAATTTGTCAACACAGCTACCGTAGCCTAGGCCTAGGTTCACATCAGCTATCGATAGCAACTTTTCAAAACTTTATCACATCAAAAGTTATTGAGAAATCGCAAGTGGCACTGTTACTACGCACAAGGTAATAATAGCTAGGCCTATGGCATTTAGTGTGGTTGAAATAGCCTAAAGAATGTATCTCTCTAGCTATGTATATGTTATTGAGAATGATGACTTTCTCTTCAGCATTGAGGTAGCGTAACCTGCTAGCCGTTAAAACGAGGCATTGAAACAATGTAACATTGGCTGCAAAGATTACAGTTGCGATTCACTGTGACACGCGCTCACACACACATTATCGAAATCATACGTCGGACGCTTTATGCTATTGTTTCTACATGGGTTTAGGTAATGATCGGGCTATAATAAAACCACACTTTAATAGTGGTTGGTGAAAACTGGGACATATTAGTGTCCTGACAGGATTTTGTCGGCACTCGGGACACACCACTCAAAATCGGGACTGTCTTGTCACCCTAATGTAGGCTAGCTCACCTAGCTATACTATTGATATGGTTGTTATTACCTAGCTCACTGGAAACAAGGGGCAGACAGAATGACATGGACAGACTGTTTAGGTTATTACAGTTGGGCTGAGATATGCTTTTGTTGTCCCTTTTTGAAAAAAGATATGAGATGTAAAGAAGTTTTCCACACAGATGTGTTAATGTTTAATTTAATTAATAAAACTATGTAGGCCTACATCCACACACACACAATTAGCCCTCTGTGAAATACTGGACAAATTTGTCCCGGATGGCGAGTGCTGCCTGACCACCACGGTTTGGATGGTGGCCTACCACTCTAGGGCCACAATTCCATGGCAGCCTGCATTCTGCATCCCCAGGCTTAGTTAGAAAGTTGTGCAGAATATGCATGCTGCCATTACCAAGGTGTCCATTTTTTCCACTCCCATATGTATGGGACGGAGGAAGATTCTCCACCTTGCTGCCAAAATCCCAAACGCCTTCTCAACAGTCATGCGAGCCCTTGACAGTCTATAGTTGTACTTGCTCTTCTCTCTTGTCAAATTGCGTCCACCATGTGGCTTCAGCAGGAAGGGTTTTAGGGGGAAAGCAGCATCCGCTATGATGACATGGGGTATATCTCCTAGGAACTCTGCACCTGGCAGGGGCTTTGGTGGTGGAACATTGAGGGTTTGGTTCTCCAGCCCTTTGGCCAGGGCAGAATTTCTAAAAACCCCACCGTCACTTGTTCGACCCAAAGTCCCCTACCTGGATGGTGAGAAATCTGTAGTGTGCATCTACAAGGGCCAGCAACACAATAGAAAAAGTGCCCTTGTAGTTGAAAAGGAGGCTGCCACTTCTAGGCGGTGCTATGATATTTATGTTTGCCATCTAATGCACCAATGCAGTTGGGAAACTGCCACTTCTCCCTGAAGTCCTGGGCCACTGCAACCCAGGTCTCTCCCGTTGGTTTGGGGAGGAAGCGGTGCACCATTCTCCTCTCAATCGCCCTTGTAGTCTCTGAGATGCAGTCAGAGACGGTCTGCACACCCACACGATAGTCGTATGCCATTGAATGCATTGAGTCCCCCGATGCCATGTATCTGCAAAAGAGAAATCTAGTTTTAAGCAACATGATCCTAATTAAAAAATATGTGAATATATATGTTTGGTCTTTTTCTGACAGATCCTCAGGAATGTAAAGCGAAATGGAAGTCACTCCGTGACATATTCAACAGAGTGCGGAAACTCCCCAAACCAAGTGGGTCAGCAGGAGGTAAAAGGACATGGAAATATTTCCGATCCATGTCATTTCTTTTGCCACACTTCAAAGAACGAGGGTAGGTTCATTTGGAGTTCATGCACACATACATACGTACATACACACACATACATTCTCCCTCTACCAGCATGACCAAAAATATTAAAAAGAAGTGTAATTATGTGACCTGCCTGAAAATAGATTTTTTTTAAACATGTTTGCACAACACAATAGCCTACTGGCAGCTCCACGTGCATGAAAACTTAAAGGGATAGTTTGGGTTTTAAGACACAAAATTATATGGGTTAAAACCAGCTGGATCTCGGGTCACAGGACATTGTGGGGAGGAGAGACCAACCAAAGAGCAGCGGACAGAGAGAGGAGACAATCACACCTACAACTCCAAAAGAAAAAGAGCACCGACCAAACAACCAACAACAGAAGAGTTGTATTCAATTTTGCGAACCCCCTCCACACCAGATGACCCAGACGAATAATTTTTGTTACGCCTTCTGCCAGATTTGAAACGCATAACCACAAACTGTCAGCTGAAAATACAGCTCATGTCCGCTATCCAGTGGCGGAACAACTGCACACAGGGCCCTGGGCCCCCTCCCCATACCCCTACCTACTTTACATATTACCTAGCACGTGTGTCTCTTTCATTTACCTGAGTGTGATCGCCGATCTTTGTTTGGCTTCAATTGGCTCACGGTAGGTGGTCCTTTGTTTTGTAATATCTGGGCCCACATAGGACACGATCCTCCAACTGGGTAGCGCTCATCCTAAAGTAGTTATGAAACATTTTACTATCCAGTTCCAGCTCTCTGACCAAATTATAATAATCGCCCTGTTGCTTTCGGGCCTGATTTAAGGGATGGACCCACTGTCTTGTCTTGGATCTAAGTAGCAATAGAGCAGCCACCTTTCTCCTGACTTCTTGTCTTCTCTGATAGGGTCCTGGTAGATAGATAGGTAGGTAGAGAGGTAGGTAGGTAAGTAGATAGATAGATAGATAGCCTACTTTATTTGTGTCAAATGGATATTAAGCTGCATGTTGTTTTTACTAGACATAATGAGTATATCATGATTATTGGGCTCTGACTTGTACACTTTGATCTAACTAATGTAATCAACGTAGGCTACAGGCTCAAATGAAATTAAACGTTTGGAGGGCGGGCCTAGCAATCACACCCCTTAGTTACAGAAAGAGGCCATGGTTACACTTTGCTAATTGGTCAACATTTTGCATTGGAACTTCCGGGAAAACTAAAGCATGACAACGCCCTTCGTTGCTTGTTAACGTAGGCTATGGACACATTACTCTTAGGTAGGTTATAAGAGAGCAATTAGGCTATACTCACCCATTTTTCAGTTGGCTCTTCTTCGTTGGCGATACCGTCTGATCTGATCTCGAAGGGACAGCTAGGCACGTGATTGTTTTTCACGACATAACAAAGGTTCATTTAAAGAATGTAACGGACACAATGTGGACACAAACTATGCGGCGCAACGCGACAGTCGCGCAGTCGCTTACAGGACACAGTGTCAGTTCTCTTTCTGCTCCTATGAAGTTGGTGCCGTTATCGGACCTTAGTTTTGACACTTGTCCTCTCCTGCTGATAAAACGTCACAAAGCATTGGTGCAAGCGTTTGTTTCCAATGACCCAGCTACCTCTAAATGGACAGCCCTGCTTGCCATACAGCTAAATATAGCTCCATATCGTTTGCAGGTCGATCTTCCCTTCTTTACTTCGACCGGGCCAAAGTAATCCACGCCCGTGTTGGTGAATGGTGGTAAATCAGGGAGGACCCTCACCCTTGGAAGATCTGCCATTTTTCGCCTCCAGTCAGAAAAATAGACAATGAGATGATCAGTAGGATTAGACGTATCACACACATTAATAGCATTTACGGTCTCCTCCCTTCTAACCTCTACATCACTGGAGTCTAGACTTGTAGTCAAGACTGCCTAAACCGAGACCAAGACACTACCAAGACCAGAGGGTATCAAGACCGAGACCAAGACGATACCAAGGCCGAGACAGACTGAGTCAAGACCAAGACAAAGTCGAGACGAGACCGAGACGAGACTGCTAGTGAGCTATAGTGTTACACCATAACTTGCATCAATTGAATGAGAGCAGCATAAGAGGTTCAGTCCCAGTTTAAATTCAATTTAAGAAGGTATTCTTTCAACAGACAGAACAATGCAGAGACAGAGCATGTCATGAATGTGTGTGATTGTGAGCTCACTCTAAATGTTTTCGTAGACTGGGTGAGATAAACTGCTGTTACTGCACTAGAGGATTGAGACTCCCAGGGGTGATAGTAAAAAAACATCCTGAGCCTGAACTTTTTTCCCTGGGAGTATCAGTATTGTGCTCGTTGCTACGATAGGCTATAGGATTCAGTTGCATGTTCTGTAGACATGAAGTGGCAACTAAAGCCATCATCAGCCATGAAAACTTCAGCCAGCCGTTATTCTCAAAGCAAATGGCTTCGGGGTCTATAGGCTACATAACACACTGTCCATTGCAAACATAGCCTATTTGAAACCGATCATTTTGCTACGTGTGGACATGATCTTAGGCTACAGACATCACTGTGGCATTGACAAATGCCTCCCCACCCCCACTGCATGGCTGTAGGCTGGCTGTTTGTTGTTTACATGCAACTCGTGGAAGAATGCGCAATCATGTTTCATCGTATATGCGCGTTTTAGAATGTTCGAATTCGCCAGCGTGCGTGTAGGCCTAGTTGTGTGAATAGAAAAGAATAGAATATATACTTTTGATGCCTTGCTCAAAATACTTCTGCCATAGCCTACCCAGGTCGGGGATCGAACCAGCTACTCTTGGGCGTAAGGGCTGAAGCTCAAACCAGTGGGCTACGGCTTTGTCCCTTCGTGATGTTAATGTGTGTCTCAATCCACAATCACGAATTCACATAGAAGTTAGCTTAAATTCTAGAAACAATAGGCTTATAGCTGTTTTTCAGCAGACATCGAAACATAGCCTACACATTCGCAAAACTGAGAATATATTTTTCACTCATCATTTTTAATTAGCCTACTTCTCGCGCCTATGCCTGCTCAGCATTTCTGCTCTCTCTATCTCCCTCCCTCCGAGGTAGCTAGACCCTAGATGCTTCTCCCTAATTGAATGAACATTGTCTTAGAAAGTAGCCGCGGTAGCCTGTAAAATGCGGCATGAAATCCTGGCTACTGTGTAATTGAAACCAGTCTAGGTTAGGCTCTTTGTTCGGTCCGATCATTTTCGGCGGCGCAAACATAGCTACCTATTAAATGAATAGAAGTGAATTTGGGGAGTGAATTAGAGCTAGCCACCCATTCATTTTAGAGCTTAGATTATCTGCCCAAACCCGGACTGCGGGTTACGGATCTCGAGATCCAACAACACCGGTGTTGGGCCGACATTTTTCATCCTTCCCCTCCCGTCGGGTCAGGCTCCTAATCACAGACCGCGTATGCCTCCTTTTTAAAATAGCCAACATTTCTAAGTAGGCTAGCATACAAAATGTAAAAACGAAATATAAAAAATTAAATACTATAAAAAAAGTTGAAAGTGAAGTTTGCTCAAGGTTTGTTCAAGAACTCCTCCAGAGTTTTTACCTCAAACAACACAAATCAACCACAGACAACACAGTCTGACAAATGTATTCAAACGATTTGATTCGTGCACGAAGCGCCATCTAGCTGTCATTATGTGTAAGTAACAGCCTCCCAGTCTAAGGACTCAGCGGTCTTTTGACCGCCTCGCCGCGCTTTAAGTAGTTCACAACAGCACGGCGCTTCTAGTAGGTCGTCAAAGCGGTCAAATGATCGGGGCGCGGCGCTTCTAGGTATAAGTGGGTCAGAACGGCACGGCGCTTCTAGTGTTAAGTCAAATTTGAATATAACATGGTCAAAAGACATAGCCTTAAAGGGATAGTTCGGATTTTAAGACACAAAGTTGTATGGGTTCCCTGTCAGCAACGTAGTGCATCAGCACTGACTTACCCCCGACAGCGTCCTGTGAGCCGAGATCCAGCCGGTTTTTGATCGTTTTTGATGCCGGACTATTTTCTTCAGCAAGTTTCTGGGGTCACGAAAGTAAAGTGTTTTTCTTCTCAAAACCATATGCGTTCAACAGAGTGATATATTTGCACCACAAAAACGTTGTCCAGCTGTCAGTAGCGCGCAGTGATAGGAATCGCGAAAAATAAGTAAGTGATAACGAGGTTTGAATTTTTCCTGGACAACGTTTTTGTGGTGCAAATATATCACTCTGTTGAACGCATATGGTTTTGAGAAGAAAAACACTTTACTTTCGTGACCCCAGAAACTTGCCGGACTACTTTCTTCTGCATCAAAAACGATCTAAAACCGGCTGGATCTCGGCTCACAGGACGCTGTCGGGGGTAAGTCAGTGCTGATGCACTACGTTGCTGACAGGGAACCCATACAACTTCGTGTCTTAAAATCCGAACTATCCCTTTAACGTTGCTCCACAACTCGAAATAGGTGGGCGGTCACGCGCGTAAAGCACGTAAAGTCATGTCACGTACAGTCAAATCCGATCCGAGTGTTGGATATGGACAGATGTGTCTCAGTCTGAACAGCTCCCGATACGAATGCGATATGAAACTACCTGGATGTGGTTTGCAACCGTTTCGCAAAAATCGGATTTCATTTGACCTGTCACTGTTCAGACTTCAAAAGTGACATCCGATTCAAATCTGAATGGACTAAAAATCGGATTTTGGCTGGCACTGTTTCAAAGAGTAATAAGTGTGTACCAACACAGTTGATACATGTGCTACATAGGGTAATGGCAGACACGTTCCAAGACATCAAAGACGCAACATAAACTGCTCACAAAAAGTAAGGAAACTTGACTTTGGCCCATTATATCTCCCCTTTAGTAATACCAACCAGTAAAGTGTTTCATATAATTTTTAACGTTGATTTGTCACCTTTACAATGAGGTATAGCTTGTAAGCATAGGGCAATCATGGAATGAGCAACACAAGCAAACGTGTAAGTAGTGCCAACGAAAAATGTGCCAAAATGGCCTGTTATGCTGTTGGAATTCACCTTTGTTACTTCAAGCATTGACGATTGCACTCTCCCACAGAAATGAGGAAAACAAAACATGTTAGGCATACATTTGTTCATTTTATACTCAGTGTCAGGGTCCTCAGTAGCGTGTAGACAGGTTGGCACCTTCTTCTCATGCTGGTCACCAACCTGGCTACATTCTGCTGTGGGATGGCATTCCATTCCTCGATAAGGATCTGTTGTAAGTCAGCCAACCTGGTTTTGTTGGTGACTCTGGCACGTACAGCACGCCCAAGCTGATCCCACAAGTGTTCAAGGCAGGCCATATGGAATTGCCACTGGCTCCAGAATCTCATCCCGGTATCTAACTGCATGATGATTGCCTTCAATGATAACAAGGTCTGTCTTTCCAGTTAGGGAGATGTCACCCCACAGCAGAATGTAGCCAGGTTGGTGACCTGCATGAGAAGAAGGTGCCAAGCTGTTGTGGCTGCATATGGATCCTCTACACCAGGGGTGTCCAAAGTTATTTTAATGAGGGCCAAACACAGAAAAATAAACAAAGGGCCGGGCCACACATGACACATGAATGACATATTGACACATAAATACTGTGTTGTTACGACCTGGTTCATTACTCAAGGTCTCAACATAAAAAGGAACACGAACAAACAATTTAGGTCTTAAAAAAAAGAACTGTTTATTATTAAAGTACAGTAAAGTGTCGACAGGCCTGCAGATGGCTCAGGGGGTCGTATCAGTGTGATCTCTAGCTCACCTATAGTGTGAAGAACATTGCACTCAGTGGGAGCAGTGAAGCTGTCCTTTGGATTGAAGGATGGCTGACATGTCAGGAGACAGTTTGGTGGTTGAAACACGAAGGACTTCACAGAGATGGCTATCAGTCATTCTGGTTCTGAGTTTGCTTTTGTTCTGATTTAACAAAGAAAATGTTTGTTCACATATGTATGTTGAGCCGAACAGGCTCATCATTCTTTTAGCGTGGCGTCTCATCAGAGGGAACTTGGCACTATCCAAACTCTGATAGAAGTCAGGGAGGGAGAGAAGCTGATGTTGACTCTTCAGAGAATCATCACATTGCATTTCAATCAGTTCTAACTGCAGACTCTCTTCCACTTCCTCTGCATCCACCACGAAGGGGGTCGAGAACAGCTTGATTCAGGGCTGGACTGGGACCAAAAAACGGCCCGGGCATTTTTGGCCATAGTGGCCCACCATGATAATTTACACGATAAAACATATGTGCACACTGTTTTGTTTGTAAAAAATATTTAAGTAAACCGCAGTAACCGCACACACACACACACACACACACACACACACACACACACACACACACACACACACACACACACACACACACACACACACACACACACTAGAGTGACCTTTAAACCAGCAAGGATGAGGTTGTGCACAAAACTCATGCTATTAAATGCTTCACTAAATAAAACCTGCTATAATTTATGTTGAGCATTTGCACAATTTTAGCCAACAATTCACCTTGATACTATTTAGTGAAGATGTATAGGCTACACATCCCAAAACATTTTCATTGTTAATTCCATGGGCTATCACCATTCCTGTTTCATTCCATGCGCCTGACTGCATGTCTGTGTGTATGGGTGTCTGCTTGACGCAAAGAAATGTGATAGTTTGCTTGTTGTACTGCGTCAAGATTGACAACAATTTCGACCAATCGTGACTGTCTTAAGATTTCAGAAGGTTGATGGCGAGCCGACAACTCGTTAATTTAATGGGTATCGCAATTCAAATGCGGGGGGTAGGCCTACACAGAAACCACACAAAAAGACGCGCTCACACTATAAAACTTTGTTTTGCTTAACTGGGTGCTGAATCCTACATAGTAGGCAGGTTAATACATCTAAAGAAGCAAGGGGAAGAAGCAGTCGCAGATTTCAAACTTTTAATTGTTCGTTGTGCGCCCAAAAAGTTCAGCCAACATTTCGGCTCCTTCTTACCTGCCTCACAGTAGCTATTCTGACCTCCTCCTCAATCTGTCCCTGCTGGGTCACGTCTCTCACCTCTTCCTCCTCCTCCGAATCAATTTGAATAGCTATCCTTCCTCTGTGTAACTCTGTTGCACACTCGCATGTGCCTCTCTGAAGCCTGCACTCGGTGCTGCTTCTGCACTGCTGCTATGTCGACGGCCCTGTTTGAACTTGTGGTGGCAAACATTTATGTAATTTTAGCACATTTTTGCTGCATCCACTTGTAGGCTTTATAGATGTGGCCTTTTAGCGTTTTATCTCGCAACTTCTCTGCGCCCCCCTTGCGCCTTTGTGGTTTGTCTTCGTACATTTTCATATACGGACGGTCTCAAACTCCGGTCGAACTCCAGTTAAGAGGGAGATGAAGCCGGGAGGGAGATAGGGAGGGCCCTGAGATTTCATTGGACTAGCCCAATGTCCATTAATGCAGTCAACCAATGGGCCGCGATTCGCTACCGTTGTGGCCGTACGTTATATAAATAAGCCTAAAAAAATATTATTAAATAGACAGCCTCGGCCCAAATATGCGTCGGCCCACCGGGCATTGCCCGGTATGCCCTATGGCCAGTCCATGCCTGGCTTGATTTGTTTTTCAATGACAGAAAAATCTTTGAAACGCTGGTTGAATTCTGTCACGAGCGATGCAATCACAGACACATATTTCTCGTTTTTAACAGAAAGATCGGCCGTAGGATAAGCATCCTTGATTTCAGTCAGCGCAGGGAAGTGTGCAGCATTAAAGCTTCGTAGTTGTGTCTCAAACAGGCGGAGCTTTACACAGAAGGCTTTGATGTGCGCATACAGGTGTGGCACCAGCTGATCTTTGCCTTGTAGGTTCTTATTCAGTGTATTCAGATGATGAGTGAGATCAACTAAAAATGCGAGGTCTGCCAGCCACAGAGGGTCACTCAGTTCAAGAAGAGGTCGGCCCTTCTCTTTCAAAAACGGATCGATTTCTGATCTCAGCGAATAAAACCGCTGCAGCACATAGCCGCGGCTGAGCCAGCGCACCTCAGAGTGGTAGAGTACATCCCCGTATTCAGCATCCACATCAGAAAGGAAAGCTTGAAATTCTCTGTGGTACAGTCCTCTAGCTCGAATTATGTTGACACTTTTCACAACAATGTTCATCACATCGCCCAGCTGGACATTTTTGGCACACAGTGCTTCTTGGTGGATTATGCAATGCATCTTAACAGCCTCACCTCCGCTCTCCTTTACTTTGGCACACCATCGATGCCATTCCTTTGCGATCGCCTGTCATGGCCGGAGCTCCATCCGTTGTCACTCCACAGAGCTTGTCCCATTTAAGCCCCATCTTTTCCACGGCCTCTGACACAGCTCCAAAAATATCTTTACCCCTCGTTGTGCCTTTTAGGCTCATCATATCAAGCAGCTCCTCCGTACAGCAAAAGTTATCGTCGACTCCCCGCACAAAAATTAACAGCTGAGCGGTGTCTGTAGCATCAGTGCTCTCATCACATGCTATGGAGTAAAAGTCGAAACCACAAGCTTTGTCTTTCAGCTGAAGTTTCAAATTAGCTGACAAGTCCTCAATTCTCCGTGCCACTGTATTTCTGGATAAGCTGACGTTGTTGAAATCCTGCACTTTCTCCGGGCACACTATTTCTGTGACTTTGATGAGGCACTGCTTTACGAAATCACCATCTGAGAATGGCTTGCCATGCTGGGCAATAAGCTTAGCAACTTCATAGCTTGCGGTTGTGGCATTTTCCTGAATTTTGTTTGCACGAAAAAACACCCATTGCTGTGCTTGCAGGCTAGCTGCCATTTGCTTGACTTTCGCTGTTCGTTCGGCACCGGTGTAAGATGCGTAGCTGTGATGTTTGGTCTCATAGTGCCGACGAACATTATATTCTTTCATCACAGCAATATGTTCATTGCAAATCAAACAGACACACTTGCCGTTGATTTCTTTGAAAAAATAATCATCTTCCCACCGTGATTGAAAATGCCTACACTCATTAGGTAATTTGCGTTTCTTGGGTGCTGCCATTTCTGGTAACTCGCGCGGTAAAAGTTTTTCTTTGCTTAATTTTGTTTAGTAGTGGTTACCGTTGTTAAGCACCGTTTCCATTGGTGGCGCCATCTAGTGTTAACTGAGAAGTGCAACAGAATTGAGCTCAAACTTCTAGTGCGGGTCATTTTCAATTATATTTTCAGAATTTGCCGCGGGCCAATAAAAACTGGACCGCGGGCCGCAGTTGGCCCGCGGGCCGTAGTTTGGACACCCCTGCTCTACACGCTACTGAGGATCCTGACACTGAGTATAAAATGAACAAATGTATGCCTAACATGTTTTGTTTTCCTCATTTCTGTGGGAGAGTGCAATCGTCAATGCTTGAAGTAACAAAGGTGAATTCCAACAGCATAACAGGCCATTTTGGCACATTTTTCGTTGGCACTACTTACACGTTTGCTTGTGTTGCTCATTCCATGATTGCCCTATGCTTACAAGCTATACCTCATTGTAAAGGTGACAAATCAACGATATCAATGATATGAAACACTTTGCTGGTTGGTATTACTAAAGGGGAGATATAATGGGCCAAAGTCAAGTTTCCTTACTTTTTGTGAGCGGTTTACATGTCATATGTGCATGCAAGTAATTGACTGGTACACTTAACAGGTTTATTCCACAGTATCAAAGAGTAACAAAGGTGTAGCAGTGCAGCTGTTACATTTATCAACTGTGTTGGTACACACTTATTACTCTTTGATACAGTGACATACTGTAAACCCGTAACAAGGTTGTAGCAGCACAGCTGAAGACAATGACCCCTTGACTGGAGCTAAGAATGGTTTGTATCAAATCTGTCATGACCAGATTTACCCCATTCAGCAGGTCTCAGGTCAGCCCTTTGCCTCTGATGAAAAAAAGCACTCAGTATTACAATGTAGCAACTATATGTAGGTACCCACAAATACATAATGCAAGTACAATGATAGTACCTGATAGTACATGTTGTTACACAGGTTGTACCAACGTACCTATTTAGGTAGGTACACTGTAACAGCGACACCCCAAACTAAAGTGTAACCGAAAATTTCATAAAATTTGGGACCCGTTGATTCTGTATTTTGATAGGCTCAACACTCTCCCATAAGACAATAGGGCCCTGATGTGTGTTTCAACTATGTGTAACTGAAGGCATGTAAAATGTAAGAGTGTGAAATGCCCCCCTCCTTTTATTATTTTTTTTATTATCATTTTTTATTTTTATCAATTATTATTTACATTAATTCTGTTACAGTTATCTTTATCATTATTATTATTATTATTATTATTATTATGTACTTATTTTCACTATTGTAACTCCTTTCAACTTGTTACTGTAGATGGCAGTAAGTGGGTGTTGTGGGTGGGATTTGTTTGACAAAATATTGTTAAACCAATTCAAGATATTGTATTTTAATGCATCCTGTACAGTATTACCTTTCTTGAATAAAAAATATGGTTTAAAAAAGACAAAAAAAGGAATCCAACGTTTAGCGATCATGAAATAATACAATGCAGAATGTCAACAAGCAGGAAGATAATGAAGAGAAGTAGTACTACTCACACTAGGCTTACTTGTGCACGTAGGCTATGGAAGATTTATCAAATCTAACAAGTAGGGAAGTTTAAGCGGATGGTGTGAAAGTGAAAGTAGACGTTCGAAAGGCCAACGAAAGTTAAGGTTGCTTATGATGTAGTACAAAGACGCAAAACTGGTGGTCTAATTAGCGATTTTGTTGTCTTTGAATGATTCTCTTATAGATGCACTTAACAGCCAAACCGCATTCAACACCTGCTTTTACAAGGCGGAAATATTTAGGCGTAAAATAGACATGCGCTTTCACAGGCAGTTTTAGTACATACAGGGGAATACATAATTATGCGCATTTAACGCTTCTCCTCCCATCTTTTTACACGAACCTCCTACTTTCATCTGACACTCCCATAAATCCATATGCATGAGACGGAAAAGCGCAATTTGCCATTTTCAGCTCCCACGACAGGCCGTCTGTGCCTTCACCTCATGTCTGTTTGTACATACTTGGCCATCTATCTATGCGCACGTTGCGAAACAAATACGCCTGACGTGGGCGCAAAAGCGTTAGTACATCTGCCCCTGAGTGTAGGTAAGATAACGTTTCTTATGCTCGTCTGCAAGTAGGCATGACCATGACCTCTCACGTGATTGGACGAGGATTAGAAGGCTCGTCGGGCTCCTCCAATCACATGCGAGGTTATTGTTATACGGAAGGACTCGCGAGACAAGCTCGCTCTGGCTGGCGTTTATGAACAAGTGTTGTCCCTGTGAAACTCAAACTCTGTCAGTTGGAAGATGGAAGTCCCAAGACTGAAGGAAAGACCCCGTCTCTTCTGTGCACATTGCAACAATGAGCTCTCTCATTCACAGTATTGTGATACTCCAGACACTTGAGGGAAACCTCAGAGCTTTATTTATTAAGCAAATAGCAACAGAGTTGCTGTTACAGCCACAACTCAAGCTTATAACAGTGCAATTCACCGTACTATGTCCAACTTCACTCTCGGAACCACGCACACACCTAAACTCCACCCCTCCAGTTCCCCTTTAAGGGACACAACCATTTGGTGAACTCAACCAAAGATCCTTAAGGCGGAGCAAGATACGTCGTCGTAGTTCATGTCTATGGGCGCAAAACGGGGATCACTTCCTCTGCATAAAGGGGGTGTGTCATGCGTGTCATGTCCATAGACTTCAATGGAACAGCTCTGCATAAAGGGGGATTTTGCCCCCCCTCCCTCTTGCGATTCGGGTTCCAGGAAGTGGCTTCTCATGAAGTATCTTGCTCCGCCCTTAATGATCTTTGACTCAACTCAAGGTAACAGGTAACACATTTAACAGGATATCACAGTGTTATGACCACAGAAGGCGCTATTTTAAAAATGGAGTTTGGGAGAGAAAATCCAAAAGGGCTAGGTCAGATAACGTTAACGGTACATAACCTACTTATGATTGATATCCAGTCAAGATCCAACTGGGGGAGTTATGTACAACCTTGATTGATGAACGTGGCAACCTGACAGGGACAACAAGAAAGCAGACATTCCCAGCTGCACTCCCCTTCCAGACAATTGCATTCCCACCTAGTGTCTATTATAAATGTAGCCTACATAGGCTGTTTTAACTATTATACAGTGCCCTCCAAAAGTATTGGAACACATTAAAGTGAAATATAAAATAATCTTTTGGAAATTAATCTTGCTGAAAAAATTAGGAAATATTCAACCTTTAAGGACATACATTTTCTTTGTGAATGAATAATGTATTGTAAATAAATAAATGTTTTCCATAAAATACAGGGGTCATAGCCTAAGTATTGGAACGCCCATGTTAAATTCCCATAGACTCTATGGGAATCTACTCTACTCTATCCCAACAGCTGGCTTGATGCATCATTAGACAAAGTACGTGCCTCTGATACACCTTTGGCCAAATCTCAGTGCAAAAATGAGAACTGCTGTTTAAAACTGACCTACAGTCCTTTGAGCAGTGACATCAGGAACATTGTTAATTTGCATTGGCACATTATTCTAAGTCAGGGGTGTCCAAACTACGTTTTTATTGGCCCGCGGCAAATTCTGAAAATATAATTGAAAATGGCCCGCACTAGAAGTTTGAGCTCAATTCTGTTGCACTTCTCAGTTAACACTAGAAGCGCCGCGCCGTTCTGACCCACTTATACCTAGAAGCGCCGCGCCCCGGTCATTTGACCGCTTTGACGACCTACTAGAAGCGCCGTGCTGTTGTGAACTACTTAAAGCGCGGCGAGGCGGTCAAATGACCGCTGAGTCCTTAGACTGGGAGGCTTTTACTTACACATAATGATCGCAAGATGGCGCTTCGTGCACGAATGAAATCGTTTGGTCATAAATTCAGTTTGCACTAAGCCATGTCATTCGTGTCAGACCGTGTTGTTGATAATCTGTGGTTGTTTGTTTCATTATGACATACAGCACGTTTGAGTTATCTGTTAATATATTTGTGTTGATTTGTGTTGTTAAAAACTTTGGAAGAGTTCTTGAACAAACCTTAAGCAAACTTGACTTTCAACTAAAATGCTCTAAAAGTGAATGTGGCTAGTTCTAATTCACTCCCCAAATTCACTTCTATTCATTTAATAGGTAGCCTATGTTCGCGCTGCCGAAAATGATCGGACCTGGTCACCTGGAACAAAGAGCCTAATAGTCTGGTTTCAATTACACAGTAGCCAGGATTTCATGCCGCATTTTACAGGCTACCGTGGCTACTTTCTAAAACAACTTTCATTCATTTAGGGAGAAGATCTAGGGTCTAGCTACATTGGAGGGAGGGAGATAGAGAGAGCTATGCTGAGCAGGCATAGGCGTGAGAAGTAGCATAATTTAAAATAATGAGTGAATGATATTCTCTGTTTTGCGAATGTGTAGGCTATGTTTGCGATGTCTGCTGAAAAAAAAGCTAGGCCTATTGTTTCTACAATTTAAGCTAACTTCTATGTGAATTCGAGATTCAGCATTGAGACACACATTTTCTCCTAGTTAACAAGTAGTGTCGTAGCTCACTGGTTAGAGCTTCGGCTTGATCACCCAAGGGTTGCTGGTTCGATCCCCAACCTATTCCTGCCGGAAGTTCTTTTGAACAAGGCATCAATAAAGTAGGCTAAATTTATATTCTTTTCGATTCACATAACTACACGCACGCTGGCGAATTCGAACATTCTGAAACGCGCATATGCGATGAAACATGATTGCGCATTCTTCCACGGGTTGCCTAAACAGCCAGCTTACAGCCTATGCAGGGGACAGATAGATGGGGTGGGGGTGGGGAGGCAGTTCCTCAATGCCTCGGTGATATCTGTAGCCTAAGTATCCTAGACGAGTGTATGGGGGAGGGGGATGATCGGTTTCAAATAGGCTGCAATGGATAGTGTGTTGTATAGACCCCGAAGCCATTTGCTTTGCGAACGGCTGGCTAATGAAGTTGTTGGCTGGCTAGCTGGCTCAGCCAAAACCTTAATGCAGCCGCCACAGTTTTCATGACTGATAATGGCTTTAGTTGTCACTTCATGTCTACAGATGTGTATATTGTATTAGATATCAACACACAATGTTATTGTATTGTTTTGGACAACGTTCTGCACGTTTCACTTCAATGTAGACTGCATGCGTTCATTGCGTTGTGAACAGCGCAGCAATCTCTGGAAAGGAAACGGTGGAAGTCGCATCAGTAGGCTAGCTAATAGCCTATCACGTTCAATGCTGTAAATCCATCTGTTCCAGAATATTTGGTTCATATCATCAATCTTTGGTTTTGGTGTTTGTGCAACCGGGCCCTGACGATTTAACAAAAGTCTGAGTAGCCCTACGTAGGAATTAGGAAAGTAGCCTATGTAAGGTGAGATCAAAATCAGGCTACTTTGTTTGCTGCTTTTCCCCATGTCATTTTCATTGGTCGTCAACTCACTGGGAGTCCTGTGTGTCGTAGCAACGAGCACAATACTGATGTGGTGTGTCCAGTGGGAAAATCTCATGTAGGCCTAGTTTCTAGGCTATCGTTTATTTTTTCGCGTGTCACTATGATATAATTATTTTTAGATGCAAAAAGTCTAACTGGCTTTGTCAAAGTTTGTCAGTTGGCGGCAGAAAATGATTGGCTGGCGAAATTATTTGTCGTTAATGGTAGGCCTAAACATATTGCGATTCATCCGTTTATTTCAGATAGGTTGTTATTAAAAACCATTAACAAAAAATAATTGTTCATCGACGTTGAAAAACGGTCAGTAAATTCTATCGATATAAGATTTTGCATTTCGCTCCTGCCGAGATGTGAACACGGGTCTCCGGCATCGCAGACAGGAGTGGTAACGCTGCGCCAATTGACATTATACAACAAGTGTGTTAGGATAGGTCCTTGACTTGACGTAACTCAGTCAGTCCAGCAAATATGTAAGAAAATGCTTATACATTAGTCTGAGCTTTAAAAGATAGCCTACAAATAGAAGATAAGATGTACAACTATGAATGTACGTAGGCATACGCGCCCTACGTACATAAATAGGCTACGACGAAAATTACACATGTAGGCCTGTCGCAACGTTTTCAAAACAAACTCGCATTTTACCACTGTAAATCGCCTCCATAGACTATGCCATGTAAATGAAAAATAGTTATTAAAATAAAGCACATATATAATACATGTTGCACATATAAACGATATGTTTTATGGTAAAATATTATTCTCATGCCCGACTGACAGGAAATCCTTGCGACATCTGCTGTGAGAAAAGAGAATAGCAGCCTGAACAAAAATGGCCGAACGCGAGACAACATAGTGTTGTCACATAAGTGAGCGCAAAATAGCTCTAAACTAGCTTGTACCGGTGTGCTTTTGATCATGTAAAAATTCTGGGTGACAAAACACGCGTATTTAGGAAAAGTCGTGAACGTAGGGTCCTGGAATTTAATCGAGTGAAAAGATTTTTTTTTTTTTGTAATCGCTGCGGTCAAATGACCGCAGCCCGGCAGTTCT
Organism: Sardina pilchardus; assembly: GCF_963854185.1. Lineage (NCBI taxonomy): Eukaryota > Metazoa > Chordata > Actinopteri > Clupeiformes > Clupeidae > Sardina > Sardina pilchardus. The sequence goes on along the minus strand of NC_085001.1, from coordinate 17,633,154 downwards.
AGGTATATCTAGGTCAAACCCCCACGGCGCTTCTAGGAATACGCGTCAGCGGTCAAATGACCGGCGCTTGGCGCTTCTAGTGTTAACACTAGATGGCGCCACCAATGGAAACGGTGCTTAACAACGGTAACCACTACTAAACAAAATTAAGCAAAGAAAAACTTTTACAGCGCGAGTTACCAGAAATGGCAGCACCCAAGAAACGCAAATTACCTAATGAGTGTAGGCATTTTCAATCACGGTGGGAAGATGATTATTTTTTCAAAGAAATCAACGGCAAGTGTGTCTGTTTGATTTGCAATGAACATATTGCTGTGATGAAAGAATATAATGTTCGTCGGCACTATGAGACCAAACATCACAGCTACGCATCTTACACCGGTGCCGAACGAAGAGCGAAAGTCAAGCAAATGGCAGCTAGCCTGCAAGCACAGCAACGGGTGTTTTTTCGTGCAAACAAAATTCAGGAAAATGCCACAACCGCAAGCTATGAAGTTGCTAAGCTTATTGCCCAGCATGGCAAGCCATTCTCAGATGGTGATTTCGTAAAGCAGTGCCTCATCAAAGTCACAGAAATAGTGTGCCCGGAGAAAGTGCAGGATTTCAACAACGTCAGCTTATCCAGAAATACAGTGGCACGGAGAATTGAGGACTTGTCAGCTAATTTGAAACTTCAGCTGAAAGACAAAGCTTGTGGTTTCGACTTTTACTCCATAGCATGTGATGAGAGCACTGATGCTACAGACACCGCTCAGCTGTTAATTTTTGTGCGGGGAGTCGACGATAACTTTTGCTGTACGGAGGAGCTGCTTGATATGATGAGCCTAAAAGGCACAACGACGGGTAAAGATATTTTTGGAGCTGTGTCAGAGGCCGTGGAAAAGATGGGGCTTAAATGGGACAAGCTCTGTGGAGTGACAACGGATGGAGCTCCGGCCATGACAGGCGATCGCAAAGGAATGGCATCGATGGTGTGCCAAAGTAAAGGAGAGCGGAGGTGAGGCTGTTAAGATGCATTGCATAATCCACCAAGAAGCACTGTGTGCCAAAAATGTCCAGCTGGGCGATGTGATGAACATTGTTGTGAAAAGTGTCAACATAATTCGAGCTAGAGGACTGTACCACAGAGAATTTCAAGCTTTCCTTTCTGATGTGGATGCTGAATACGGGGATGTACTCTACCACTCTGAGGTGCGCTGGCTCAGCCGCGGCTATGTGCTGCAGCGGTTTTATTCGCTGAGATCAGAAATCGACCAGTTTTTGAAAGAGAAGGGCCGACCTCTTCTTGAACTGAGTGACCCTCTGTGGCTGGCAGACCTCGCATTTTTAGTTGATCTCACTCATCATCTGAATACACTGAATAAGAACCTACAAGGCAAAGATCAGCTGGTGCCACACCTGTATGCGCATATCAAAGCCTTCTGTGTAAAGCTCCGCCTGTTTGAGACACAACTACGAAGCTTTAATGCTGCACACTTCCCTGCGCTGACTGAAATCAAGGATGCTTATCCTACGGCCGATCTTTGCATCGCTCGTGACAGAATTCAACCAGCGTTTCAAAGATTTTTCTGTCATTGAAAAACAAATCAAGCTGTTCTCGACCCCCTTCGTGGTGGATGCAGAGGAAGTGGAAGAGAGTCTGCAGTTAGAACTGATTGAAATGCAATGTGATGATTCTCTGAAGAGTCAACATCAGCTTCTCTCCCTCCCTGACTTCTATCAGAGTTTGGATAGTGCCAAGTTCCCTCTGATGAGACGCCACGCTAAAAGAATGATGAGCCTGTTCGGCTCAACATACATATGTGAACAAACATTTTCTTTGTTAAATCAGAACAAAAGCAAACTCAGAACCAGAATGACTGATAGCCATCTCTGTGAAGTCCTTCGTGTTTCAACCACCAAACTGTCTCCTGACATGTCAGCCATCCTTCAATCCAAAGGACAGCTTCACTGCTCCCACTGAGTGCAATGTTCTTTACACTATAGGTGAGCTAGAGATCACACTGATACGACCCCCTGAGCCATCTGCAGGCCTGTCGACACTTTACTGTACTTTAATAATAAACAGTTCTTTTTTTTAAGACCTAAATTGTTTGTTCGTGTTCCTTTTTATGTTGAGACCTTGAGTCATGAACCAGGTCGTAACAACACAGTATTTATGTGTCAATATGTCATTCATGTGTCATGTGTGGCCCGGCCCTTTGTTTATTTTTCTGTATTTGGCCCTCATTAAAATAACTTTGGACACCCCTGTTCTAAGTGATGATCAGCTGAATGAGCTCTTGCAGAATTTGCCTCTCTGTGTCTTTTCTATTAGTCCCAATCTTAGGGATAGACTGGTCCAGAGCCATAGAGAGAGAGAGAAAGTTGCGACACGCTTTGATGTCGCCGCCACGCGATCAAAAGTTCCAAAAAACCTGCGCTGAATGGCTGAATTGCAGGAGGGTGGGATGTACTTCTTGCTGCTGGAAGATGTAATCAATTAACTCATTAACTACTGACCAAGAGATTGGCTGTAAATAGTTCCAAAAGTCCCATAACGAGGAAATAGCCTGGAAAAAGCGCTGCCATTTTTTCCTATGGAGGTCTATGGGAGTGTCGCCACTTTTATCTACCGCTCTGGACTGGTCCATGCAGATACTGCCACGCCTCCCTCAACTAGGTCTACTCTCTCTAATGCCCAAGGTAATTTTCGCTCACACTATCTGAAGACACAGTCCTTCACACATCCACACACACAGAAAACATACAAAGTCAAACAGTTTATCACATGCAAAACCACTCATGTGGTCTATATCCTAACCTGCCCCTGCCCAGTCTTGTATGTTGGTAAAACAATCAGGACTTTGAGAACAAGAATCTTGGAACATTTGAGTGCAATTAGGAGATGTGACGAAACCTCATCTGTGTCCAGACATTTTCAATCAGCTAAACACTCTTGAAATTCCTTGGCATCGAGAGAGTTTTACCTAAAAGGAGATGCGGGGACCTAGACAAAACACTACTACATGTGAATTAAATAGTCTTTTCCCTATTGGGATGAATGAAGATTTGAATTTTGCATGTTTTTTGTAAATATGTATTTGCTTGTCTATTTACTTATCTATTTTAGAGAATACTGTCTTTGTATATAGACAACCACAAGAGTATCTGTATCTACTACTCGGGCCTGGTCTAAGGCCCTCCCATTACACCTGTCTCTTGTTAGTCTGAAAACCCGCTGGGTAACCTACGGTATTTGTTATTTGCATGTCTGTGGTTGACTCAGTGTGATCATTGAGAATAGCCGAATGGCTGAAACGTCTACTCACCCAGTAAAAGTCTTTTCTTCGGCAAAGATTTGTCTATATTTTTTCAGAGTGCGAACCCCTTCTACCATATCCTGATATCTTTTGGTTTGACGCACCTGACTACAAATACTTTCATCAAGAGCGCAACAATACCCCACCTTCTGACTTGTTATATTTGCAAACATATAAAAGGCCTACATTAAGTTAGTGTTCAAAATCAGTCCATGGGATTGGTTGGTGCAGCCAAGCTCGTTCAGGGCAGGCACATGGATTACTAGTTGCACTGGTTTGGGAGTATAAGTGAGAAAAATTAATGATCTGACTGCTATTGAGTAAAAGAATTAGGCCTACTGATAATATGCTACACAACACATCTCACAGGTGGTGACACACACAGAGGGCCTTCTTATTTTAAATAGACACACACAACCTGAATGCGGATAAATTAAACCAATCAGTTTTTCCCTCATTGATGAATTATTTATGAATTTTATACATGTTTCAATTTTTATGTTTAGATGTTGAATGTTAGAACTTGCAAAAGCTTTTTGCACACCTCGCTGGTGCGTTGGAGATGACCAAGTCAGGTCACAGATTAGGAACATAGAAAAAATCCCACACACAGACCATTTCGCAGGTTACTTATTTATTTACAATGTTTCGGTCCAAGACCTTCATCAGGTACGTCTAGGACCGAAACGTTGTAAATAAATAAGTAACCTGCGAAATGGTCAGTGTGCAGGATTTTTTCTATGTTCCCAGATGTTAGATGTTAAAGTTCTTTCTGTGTCTCTGTCTCTCTCTCTCTCTCTCTCTCTCTCTCTCTCTCTCTCTCTCTCTCTCTCTCTCTCACACACACACACACACACACACACATACTTGTTTACATTCATGTTGTTAGTTTTGTCTGTGGTTTCAATTACTTTCATATTGGCAAGTGGGTTTTAATAAAGTAATGTTGTTTTGACATACTGTACATACTGTAAATCCTTCAAAATAATATTGTAGAGAAATGTTGTAGAAGTACTGTGAATGTTAAAATAGTAGTAATAAATATTGTAAATGAATATTCAATAGTATGGATAGGTATTGTAAATAGTAATAGGATACTACTGTAAATGATGACACAGTAATAAATAAGTCCACTTACCATGATAAACAGAAGTCCAAGTGACAAAATAACAAGTCCATATCGTAGGATCTGACTGTGCATGCCTACTAAAATGATGAAGATATACTGTAGTCAGTTGAACTTCATGCTTAAAATACTGTAAGTGGACAAGGCTTATAGAAAAAAAGTATTGAAGCTCATTAAAACATGCTGTCGGAACCCATGATGTCACAGAATTAATCATTTATTAAAAAAAAAAAAAAAATGTTGCTTACTCACGCTTCGGAGTTTGCACATACATCCCTTCTGATTGTTAAGCACTGTGGCACAACCCTCTCTCTTAAATGGGACTAGGCTATCTCATCCAACCCTGGCTGAACAGGTATTTCTGCTCAGGATGAATGTGTGGCCGTGCTGGCTATATCAGATCGCAATCCTGTATATCAGATGGCAATCCTGTTTTAGTTCTGCTTGAGGCACTGCACAATCCAATCAGCCCCTGCGCACCTTTACATCTGTGTGTGCTTGTGCACCAGTCGCCCCCGAGTGTTGGCATGGTGTCGTCTCGTCTTCATAATGGAGTCCCTATATAAAATATTCACTTGCCACAATCACACAAGAATGTGTGTGTGGGCAGTTTCGTTCATTCACAGTGCTCACTGCTCAGGCATCAACGGTGTCTTAGATTGGGAATGCCCATTCAGACTAGAGGAGGCAGCCAGGAGACATGCATGTATTTGTATTTTCCTCAATGACTTAAACTTATAAATTGCATTGCATGAAATACAGACAATATTATTGAGGGTATGGATGTCCACATTGCTGGCCTGCATACAGCCCCTACGTGGAACAATATTAGTGGAGCCAGTTTGCCAGTACATGCCAGAACATTTATTTTTCCATAGGACAACATGGAGTCGAAAGTCATTATAATTTTCCATGGAGTCCCAACACCTCTACCTCACAACACTCCTCCAAAACCTTCTGTGTTCCAACCCAGTCGACTAGCCAACTGCGTTGTGTCCATCTATCCCCTGTTGCTCTCCTTCCTGGACACACTCACGCACATACTCACACACGCAAGGTACAGTATGTGTGTGCAAGGTATTTGTGTAAAATGGTGTGTGGGGGGGGGGGGGGGGGGTAGGGGGTTGTACCAGTGTATGTGTGTGGGGGATATGGCAGGAGGGGGGTGTTGAGGGATGTGTGCGTGTGTGTGTGATAGCCTATGTGTGTTTGTGTGCCAGTTATACATGTGTATGTGTGTGTATATTGCATATTCACAATTGTTTTGAATAAGATTTCATTTTGACATCATGCATCAATGGCTGATTATGAAGACACATGTAAATTTCATAAAATCGTTTCAAATTAATAATGTTATTACATATATTCATTATCTAAATCTTATCCAAAACAATTTTGAGTTGTGAATATGCAATATACAATAGGCTATAGCAAATCATCTGAAACGTAGGCCTATGTATAGGAGGGTGCAGTGAGCCGGTGTGGTCCATGAATAATATTGATAAAAAATTTAAAAAAAAAAAAAAAAACATCCCCCCTCTGTTTTTTGTCAAATCGCACCCATAAATAAAACACATGTTAATGTTTCCATTTGTATTCCCATGAAAAAATTGTTCCCATTGGAAATTACACTGTCCCCATTCTGTCTGTGTAAATGATTACTTAATTATAATGATTTGATTATGTAAAGGACAACCCAAGCTTTCCAAAAATATCGTATTGATATAAATAATACTAGAGTTTTTGCTATAGAGCTGAGAAGTTGGATTTTCCAAAAGTGACCCACTTTACCCATGTTCACCCTATATGTACTGTATGTGTAGAATGTTGTTTGACTGAGGTTGTAGGGTCATGGTTCAAGTTACAATAGGCCAGGGGTGTCAAACTCATTTTCACCGAGGGCCACATCAGCCCAATGGTTGCCCTCAAAGGGCCAGATGTAACTTGTAAGATTTGTAGCACCAGCCACAAAATCTATAGCATCGGTAAAACTTCTAAAATCGAGAAGAGCAAAAGGTATCAGCATGACATGTTCTTTCTTATTATTGTTATGTTTTGTAAAAACAAAACACCACTTTCAGTTCCATACAGTTTGACTTTTCAATGAGGGTCACTGGTCAGTCAGGAAGAGATCATGCCATGGATTCTTTTTTTTCTCATATTTCTGAGTTTTAAGATTCGAGTATATTCAACTTCACTGTCATTGCACGAGTGAAATACCAGTAACGAAATACAGTTTTACATCTAGCAAGTGATGCAAACGAGTAGGCTAACTGTCATGTCAAAAAGTGCATCCATATGAAATGCGTCACTAGCCACCGTTCCATACACATAGGCTACAGTAGAAGCGAACGGTCCCGGTGGACTTTTTCTCTGAAGTTTTAAAGTTGAAAGGTGTTGTGTGGATTCTTGTTCGTTTTAAACTGAAATGAAAATGCAAAGCAACAGGGCGATTACTACAAACTTCTAGCATCCCTCTGCTTGCCTGATCTGAATGTACCACGTCTCGGTCGGAATAGACTTACTTTCGCTTTTGGCCAAACAATCACTTGCTCGATTAGCAAGGATTTGGAGCTGGATTTTTTGGATGATAGGACTACACACAATTATACATGCCTTTTAAACGTAGACGTAAACGTATCACGTAGGCTAGTTTACAACTTACATCGATTCCCCTCTCAAAGAAGCACACGCACTTCAAACAATCATGCGTTTCACAGGCAGGCTAAACCGAGCGCATAATTTAGGCGCTCCGTTCGCAAAAATAGTTAAGAATACTGGTCTATTTTGTTTTCACACGTACACGTTGCTATCACATCTGATGTAGCCAGTTGCACTGATCATAGAGGAAGGTGGTTGATGTTGCCTCCCTGTCAGTCTCGCATGCGTGCATTGTATTGCATTGTATTGCAGTGTATATTGCCTATACGCAAAAACTGTATCGGACCTTTTAAGCTCTCGCGGGCCACATACTGTATCAGACCCTTAAAGCTCTCGCGGGCCAAATGAAATGACGTGGCGGGCCGCATCTGGCCCGCGGGCCTTGAGTTTGACACCTGTGCAATAGGCTATTATAAAGACAATATGCACACAGTAACTACATGTATAGGCTACAGGTTTCAGGAGACACTCCACTGGAGGTTTGGAGTAATTATTGCAAATCTAGTAGTTTTAAAGTTTGAATATTAAGTATGAAAGGGTTAAAGGGTGCACGACATTGAACGCGACATTTCATTTTACTTTCGGTGGTGGATTGACTCTTCCTGCCAGCGCAATCGAAAGCCTACTGAAAACTCGCTGCCCAAAACCTTCCAGGCGTGAGTAGTCTAATTCTTTATTTAATAGGCAATTAATTTAGCATTAGACCAATCCGTTTAATGACACGTGGAATAATTTATCATGTGTGAAACACAATCAACTTATTCAGATCATAAAGTCTTTTAGCTCAGTTCTACCTGTATAGCTTGTAAGAGATGAACTGCCGTTTTTCACGTACCTAGGCCATATATACGAACTACCTTTCTTGTTTTAGCGATGGCGTATGCACAGATCAAGAATTCTCTGATTTTGTCAATCGGGCTGCTGTTTTTCTTGGTAAGTTGATATCTGATTGCTGTAATAATCCAAATAATTCCGTTAAAATTCTTATTTCAATAGTGTTTTGGAGCATAGAGCTCAGCCAAACCAGCATAGATACATGATTGAGTTGTTTCCATTTCTGGAGAAATCCGGCCAATTTTAACACGGAACTCAATTGATCATTTTCACGGAATATTGTCGGTCGGTAAATGAGTGTGGGGAAAATCGTTGCTGTCCTCCAAATTTCATTAATTAGCATGCAACTGAAGCTCTCATTGTACAGTCATAATGTTCACAGAGGCGGACATTCCGGTTCCAGAAAGTTAAAGGCAGAGTCCTATATTCTTTCTATCTGTGCACTTGACAGATGACTCATTATTTAATCCACCTGGCTGCTAATTAGGATGGGATGATTTGCTAAATGCTTGGCTCAAATACCAGGACTTTTAGGCTACTTTCTGAGCCCGAGTTGTCCGCCTCTGAATATTATTGGTCGTTATTTTGGACATAAACTTCACTGTTTGGTCTCCGTGGAAATGGGAAAAGACATGTGCCTACGACTTCGGCAACGGAAAGGCAGACAGCCTGCAAACACAGGATTTATACTGTTCCTTCACAATGTTAAGGATGAAAACGCACAGTGGTGTCATGAAACGACCATTTTCATACGGTACAGCATGACATTTTGATTCTACAAGTAACCTATGTGCCACACGGCCAATGTAGCTTGAGCATAAACGTGAGGCTTTTAACCTCAAGTGACTGTAAGAAAAATAATAATAAAATAAATATATTGCGTGTGCGCGCTAAACTCAGATAGAAACACGCGATTTCTTTTGCGCGCTCTTGCTTGCTCATTCGAGACTCCAGTATCTACTTTGCAGGCGTTAGGGAGCCGCTATCAATATGTGTGAGACTCACGGAACTTAGTTCCGGGAGACTTTGCATGTCTATAGACGGCTTTACTTTGTCGGCAGCACAGAATGTAGGTACAACGCGCTTTAATCGTGTCATGTTTAGCTGACACAAACTCAAAATAATGACTATTAATGATACTTTGGGATTAACTGTAACCAGTTTTGAGGTCGTTTAAAACGCACCAAATCAACAGGCCACCTGTTCACCATTCACCATTCAAATTAACAGGCCACCTGTACACCATTTTTTTGTCATTAAAGTTTTTTATTGATTTTATAATTCACAAACACAATAATCACAGACATTCTATAAACATCCAATGCCTGTGACATACAGAGAAACAAAATACAAACAAACATAAAAAATAAAAAAAAAAACTGAAATCTTAAAGGCAGCTCATACCCCCCCCCCCCCCCCCTCGCAGCACCCCTTCCCTCATTACATACACCATTACACATATACAGTACACACTGTATGTACCCACACACACATTATGTAGTATAATCACCTGTATCTTTCTACCCTTCTAAGACTCTGTACCAATGCTGTAATCAAAATACATCCATGCTTGACTAATTCTGCTTGGATTATGCACCCTTCCAATCATAAGTTCAAAAGCGGCTGTCTCTGTCATGAGTTGAAGCCATTCTGCAACCTCTGGTCTATGTGGGCTCTTCCACTTACGGAGAATAATTCTAGCTGCTACCATGAGACCTGTTACCATTACTCCAGCTTCGATTTAGCAAGTTTAGGTAGTATTTGAGATGTATCTCCCAACAAGCATAGCTGTGGGGATTCTGGTAGGGATTGTCTGAGCCATCTTTCAAACTTTTTAAGCACTGCCTTCCAAAAAGGCTTTATTAAGGGACAATCCCACATAGCATGGAGAAATGTACCCACTTCCCTGTTACATTTCCAGCATTTATTGTCCTTGGATAAACCCATTTTAAATAGCTTATTAGGAGTAAAATAAAATCTATGAACAATTTTATAGTGGATGAGTTTATTCCTAGCATCCCTTGTAGACTTTCCTACATTGGAAATAATATCTTGCCACAAGTCCTCATTGATGTCCAAACCAAAGTCATTCTGCCATATAATTCTTAAGCCTTCACACATTTTGATCTCAATACTTGACATCTTCCTATAGAATACTGAAGCAGAGTGTAGGATATGTGGAGAATTAAAGAAACCCTGTATCGCATTTTCTTTTTCTTCCTGTCTTCTCAATCCAAAAACAGACCCCACACTGCTCCTCAGCTGTAAATACTTCCAAAAATCCCCTCTATCTGTTAAGTGGAAGTATTCTTTAAGGTCCTCAAATGACATAAATAATTGCTCCCTGTACAGATCTTTAACTACCCGTATGCCTTTCACCAACCATGCTTGCCAAGAAAAAGATTTTTTTGCAATACAAACTGAGGGATTATTCCATATTGAGAAATAGCTTTGTTTATATTGTGATATACCTAACATCTTGTGTGCTTTTGCCCACACCCATTGTGAATGCTTTAAGATTAAGTTTCTTCCCATTGTCTGGTTTTCTGCATTTTTCTGTGATAATAGCTCCACAACACTATATGGGCATGCAAGCACCTCCTCCACCTTAATCCACCCAGGGCCAGTTGAGTAGGTTCCCCAATGTCTTGCCAGTTTATTAATCTCAAAAGCTATGCTATATAGTTCCACATTAGGAAGTGCTAATCCACCACAATCTCGTGAAGCTAGCAGTTTCTTTAGCCTAATTCTGGGCTTTTTCCCATTCCATAAAAATTCTGTTATCATCTTGTTATATTGCTTAAATATTCCATCAGAAATTGTCACTGGTATCATCATAGAGATGTAATTAAATTGTGGAGCAACCACCATTTTTATGATGACCAATTTTCCCCCACAAAGTCAGGTTCATCAGCCGCCATTTGTCCAAATTCAACTTGATTTTCTTAAGTAAAGGTGTCATATTCATAGCAATTATGTTTCCCAAGGCTGGACACAGCTTAATACCCAAGTACTTCATGCCAGTAGGGACCCATTTAAACTGACAGGTGGGTAATATCCATCCTTTTGATATTGGCATGCATTCAGACTTTTGCCAGTTTATTTTATAACCTGACAGTATTGAGAAAGACTCTATTGTGGCCAAAATATTAGGGATTGATATTATAGGATCCTCAATAAGCAATAAAATGTCGTCCGCATAGAGGAACATTTTGTGTTCTTCCTCCCCATGTAAAACTCCTTTAAAACTGCTCTCAGCCCTAATAGTAGTGGCCAAGGGTTCCAGAAACATTGTAAATAGCAGCGCCCTGAGAGGATCTCCTTGTTTAGTCCCACGTGCTAACTTATTAAAGATATCAAAGCTTCATTAAACGTATCGGGTAGGTTGCCCACTGAAAATGACTCTCTATACACTTCTGTTAAGATGGGAGCCAGTTTGTCAACATACTTCTTATAATACTCTGATGGAAAACCATCCAAACCAGGTGCTTTCCCAATCCTCATCGATAAGATTGCACTTTTGACTTAATCTACTGATATAGGGCGATCCAATAACACCTTCTGATCCTCTGACATTTTTGGCAGCTGAATCTTAGGGAAAAAAGTATCGTATTCACTCATCCCAGGGTTAACCTCAGATTTATATAACTGGTTATAAAAACTCTCAAACACTTTGTTGATATCGCTAGTGCTTGTCACCAAATCCCCTGTATCAGTTTTAACTGCTGGTATAACATAACTAGCTTCTTTTTGGCGTATCTGCCTAGCTAATAATTTTCCTGATTTTTCCCCACTCTCATAGTAATTACTTTTAAGTCTAAATAGGGCATACTCTGCCTTTCTATTGTATATATCATTTAATTGAAATTTTAAGTCACATACTTGCTTCAGTAGGAGATCACTATGTTTCTGAGCCAATAAATTCTCAAGGTCCTTAAGTTGTGATTGTAGGTCTTTTAATTGTCGCGTTTGCTCCCTTTTTTTCTTACTGGAATGTGCTATAATCTTTCCCCTGATATAAGCTTTAGAAGCTTCCCAAACTGTCCCAACTCTATCTGTTGTACCCATATTCACCAAAAAGAAATGGTCAAGTTCTTCTTCAATATGACTATGGAATAATGGGTCCTGAACAGAGGCGTCGATAGACCTGGGCATTCGGGGCTATAGCCCCGGATGTATTGGGGATAGCCCCGAATCTCCGTGCCTTACAAAATGATGAAAATCGCCACAGAGTTTTTTTTTATAAGGTTCAAATTGAATGCCACGGTCAGCAGCCCCTAGCCTGACGTGATTGCCGCTAGTGGCGTCTAGATTTTTAGGCTATTTCTTAGCAGTCACAACTTAGCCTGAGAGCCAGAAACACAGGCACAACTGCAATATTGTTACTCTTGTTCGCTGACGTTCCATGGAGTCGGAATAAATTGTTGCAAATGCGACATCAGTGTTCCACGCTTCCCCCCTCTGTCGGGCTGACTGCCAGCCTCTGTAACTCGCTAACTTTAAGACCGTTCATTTGGATAACAAAGAGATAAACTTACTCACCGACGTTACCTAACGGCTCTGTAGGATAGATTAACGAAACGTTCTGCACAAGCATTCGTTTTCCATGAACTTGTTCCATTAAGTCTACTAGTATAGGCTACAGTAGGCCTAGTCAACAGTAGTAAACACGTAGCCTACAACAACAGTAGTAAACACTAGTAGTTACCACAAAACGAGTGGAAGAGTCAGGCTGGCCGCACGTAGATCTCCTAGGCAATTATACCAATGATTTCCATGTAAACTGAAAATTGGACGAGGAGTTGTGTTGGATTAATCCATTTACAGCGATTAGAGTGGCACCTGGAAATGATTCATTCATTCATCATGTCACAGGCAGAAACAAATGTTTGGGTGTGAGGTCTCTGTTAGAATTAATACCAGTAGCCTTGAGGGGAATTAGCTTTATTTGTTATTAAAATATGATGAGAAGAACCCCAACGAATTTCCTTCCTTTCCTTCTCAAACTACGTTGAAACGGCATCTTTAACGGCCCAATTTTCAAAATTTCCCGGGGGAAAAACCCCCGGACCCCCGTGAGAAGGGGAAAAAATAAAAAATAAAAAAGTCGGGCTACAGCCCCGGATCTATGGTACACCTAGTGACGCCCCTGGTCCTGAAGTAAAGAAACATTCATTCTCCACCTACTTCCTTTATTTCCATCTGTCCCTATTACTAGTCCTAGATGCACAGTGGCATGATCGGTCAATGCTGTAGGGCCTATGGAACAGTCAGAAACACTGTTAACCAGATCATTACTGATCAAGAAGTAATCGATCCTGGAGTGAGATTTATGTTTATGAGAGTAAAATGTATTCTCTATCTTTTGGGTTGACAAGCCTCCAAATATCCGTCAGACCTATATCCTCTATTAACAACTCAATGGCCATTCTATCTTTTGGAATGTGATTGGAAAAAGTGGTTTTGTCCAAGGCTCCGTCAAGGACTTGGTTAAAATCCCCAGCCATCACTGTATATCCATCAGCTTTTCCTATCAGTTTGTTTATTTTGTGGAAGAAACCTGGGTCTTCCATATTTGGAGCATACAGTACCCTCCAGAATTATTGGCACCCTTGGTAAAAGTTGACTAAAAATAGGTATAAAAAATAATCTTTAGGTGATTTATTGTACTCCCACAATGAAAACAATGAGGAAAAATATACCCTGCAAGGCAAGCAAATTTATTCTGAGAAAAAGGAAAATCTCATAAAGAAATAAATATTTTTAACAAAAACAGCTTGCTCACAATTATTGGCACCCCTGAAACAAATTGTGTACAACATTTAACAGGAGCATTTTCCTATGTAAATGCAACGTTTTAAAGTAAATCAGAGTGTCTGTGAACTTTCAGAAGTAGTTCATGACGTTCTTTTTCACTATGGTATGAAAATGAAGTCACTCAGAGGCTAAATCCTCTAGTCATTTTTCAACATTGGAGAGACAAGAGAATACACTAAATTGAAATAAAAAGAAATTGTGTTGACATTTGTAAGTAAGAGAATGTCTATGGAAACTAGGTATTTTGTTGAAAATGCCTATGTTTCCAGTTAAAATGATGACTAAAAGGTTCTAATCATCTGGAAATGTGGCAAACATGCTTGGACAAAGACCCATGGCTATTTTGCTCCCACGCACAGTATGGAGGATGGTATGATAGGCAAAAAAATCCATAAGAACCACTGTTGAGAGTTACAGACAAAGCTATCATCTTGGGGTCACCAAGTCCCCCCCAAAAATCTTCAAAAGTGACCTCACTGCTAATAGATTATTTAGACAGCATGTCAGGTTAAAGCCAGTAGAGTCATTTAATGAACAATGTAAATGGCAGGAGTTACTGAATGGTACCATGACATGTCTGGCAGTGTGGTCTATTGTCAGATGAAAATAAAATGATGCTCTTTTGCTAAAAACACTTAAGGTGTCTTTGGCGTACATAGAAGAATGACTATACTAAAAAGAACCCCATGCCTAATCAGAATTATGGTGGAGGGGCTGTGCTATTGTGGGGCTGTTTTAATTCCCAAAGGCCTTGGGAACCTAATTAAGGTGCATGGCATCATGAACACCAAGAAAAACCTGAACATTTTCAAAGGAAATCAAACAATCTCTGCCAAGGCCCTAAAAGTTGGTCATGATTGGATCATTCATCAGGTCAATGAACCAAAACAAATGCACAGATCAAAACAAATATGGTTTACTGAACACAAAATCAAGCTTCAGACATTGCCATAGCAGTCCCCTGATCTAAACTCCATAGAAAAACAGTGGGATGAGTCAATGAGAAGAATGCACAAGTGTGGACCTAGCAATCTGGACGATCTGGGGAGGTTTTGTAAAGATGAATGGTCTTAAATCCCTTACTTTGTATTCTCAATCTTTATGGGGTGTCAGAGAAGAATATTACATGCTGTTTTATTGACAAAGGGAGGTTTAAGAAGGTATTACAAGTAGGGGTGCCAATAATTGTGAGTGACATGTTTTTATTAAAAACATTTATTTCTTTATGAGATTTTCCTTTTTCTCAGAATAAATTTGCTTCCCTTGCAGGGTGTATTTTTCCTCATTGTTTTCATTGTGGGAGTACAATAAATCACCTAAAGATTATTTTTTAGACCTATTTTTAGTCAACTTTTACCAAGGGTGCCAATAATTCTGGAGGGTACTGTAGATGTTGCACAAATTAACTTTAACTCCATTAATCTTAGCCTCTATGTATATAACTCTTCCTTCTTCATCTTTTTGTTCTTTTATAAAGAGAAAATTCAAATTCTTATGTACTAAAATAGCTACTCCATGTTTTTTAGGAATATGAACTATGATATATTTGGCCAACCCAGTCTCTTTTTAATTTAACTGCCTCTGACTCAGTCACATGGGTCTCCTGTATAAAAGCAATGTGAACTTGTTGAGACTTAAGGTAAGATAAAATTGTTTTCCTCTTAATGGGATTTTGTAGTCCATTCACATTCCAGGACACTATTCTTACACAGTTACTCATGACTTAAAAATGCAAATTATGCAAATTATGGAACATTTCTCCCCACATGTCGGTCTAGGCCAATATAAGTGATCACCAAAAAAAGAGAGTAAAATGAAGAGAAAAAGAGAGGGTGCTGCCCAGCTGCCAATCAAAATAAGTAACACACAATAAATTACACTCAAAACCCTTTTAGAACAGGGAACATTGAAAACAATCCCATACCCACCCCATCTAACCCTTCTCTCTGCCTTGAGACGGTCCATGAGGCACACTGAAGTGGTCATCATTAGAAACCCCACCACCAAACCCGCCAAAGCATCCTTTCTAAGCAGTCCAAAACACACCTTGAAGTAATTTCCTCAGTATCTACAAAGGCTCTAGCCCAGGCTACATATTTTGGCAAAACTATCCTAATTTCTGAAAGAAAATATTCAGGAGAAAAGAAGGCGCCATAAGCCGCACATTGGCTAACATCAGGCTACTTACTCTGTCTCTGAAAGCGCGCATGAAGTATAGCTAGTTAAATTAGGCTAAAACAGGCTACTCAGCTGTAGGCTCCTGTTCTGGCGTCTTGTTCAGCGATCTTTGCACCTTCGACTCCCTGTTCAGAAAGTCCATAGCCTCTTTGTCGTCGTCAAACTTCAATCTTTTCCCTTGCCATGTAAAGCGCAACTCCGCCGGATGAGCTACTGTAGGGTGAAACGCACGTCAAGATCATAGACGGTTCCGCACATCTTTGAACTTTCTCCTCTTCTCTGCCGTCTCTCTTGTCATATCAGGAAAGAATGACAGCTTACACCCTTTCCATACGATCTCCTTATTCCTGTACGTCTTCTTCGCAGCCATCAACACTCTCGCGCTCCAGAAAACTTAGAAATCAAATTATTATTGGTCTAGGAGGATGGCCGTCGTCGGGCATAGGTGCCGGAGCGCGGTGCACTCTTTGCAGCTGCGAACTATCAAGCTCAACGCCCAGAGGCTCGGAGATTATATTCTTCACACAGTTTGACGGTTTACCGTCTTCTAGCTTTTCTTTCAGACCAATAAGCCGCAGATTTTGTCGCCTGTCTCTATTGGCAGCGTCCTCAATGGCCCGATGTAGTTCCTCACATTTCGTAGCCGTTTTATCTGCTGTCTGGCGGAGCTCATGGTTGTCATCCTCAAGCAGAGAGATACGATTTTCAGCTTCCTCCAACCTAAGCAGAACACTGTCCACGTCTGTTCTTAGCCCAACATTGGCATTCTTAATTTCTGACATATCCGCTTGCAATGCTGTTAGAAGCTTTCCAACTCTTCCCATCTCCTCCATAGCTTTATCCAAGGACTGCTGCATAGATGCTAACACATTTTCACCCTCCTCTTTGCTAGCCCCGGCATTGGTAGTCAGCTTGCTAGCTCCAGCAGAACTTTTTTCAGTATTCCTTCTTGACGACGACATAGTGCACAATTCAAGCTGTTACACACTAAAACCGTAATAATATCCACTTATAACAACAAGTATGTCGACTGCACACACTTTACTAGCGAATTTCGGGTAACTTTGATGGGTTCACGGGAGAGCTCCAACTATGCGACCATCTTGCTCGGTGATCTCACGTGACTCCACCTGTACACCATTCAACCAGCCTCAGAAAATGGTTACAGTTAACCCCAAAGTACCCTATTAATTTCCAGCTAGAAAATACGCATCTCCCTCCTTAGTTTACGTTTCGGTTTGTCGCTGAATGGACACATGAGTTGTCCTTGCTGAAAATGTGAGCATACATGATGTATAATCCCCGAGACAAGAGGACAGCAAAAATATATTTTTTACTAGCCTAAGGAAAATGAGAAACATAGTAACGCACAGTGACTTGGATACTGGATTCTGCTACTGGAGTGGAAATGACGTGTTAGATTAGGCATAGGCTACTCGTTACCGAAAAACGTGGCCCGATTAGAGTAGGCCTAACGCGTGTTACAGGCATCCTTATAGTGCGTTCATGCACATCGGACCTTCGGAAATTTCTGACCTCCGATAGCGGAAAAATGACATGAACGCTAGGTCGGGTTGGATTTTTTGCTCGGAGACTCGTGCGGAAGTTTTGTGCCCCTAGGTGTCCGACTTGACGTCACTATCATATTCTCCAACCACGACGGCCTCCCTTCCAACAACAAAAGAGGTGAATTTTACTGTCATTACGAATAGGCAAGGTAATTTGTCACTAAATTAACAACACAGATAGAAACACTCGCCCAAGACATTTTCCTTCTTGCTCAACCATACTAAGCAGTTGTAATTAACGTATTTATGCGTTTCCTGTATTTATTTTCCGAACTGATCTCATGAACACAATTTTTTCGGAGGTCGGAACTTTTTAAAGGCGGGTCCTCCGAGGTTCCGAGCTGCATGAACGCAGTATTAATCACTATGGGCTCTGGGCACAAAATCGTAATGTCCTGCTGCCCCCACTCCCCGCATGCACACAAGCGCATAGCAAATAGTAGCCCACAAGCCCACTCTCCCTAAGAGCAAGTCGGGCAAGTTGCTCATCTGGCTCATCCAAACCAGCGTGCATGAAATAAACACTAACATGGAACTTGGACATTACAACAAATGAAGAAGCCCATAAATACAGTAATAAGATGTTAAATTGAGAGAAATTGTGTGTGTGTGTGTGTGTGTGTGTGTGTGTGTGTACTAGGCTATACCTTCTAGAACAGGTGTTCTCAAACGTTTCACAACGAGTAGGCCTACCATCTCAAGAGAACAGTTGACTCTCCATGTACCTCCATTATGACCAGCATTAAAATACAGCAGTGTATAGGCCAATTTTTATATATTTTACATTGTTGTTTTGTTGGGAGTTTTTTTTCAAGAAGGATAAAAACTAGTTTCAATTTATGCATAACTTGTACCTGTACCAGGTCAACTACCCCCTCCAACACTTCCCCCCAACATTCTAGATCATTTTCAGACACCATGTAGCATAGTCATATACATCATTTGAAAGTTTGTTTGGACTCTTGGGAATCAAGACATGACAATCTTTGTCATGCAAAATATGTGTAGTACTTTACATTGTCAGATTAATCTTACTATGTCTTAATCAAATTTAATCAAAAATGCCCTCTTCCCCCTCCTCCGCTTTTGGTGCCAACCTGACCTCTGGCTGCAGTGTAGCTGCAGTACAATAAGTAGATGCAACATATTGGGTACTGAAATATTCACAAGAATCCATAGATATTGAATCTTCATGATGTTTTATCCTATATTAGTTGTGCAGATGTATATTCCATCTTATACACAACAATTGAACCAACAAAGTAAATGCAAAATTGGACACTTTTGTGTAATTATTCCATATTTTGTGTATTCATTCTATATCAGAACTCCGGACATGCAATCCAAATAGTCTACAAGAAACCTCAGAGTGTTATCTTTGATTTGAGACCAATATTATGCTTCTACACAAAGGGGTTCTTGTGCAGTAAGTATTTGATTGTCAGTATGCATTTTGGATAGCCAAAAGTCCTATGGGGAATTTCCATAGGGGAGCTTAAAAACGCATTGAGCATACCTTGGCAAAAAATGGTCTACATCATTCATATTTCATGCTATATTGATCTACTTTTGCATCCAGCTTCACAATACCTGGTGCAAGGGCTCAGTTGTGTTTCTAGGTCAGAATATATGACTTAGAGGGTTGATATGTGGTCAGTTCAGAGATGCTCGCAATCCGCCTGGAAGAAAAAAATATATTCTAGCCTCTGTGGCCCTGTGTCAGTACATCACACAGTTATTCTACTAGGTACTAGGTCACACAGGTACTGAACCTGCCGTGTCTCAGCTTTCCAGAGGGATCAGACATGTGATTATAGGCCAAAGTATGTAGGAGCAATGCTCTCTTAAGTAGATTTTGTGCAATGTCAGGAAAAAAGCTCAAAAGGGGGGGTAAGCATAAGAATTTAAATGTAACAAGTTTTATTATATAAATTTTTATATAATTTGAAGTGATTATTTTGTCTTCATGAAATAAAACATCTTGGCGACTCCCAGAGAATAATGAGAAAGTAATTTTGTTAAAGACGGTTAATATGATGCTGTTTAATTCATTTATAATGGTGCACTGTCACTTTAAGACTCTTGCCGGCGCACTCTGCTGTGCCTATGGCCTTCTCACAGTTTATTATAATGCTCAGGAGTGCATTACTCTTTGCGTTTTTCTTTTAAACGTTTCTTATAAAATGGAGATATCAGTTATCAACAATGACAAGCCAGCTGGATCCCTTTTGTGCACGCTCAAACGCGTTCCCAATCAAATGAGTAACATAACGTAAATTAGATCTATTGCAATGGAGATTATAAAGAGTATAATCTCTATGTAACATGCTGTTTTGACGTTGACATTGCAAACGTTCTCTAAAGCCTACCTTACATTGCCAGACTTTGCAAAGATTTGGAAAAGATTTTTGAAAAACTACAGTCTCAGACCCTCTCACATCTAAAGACAATTCATTGAGGTTTTAGTCACAGTCTAGTCACAGGCCAGTCTCAGATTAGGATTTTGCAAAGACTGTGGGTCACTATTTACAAGACTGCTGCTAGATTCCTTCAAATTATTTCCATCGTGCAATAGGCTACACGTCATCATTCACAGGAAATCACATGATAGCCTAACTCATATCAAAGTATTTTTTTCGCGTTTCTGCAGCATTGTTTGATGTGTGACATCACTAACAGATATAGAGCTGTTCTGTCACGTAGAACAACCGACTAATAAATTATAAGAAATGAAATAACAAATAATCATAAAGGCTACAGCTGTCGCCTATTTTGCCCCTTCCTGTTTCATGTTCGCGCAAGGTTACTATTGGTTTTTAATGTTCACGTCACTATTTGCATGAGCCACGACTGAAAAGACTTCCGATAATATCAAACATGTTTGATATTGTCGTAACGGCAAAACTAGAAAAAGACTGCCTCCGACGGATTTAAAACCGCTAAGATTGGCACCTTACACTAAACGATTTAGATGACGGGAGCGCGCTGCGATTTCAGTACAACTCCCAAGATTTCCGCCCGATTTTGGAAATTTAGTCGCCGACTGTTAAAACAGACCAAAATCGTGCAATGTAAGCCAGCCTTTAGAATAGTGTAAAGCAGTTTGCTGTAACGTTTACCAACGCTGTTGCTGGGAAAAATAGCGAACAGCCAATGATAACCTATCGGGCAAAATCTATGATAAACTAATGCATGCTCGGCGGGCCGTAGTTTGGACACCCCTGCTTTAGGTAATCAAGCTTCCACTCTGACAAAGTTTTACCACTAGCGAACTCCCCTTTCGCTTTTGCCTTCGAGCAAATATGTAAATATCTCTGAAAGTTTTATCCTACCTGGACCATCTTTTGTGTCAGTTTGGACTATTTCATCTAGCCACTCATTTTTAAATGTTAGGCAGACCTTTTTCTGGAGCACCTGCTCAGCCTTTCTTTTCGTCATGGTACCCGCCAAGAGCCTTAAGAATACTTTGTTTGTAACGTTGTCTACATCCGACTTGGTTGTCAGACATGTCAGTATTTTAAATGTTTGCTAACTAGGCTACATCGCGTTTGATAGTCACATTTTTAATCCCTGAAAAAAATATAGTTTGTGCGGTCTGAAAAATATGCGCGGTCTGAAAAATCTGTTGCGCGGCCACTTCGACTGGCCTGCGCATCCGCGCACGCGCGCAGCTTAGAGGGAACAGTGCTCACGCCTGTATATTTCTTCTAAATTCGCCAAAAGTAAGTATTCTAACATGTCATACACTACCGAGACCGTGATACAAAACATATCATGTGTGGTGTCGTTGGAAAGCTGTGTTTCTCCTGCATGACGTTATGCCATCCAAATATGGACACTTCCTTTGTATCCGCAAGCAATTGCGAAAGTTCAAAGAAGAGTGTAGTAGACTGAGTATGCATGCCATTGGCTGTGTTTCAAGGCTGTTATCTCAAAATTAGTTTTTTGTAATTTTCCAACATCTCAGCCTATGTAGCACCTATACACCAAACTTTCCAGTTATACACTTATCAGTATTCTGAAGATATTTACAGTTGGATATTGTATGTGAGAAGAAAAAAATAGTAGTCCTACAGTGCATTTCTATTAGTAGTGTGTGAAATGAATGTCCCACACTGGGAATACTGCAGGTGAAGAAGACTTGAAGAAGAATCTGTCTATTCACATTTTTTTTACCAGCCATTGATAAGTTGATTACATTTCTATATTAACATGTTGTATTAAAGAAAGGAAAGAAAATAACTCTTTTTGTGTGCTGTAAAGTGGTTAGAAGATGCCAATCGGAATCGGCTAAAATCGGTATCGGCAGGTCAAATTCTATGAAAAATCGGAAATCGGAATCGGCCAAAAAATTGCAATCCGTGCATCTCTAGAAAAATGTAAGCACAGTAATATAACAGTTTTAGTATAAATATATGGACACAAGAGAAAAGTAAACATAGTGGGGCAATTGCTCTGTCGCTAGTTTGGAGTTTAACACGGTTTTAAACTCAGTGGTGACGCAAGAAGTCACGTGACGACTTAAGGCTGGCTTACATTGCACGATTTTGATCTGTTTTAACAGTCGGCGACTACTTTTCCAAAATCTTGCCAGTTGTACTAGAATCTCGGCGCGCTCCCGTCATCTAAATCGTTTAGTGTAAGGTGCCAATCTTAGCGGTTTTAAGTCCGTTGGAGTCAATCTTTTTCTAGTTTTGCCGTTACGACAATATCAAACATGTTTGATATTATCGTAAGTCTTTTCAGTCGTGGCTCATGCAAATAGTGACGTGAACATTAAAAACCAATAGTGACCTCGGTCGACGAACACGAAAACGGAAGGGGCAAAATAGGCGACAGCTGTAGCCTGTATGATTATTTGTTATTTCATTTCTTATAATTTATTAGTCGGCTATTCTACGTGACAGAACAACTCTATATCTGTTAGTGATGGCACACTATCAAACAATGCTGCAGAAACGCGAAAAAAATAATTTGATATGAGTAGCCTATCATGTGAGTTCCTGTTGATGATGACGTATAGCCTAGTGCACGATGGAAATAATTTGAAGGAATCTAGCAGCAGTCTTGTAAATAGTGATCACAGTCTTTGCAAAATCCTAATCTGAGACTGGCCTGTGACTAGTCTGTGACTAAAAACTCAATGAATTGTCTTTAGATGTGAGAGGGTCTGAGACTGTAGTCTTTCAAAAATCTTTTCCAAATCTTTGCAAAGTCTGGCAATGTAAGGTAGGCTTTAGGCTCCATTTCTGTGTCATACCTGTGGTTTAACCTGCTGCTGCGTTCTACCTTGATCTCAACTGCTATGTCTTCAAGGAAATTCAAATCACCCACCAGAGGGCGCATTTAGTGCATGCATAGTCTAATCTCGAAACGGACATGGTTTTAGACTAAACCTAGCCTGGCATGCCCTCCCAGTGACGTAACACCTTCGGCGTTGCTGTCGCTGATCTGGTCAACTGCTAATCGGGAAGGATTTCTGAATTCCCCAAATCTGCGGAACTGCCCCTGTTGGTCGAGAACCAATCAACTTTGAGCAGCTCCAACGGCTCTGGGTAGAGGCGTGTTCAAGGCAGAGGAAAGAGTGTTGTTATTGGTTTAAACTCGGCAAACCACTTTCTGACATCGACCAGTAGCAAATCGAGGCACTTAAAGGAGGCGGGTCAACCAAGCGCTTGGAGAAACCGTGTAGCACAGGCTCTTGGTCAGACTAAAGTCTCGCAGAGCCTTTCAAGTCGATGGCAATCAGGCTAGACTAAACCATAGTTTGCAGGATAGCTAGATAGGTGACAGCTTACGCTCCATAAACCGACACACACACATACACACACACACTGTTGGCTAGTTGGACTGGATTACAACATAAGCTACAAGATAGCAGTACACACATAGCCTAACCAGCTCCCAAGCAGTTTGGTTGGCAGCATGGTGATAGACCTAGGATACACGTGCATTTTATTGACGAGCCGGATTCTGCAGGAGGAGTTCTCACGTCTTGGGCAAACTCGGACTGCCTGCGTTGCATGTGAAATGTATATTCCAGGTAGCCTACAGTAGCCTATAGCATGCATTTCAGCATATCATCATATGAATATAATTTCATGGGTTTTATTTTTTTCAAACGCCAAAAGATGTTTATAAGGC
The DNA here is from genome assembly GCF_963854185.1 of Sardina pilchardus. Classification (NCBI taxonomy): domain Eukaryota; kingdom Metazoa; phylum Chordata; class Actinopteri; order Clupeiformes; family Clupeidae; genus Sardina; species Sardina pilchardus. The sequence continues at coordinate 17,609,524 of NC_085001.1, read as the reverse complement.
AAGTGGAAATAGCGGCTGCCTTGCAAGCGGTGGTCCTGGCCGCGCGTCCATAACAGTGCGGGGTGGTGGCGGGGCGGGTCTGCAGTGCCGGCCATGGGGGTATATGCCTAGATATGCCTACCTGAGACCCCTTGAAGGGTGGGCGCTGTTGAACATGTTGGGAACGTGACTCAGTCACACACGTCCTTATTTCCAATGCCTCCTGCTCAGCTAGCCCAAACAGGTGGCCAGGCAACAGCGGTAACTGGCGCAAGTTGTTCCGACACACTTCTGGTAGGGGTGACTGTGCTAGCCACACCTGTCGTCTAGCATTAACAAGCAGACCCAGAGCTCTCCTGCATTCGCTCGCCATCGCACCACGTGCCTGTAGAGATGCATCAAGCAGACCAGACGTAGCCATATCTGGGGCAGCTGTGTCTGAAGTGGAATGTAAGGCCAAGAGCAAATGCCCCATTGAGTTGCCCACACGTCCAAGAATCACAACCGTGTTGTAGGTTTTAACCAGCATGCCATCAGTGCGCCTGCATTCCTAATTGGGGCATCGCACATCCTGGCGTAGGGCTTCATCAGGCGACAAGATGAGTGAGGCTACACAGGGCTCCAATGCCGAGATTGATGCAAGACCAATGGCATCCGGCATTAGAGTTCTCAACGGGGCGCGTTCGGGCCGAAAATATAAGCAGATGACTCGGGTCGGGTCGGTCCTCGGGCTTAATATTTTCCGCTCAGTGAAGTCCTTGCACTGGGGGCACGTGCACGTCCTTTGTCCCTGGCACCAAACGGCACAGGAGGTTGGTAGGGTCAACTGGGGCCTGTCAGTGGGTGGCTGACCGTAAGAGGAATCATTAAGCAATGGGAGAGTGTGGTCACTATGCTGTGCTACACCGTCTGCTTGATCAGTGTGGTCTTTTTCAGCAGCTTTGATAACAGGATCCGACAGGAGTGCTTGCAATTTTTGAACAGTTGTAGTAAGCCTATCCATTCACTTTGCTAGCTTAGCAGATGAAGATTTGCGCATGGATTTAGGTTGCTCCAAGTCTTGGCACCATGCATACTACCTGCAGCATTAAATGAAGACTCAGGTGCGTGCTTAAAGTAAGCAACTGACAACCGGATTTGTCGTTCAATGGGCATCATGCTACACTTAGGGCAAGGATTATATAGTGCCTCTATAAGGTGCTTCACGTCCAAACAGGATGGACAGTGGTTATGGCCATTTAACATGTCCGTTCCGGCAAGGTATTGTGTCATGTCACGGAGGTCCGGCACCGACACCGTCAAGCTAATCCACAATATCTACTGCAGCTAGGCGAGGCTAGCATTAAGCAGATATAGCCAGCTGAGAGTTGTTATCTACTCCAAGCAAAGGAACCCTGGAAACCAAGGGTATTCATTGGGAATAGAAGAGAAAGTACCAAGCGAGGGGACCCTGAAAACCAATAGGTACTCGCTGGACGAACTTGTTTACTTGCCTGATAGTTCACTCTCTGTCGCTGCAGCTACCACTGGTCACAAGTTAGCTACTGTCAACAACAAAGTGACCCTGGAAACCAAGGGTGTTCGTTGGGAATAGCAGTGAAATACCAAGCGAGGGAACCCTGGACACCAATAGGTACCCGCTAGTAAAGTAGTGTACTCATCGGAGAACAGTAGTTCACAGCTGTATTCGCAAACTGTTAACGTCTCCAACAAAGGGGCCCTGGACGCCAAGGGTAATCGTCAGGAAGCCGCAAAAATATAAATCCAAGCGAGAGAATCCTGGAGCTGCTAATCCAATGTGTTGATAGACAACAATTAATGGGGGAGTTTATGCTCAGCCCAAGTGCAAAAAAATTAACTATATAAAAATAACTTATAACTAGCATTATCAGCTGCCACACATTTATCTAAGTGGCTGATGTGAACAGAGGCAAACTGTGGACAATACCATCCACCCATAGACTTTTTGAAAGTGGGTGGGACAGGTCAGTGGGGGTCCTGGGGGTTCTCTCCCTGAAAAAAATGATGAGCTAGATACAATTTCCTCGATTGTGGTAGGCTACATCTTAACAGGTTGTTAGGCTACTTCTATCTAACAAAGTAAAGCTTTTGTTTAAGATTAATTCGGAACCAGCTTTAATAACCTCATGACAGGCCTAATCTTGCATGTAGTTGCAATATCTGTTAAATTAATTTCTTTAATGTTTTGAATGCAGGCTTCGGGAGGATTCCGTTAGCGTTTTGGGCTAGTCTGAAATGAATGTCATGAGCTTCAAGATTGTTTCTGAAGCTCATTTGGTTTGCCGTTGTGACACCTCAGCAGTAGGCCTACAGTCACCCTTTATCAGTTTCAGCTTTAATAAAGTATTATAGCACTCACAAAAACTGTTAATTAATATTAGCAGTGTTATATTTAACGTAACCAAAATGAGAAGGGTTTTGCGAGTGTTTTGAGCTAGTCCTATTTGCAGACTCTTCCAGTGGTTATGTCAGCTTGAATTTGACCAATCATTCATCTGTGTGCGCGCGCATATGCGTGATGTGAGGAGCAGGTAGCAATGAAAACCCGAAAATAAAATGGAGTTTGTCATTTGTAGCATTTGTAATCAAGTGGAATGGATTTGACTTGGACGTCAGAGATATTGCGAACAGTTTTTAAACAGCACGCTAAAACAGCTATCATCACTGTGAATGACTATCAGAGATCCAGTAGCGGTTTTAGGTACGGGCGAACCGGGCGGTCGCCCGGGGCGGCATCTTGTATGGGGCGGCATGAGCGCTTAAAGACTAAACCTTACATTGACAGACTTTGCAAAGATTTGGAAAAGATTTTTGAAAGACTGCAGTCTCAGACCCTCTCACATCTAAAGACAATTCATCGAGTTTAGTCACAGGCCAGTCTCAGATTAGGATTTTGCAAAGACTGTGGGTCACTATTTACAAGACTGCTACTAGATTCCTTCAAATTATTTCCATTGTGCACTTGGCGACACGTCATCATCAACAGGAACTCATACGATAGCCTACTCATATCAAAGTCATTTTTTCTTGTTTCTGCAGCATTGTTTCATGTGCGATATCCCTAACAGATATAGAGCTGTTCTGTCACGTAGAATAATTAGACTAATAATTTATAAGAAATTAAATAACAAATAATCACATAGGCTACAGCTGTCGCCTATTTTGCCCCTTCCTGCTTGGTTTTGGAGCGAGGTCACTATTGGTTTTTAATGTTCACGTCACTATTTGCATGAGCCACGATGTCACGCTCCAAATTTTCATCGATGCTGCGGATGTAACATACGGAAGCCCTGAACCGCAAGTGGAGAAAAAAAAATTTGAGATGCTATCTTGTTATTTTGAGATCATATCTCGTTATTTCAAGATAATATCTCATAATTTCGAGATAATACAGATATGTTAAAAAAAATAAGATTTCTTTTTTTTTCCTTCAGATATTATCTCGTTATTTCAAGATAATATCTCGTTATTTCAAGATAAAAGTAACATCTCGAAATAACGAGATAATATTTCGAAATAACGAGATAATATCTCGAAATAACGACTTAGTATCTCAAAATAACGAGATAATATCTGAAAGAAAAAACAATTATATATTTTTTTTTTTACCTAAGTGTGTTATCTCGAAATAACGACATAGTATCTTGTAATTACGAGATATTATCTCGAAATAACGAGATAATATCTGAAGGGAAAAAAAAAAAGAAAATCTTATTTATTTTTTTTACACATGTGTATTATCTCGAACAAATGCTCAGTGATCATAGCCTGCCGCTAGGGGCACCTAGATTTCTAGGCTTTAGTGATCAAGCTGCGTCAGGAAAATGTATATCCTCCACTTTTTTAAACAATAAAACAATTTTCAATGTTGCAATGCACTCGTGGCTGTGGACCACTGGCGCAAGAAACAGACTTAAAAAAAAAAATATTGAATTACACGTTTAAGTTGTCAACACATCTGCATATGCGTTTATAGTACTTCACATACAAAAAAACATCAACAACCCTGTGGCATTTCACAGAGGAAACAGATGTAATTGAACTCAGCTGAACCTAATCCAGTGATATGAGGCTTCACCTGCTACTCTAGGCGTTGCCAAAGTCCGCGATGTAAAAGTCCGGTTTACATAATACATAGCCTACGTGCACCCCACTCCAGTGGCGTAGCGTAGTTGCGCAAGGCCCCGGTGCAAGTCTGGCGCTGGACCCCCCCATCCCCCCGCTCCCCCGCTATCTCGACCCATCCTTGTATATCTCAAGACACACACCGACCGACCACAGAGGGAAAGAACGCACGCACGGTCATTATTACATGGACAGCGACTATTTGCGTAACTTGCACACAGCCTACGATCAAAAACAGAACGCATACAAATTCATTCAACTGAACACACCACGTTCCCTTGCAGCACAACAATGGCCTCATGAAAGAATACACTGAGGACGGCTTGACGCCGAAACGCGTTTGTTTTATCATGGTGCTACAATAAAGTATACTAGTGAGTGTGGTTCTTTTGCACATTGGAATACGATATTTAACTCGCACCCGAAGAAGGAGATATCTTGGAGTTTGAGCACGCCTCTCTCTGCAAACTCATCAAAGAACAAACAGACACATAAATTATGGCACAGCGGCCATTGATTTAACTAACCTGTACGCCGATCAGTTGCCGTATAAAAAAACATTTGCACTCACCCGTCAGAAGTGTACTTTGCGTGCCTTCTGCTCAGCAAACTCGTTAACTATCGTGGTGAAATCCAATTTCCTCGCCCTGTCATTTTCGATGGAGAGTATGGCCAATCCACTCAATCGCTCCTGACCCATGGCACTCCTCAGATAGGTCTTTATTAATTTGCTAACTTTCCACGACTTTAGTAAGAGTAGTAGCCTATAGCCTACATGTTTACATTTGCTAGCATGTGCAGCAGCCTATGATCAGAGATGACGTAAAGATGTTATGACTGGACAAACAGATTTCCCAGCAGGCCATGTGACAACATCTTGTAAGTTGACGATAAAATAATCAATAATGGTATTAGTTTTATTGATTAATTTTGATTCTAACATTGAAATATCATTAGTAAAATCAAAATGATATGAAAAGTAGGAGAAAATACAAGAATTGGGGAATGGATAGGTGCCACCATGAGACCAAGTTGTAGGACATAGTGAAGCATTTAAATAGCAATCGGTTTCCATTAGTGTGCAATTCACAAGGGCCGGCGTCATGATGACAATAGTTGACTTTAAGTCGCATAGTTGGGAGGCGCTGGACAAATTCTGAATCGCAAAGGGCCCTACGAAGCTCAGGGGCCCCGGTGCGTTGCACCGGTTCCACCGTCGCACGCTACGCCCCTGCCCCACTCGCAGGCCATATGGGCTGGAGGGTTACATCTTCTCGGATATATTAAAGTAGACTAGCCTACATCACATGCCTACTACCACACTATGTATAAGAGAGATGGAATGCGTCTTGCATGAATATAGGCTATGAATGGCCTGAGCTAATAAAAAAAAAAATAGGCATAGGCTATATTGATAATCACCCTGTTTGATCAGTTAGAGTTTTTTTGGCAGACTATAGGTGTAAGGAGCCGCGACCGCACAGCCCAGGCTGCAGAAGTGCCGCAAGGGCGCAGCAAATTATCTTCAGAAACAATATAATTAAAGGAATAGTTCGGAATTTTGGACAAAGGACCTCATTTCCAACTTTGCCGAGGTGATATAAGTCGGTGGAGACCGTTTTTATCGCGTTTAACCCCTTCCTTCAGTTGCAGCACTCCCCTTTGGTAAGGCTGGTTCTGAGCTAACGCATTTCAACGGTAACATCCAAAACAGTCTTACCCTTAGCCTACTCACTCCACAGCACACTCGAGACAAGTAAATTAAATCGTCAGACTATCGATATACATGTACGTGTTGATAGAATAATTTTAGAATTAAAACTAACCTTGCAACTCAATGATTTATTACATTTTGAGGGACTAGTTTCTCAATATCAATCCGCCACTGCCATACAGGGAACAAAGTAGGCTATTGCAATGCGATGCAAGGTTCGTTTTATTTCTAACATTGTTATATCAACACTAGGCATGTGCATCGATAGTCTGACGTTAAAATTGATTTGTTTCGGATGTTCTATGGAGTGTTTTCAGTGGCAGGCTGGATGTTACCGTTGACTTGCGTTATCTTGGCACCAGATTAGCACGAGATGAACGCTGCAACTCATAGGAAGGGCAGAAATTCACTGAAAATGGTCTTCACCGACCTATATCACCCAGACTAAGTTGGAAATGAGGTCCTATGTCCAAAATTCCGAACTATTGTTTTAAGCTCACGATATTCACAACGGCCCAAAACGTTAACGGTCCACCGGGAATCCTCCCGAATCTCCCGATTAGCCACCCGGGCCTGCACGTACGCACACACACACGCACACACGATACATGCATAGCCTAATTGCACCTGTAGGGGGAACATGGGGTGCTGTGTTTGACTTGTGCGCTTATAAAGGGGTGGGTGATCGATTTGCCTGGCATCGATTGATTCAGTTTCAGCACCACCGAGGTGAACAGTTCTCGTTAAGAGCTTCTTTAGAAGCTTCTTTGGCTTGATCTTAAAGGGATAATCCGGAGTGAAATGCACTTTGGATCAATTTTTCGGACTATTGGGAGTACATACGTTGAGTTGACACCAAAATCATGTCATTCGGATGTATTTTGAGAAAGTTCGAGCTCACCGTTTTTAGCCAAAACTCGTTAGCCTGGAAGTGACTCGGGCATGTCCTTTCACCGCTACAAAACGCTATTTTTATACCTCTTCTACTGTTCCAAACAACACTACACTTACGTGGCAGTGAGTAGAGGGTCCCTAAAGCCAAACCGAAGTATCGTTTTGGCTAAAACGGTGAGCTCGAACTTTCTCAAAATACATCCGAATGACATGATTTTGGTGTCAACTCAACGTATGTACTCCCAATAGTCCGAAAAATTGATCTAAAGTGCATTTCACTCCGGATTATCCCTTTAAGGTTCTCCTAAGAAGGCAGTTAAGAACGCGTTTGGGAAACACCCGTATCTTAGCGCTCCTTCTTAGCGATTCCTTCTTTGGAGCCTTCTTAAGTCCTTAAGAAAGATCGCATTTGGGAAACGCGGCCAACAATAACAGTACTAATATAAATATATGGACAATTAAAATAAACCTAACATAGTAATAATATAAGAGTTATAGCAGCAGTGCAAGGATAGTTAAATATGGGTGCAGACATTAGTCATTGGTCAAATATATGGACAAAGAGAGGGTAGACATGTAAGACATACCATGTAAGTGTATAAGAGGGTGGAGGTGCAGATATACTATGCATAGAAGTCCAACTCTCCTTTTCCCTTCAGTAAAGCATTGTACAGTTGTATGGCCCTGGGTACAAATGACTTCCTCAGTCTATCTGTTGTGCATGTCATGGAGTGTAGTCTCCAGCTGATCAAGCTCTTCTGCTGTATGATAGTGCTGTAGAGTGGATGACAGTCATTGTCCAGGATGCTGTGTAGCTTGTTCAGGGTCCTTTTGTCTGATACTAAAGTGATGCACTCCAGATCAGCTCCCACAACAGAGCCAGCCTTCCTTACCAGCCTGTCTAGTCGCCCAGCATCCCTCTTCCTAGTGCTTCCTCCCCAGCATGCCACAGCATAGAAGAGGACGCTGGCAACAACAAACTGGTAAAACATCCAGAGGAGCTTGCTGCAGACATTGAAGGACCGCAGCCTCCTCAGGAAGTACAGCCTGCTCTCCCCTTTCTTGTATATTGCTTCAGTGTTGACTGACCAGTCCAGTTTATCGTCCAGATGTACGCCCAGGTACTTGTATGTGTTCACCACCTCCACATTGACCTCCTCAATGGTCTCCTCAAACCATTATCGAGAGGCTCCACCTAAGTATGACTGCGTGCTTGCGCTTTTATGAGTCTTTCAGGAAATCGCATAATCATCTCAATTCTCCCAATTTACTGCAATGGAAACTGGATTTTTGCTATCCCCCCAGCCTACATGAAAAATCCATTGTGAGAAAACGACTCGAAATTACCTGCGTGAAGCTGGCCCCCCATGTTATTCAAAAATGATTAAAAACACTGCTATTCGTTTGTGCTACGTTTGTGCCGGTTTGTGCCGTAAAAATTATCGTTTGTGCCGTTAAGGGTTTTTAAGTAATTCAACTTTACATTTTCTGGCCAGTGACGTCACTCAGCCCCCCATACATGTCCAACTTTCCCCAAAATGGTCTCAATCGTTTGTGCTACGTTTGTGCTGGTTTGTGCCGTTAAAAGTAACATTGGTGTTGCTATGTTTTTTAAGCTATTCCACTTTATTTGTTACACGCGTGACGTCACCCAGCCCCCCATCAATGTCCAAATCTTCCAAAAATGGTCTCAATCGTTTGTGCTACATGTGTGCTGATTTGTGCCGTTAAAAGAAACATTTGTGCTACTATGTTTTCTACGTTATTATGGTTTATTTATTACTCGCGTGACGTCACCAGCCCCCCATCAATGTCCAAAACTCCCAAAAATGGTCTCAATCGTTTGTGCTACGTTTGTGCTGATTTGTGCCGTAAAAAAATGCTATGCTTTTTAAGTAATCACGCTTTGTTACAGGCGTGACGTCATTCAGTCCCATTCAGCGTCCAAATCTCCTCAAAATAGTTGCGCTCGTTTGTGCTACGTGCATGCTGATCTATTTCATTAAATGTTTGTGTTGCCTACTATGTAGAGGTTAGCCAGGGGAGCTTGTCCAGCAGTTTTAGCTTATGCTAGACATCACCCAGCCCCATCAATGTCCTTATCGATTTACGGTGCTACCCTCTTTAGGCTGGGATTATACTTGCCGTTAGACCAAACGTAAGCGTATGCGCCCGTGTGCGACCTGCTGTGTCCTGTGTACAGACTCGCTGCAGCATTACGCACCTTACTGGAGGTCTTCACCAGGGGGAGACTAGTAGCCTATCATCAGATGTGTATGTGGCCATGTGCCATTGTTTACTCTCATGATTGCCCCCAGCTTTGATGTCGATAATGCATCTTGCAGTCACTTTCTTTTGGCAATGATCGCCCCCTACTTTCTTGTCAGTATTGCATCTCGCGGACGCGTCGTGTTCGCTTGCGACGACGTGCACGACCGACGCACCAAACGACCGCAAAATACGCGAGGCAGCCATGATGCGTACACGAACGCGTTGTCTACAGCAAGTCTAAACGTGCCCTTACTTGGCTGTTTCTGCTGCCCAGAATTTTATGCACCAGTTGCTGGTGCGTAACGTCAGAATTGCTGTAACCAGAATTAACTGCTGGCCATCCAGTCTGCAGCTGAGGAGAAACGCCAGCTCAGATACTCCAATCTCCGGCAGTGCAGGTGTGCTTAGCAACAGTAGAGAGATCATTTCCCTTTTGTATGTACCCTCACTCCAAATAGGGCTCGGGATCATGACGTAAAAAACTTCGCGGGCGCAGCCATATTGGCAGCTTCACTCCTAAGTTTACTATGGATTACTATGGATTTACTCCCGCCTATATTAGTGTGTTCCTGTTACTTAGTTTTTGCCTTCTTGGTCGTGTGTTGCTGTGTAGTGGGGTGTAACAGCACCACCCATGATCGCAAGAGGAAAAGAATCGCTAATACTACATTTCTGCTTCTTGTCTTCTGCATCTGAATGAATGGATATTACGCTCGGTGCGCTACCAATATGGCGGCTATTCCTAGAATGCAAGGCTTGTTCCCGAGCCCTATTGGCCTAGCCTACCATAACTTCCCAACTCATCACTGCACTGTATATTCTCTAAAATAAGCAAAAGTTTTTGTTTGCCTATGCATCAAAATGACAGAGCGTTGCGCACACAAGCAGCATTTAGGCAGCTACTTGAAGTCGTCCCCAAGGCCACTAGTTAATTCTGGTTACAGCAATTCTGACGTTACGCACCAGCAACTGGTGTATAAAATTCTGGGCAGCAGAAACAGCCAAGTAAGGGTAGCACCGTAAATCGATAAGGACATTGATGGGGCTGGGTGATGTCTAGCATAAGCTAAAACTGCTGGACAAGCCCCCCTGGCTAACCTCTACATAGTAGGCAACACAAACATTTAATGAAATAGATCAGCACGCACGTAGCACAAACGAGCGCAACTATTTTGAGGAGATTTGGACGCTGAATGGGACTGAATGACGTCACGCCTGTAACAAAGCGTGATTACTTAAAAAGCATAGCTGAACAAATGTTATTTTTTTACGGCACAAATCAGCACAAACGCAGCACAAACGATTGAGACCACTTTTGGGAGTTTTGGACATTGATGGGGGGCTGGTGACGTCACGCGAGTAATAAATAAACCATAATAACATGGAAAACATAGTAGCACAAATGTTTCTTTTAACGGCACAAATCAGCACACATGTAGCACAAACGATTGAGACCATTTTTGGAAGATTTGGACATTGATGGGGGGCTGGGTGACGTCACGCGTGTAACAAATTAAGTGGAATAGCTTAAAAAACATAGCAACACCAATGTTACTTTTAACGGCACAAACCAGCACAAACGTAGCACAAACGATTGAGACCATTTTGGGGAAATTTGGACATGTATGGGGGGCTGAGTGACGTCACTGGCCAGAAAATGTAAAGTTGAATTACTTAAAAACCCTTAACGGCACAAACGATATTTTTTACGGCACAAACCGGCACAAACGTAGCACAAACGAATAGCAGTGTTTTTAATCATTTTTGAATAACATGGGGGGCCAGCTTCACGCAGGTCTCGAAATTCTATTACAAGGGCAATATTTTTTCATTCCTGATTTTTGTTTCATAGTAGAGAATCCAATGAACGGAAGGTAGGCCTACACAGACCCTAAAAGGGTTTGAAATTCTATTTTTGGTGTTTGTATTTGTCATTTTTGACGTCCCATTTTAGAGCAAGACAATTGTTTTTTTTATTATTATTATTGTCTATGCGTAGTTCTAAGTACAGGTATCAGTGATTCATCGTGAAATGATCCATATGAGTTTTGTTATAGATCTCTGTGAAAACTCATTCAATTCAACTGTAAATTTGTGGGATAACATCTTAGTAATGTGGTCAATTGACCAATAACACGCCCTGATCAATTCTTGCATCTAGATAAAAAGTGTGTGTTACATTTAACCTCTGCTGCATACCCTGACTTGACGTTTCATACCGCTCAATCTAGCTCACATTCAGAATGAAATCCGAAAATTTGCGTAATTGTGCGGTCTTGTTCAGAGCAGTAGGCTGGCTGTTTAGGCAACTCGTGAAACAATACGCAATCATGTTTGATCGCATATGCGTTTCGGAATGTTCGGATTTTCTTGCGTGCGTGTAGTTGTGTGAGAAAGTGTGTGTGTGAATGAATGCTAAACCACGAATTCACATAGAGGTTTAAAAAAAAAAAAAAAAAAAAAGCTCTTTTCAGCAGACATTGCAAATATACAAAATTAGCAAAACTGAGAACATCTTTCATATAATTTTTAACTACTTCTCGCACCTATGCCTGCTCAGCATAGCCTACTGCTCTCTCTCTCTCCCTCCCTCCAAGGTACAAGATGCTTCTCCCTCCCAAGTTATAAATGAATAAATTAATGTAAATTGTTTTAGAAAGTAGCCGCGGTAGCCTGTAAAATGCAGCATAAAATCCTGGCTACTAGGCATGGCTTATTGAAAACCGATTAGGTTAGGCCTCGTCTTTGTTCCAGGTCCGTGATAATTTCGGCTGCGCGCCGAAAAATTTTAAACATACTGTAGGCCTATTAAATGAATAGAAGTGAATTTTCACATGATTTTTCCATTCATCTTAGATTCTCTGCCCGAACCCGAACTGTGGGCCGGTGTCGGGCAGAGATTTTCCATCACTAATCCTAATCAGAACGCATGCCTCCGTTTTTAAATATTATAAATAACATTTCTAAGTAGCATACAAAATGTACTGTCCATCTTTTTCGTCTTCGCCTTGAACTGACAACTATTCATGGAAATGCGGTCTTGTAATCCTTTCTCTTACATTAATCAATAAATGAATTAATCAAAAGGTTGCCTATGTAGTCTTTCAGGTTGAACTGAAGGCTATTTCCTCCTGATAGGCCTACTGTAGGCTATTTTCTAAAACCGTTTTCATTAAATGAGATTAAAGGAGACAACTATATTGACGGATATGCAGTCTTGATACCCCGTCTCTTACATTAATCATTAAATGCATTAGGCCTACCTAATCTAAATCTTCAGTCTTCGGGTTGAACTTTACTGTACGCCACCTGGTGGTTGTTTGGGTACATTGCCGAAGCCTCGAAAAACTGGGCTTGACAGCCTACGGGATTTCTGCGGGATTGCCACGGGAAAACTTCCATTCTCAACCGCCCACTGTACGTTAAAGGGATATTCCGCCATTTGTGGAAATGCGCTCATTTTCCACCTTCCCTCGAGCAAAACAATCAATATTTACCTTGTTCCCGTTCATCCAGCCATTCTGTGAGTCTGGCGATACAACTTTTAGCTTCAGCCTAGCATAGATCATTGAATCGGATTAGACCATTAGCTTCTCGCCTGCTAGCTTCATGTTTAAAAGTTACTAAGATTTCTAGTAATTTTCCCATTTAAAACATGTCTCCTCTCGAGTTAGAAAGTGCAATAAGACCAACTGAAAATGAAACCTGGCGTTTTTCTAGGCTGATTTGACATGGAACTACACTCTCATCTGGCGTAATAATCAAGGCAACTTGCAAACGTACCATAGGCGCAGTGATATCGTAAGCAGCATCTGAAAATAGTCCCCATAGACAACAAGCAGTAGTAGTGCCAGTAGCTGCAAGTTGCCTTGATTATTACGCCAGATGAGAGTGTAGTTCCATGTCAAATCTGCTAGGCTGAAGCTAAAAGTTATATCGCCAGACTCACAGAATGGCTGGATGAACGGGAACAAGGTAAATATCCATTGTTTTGCTCGAGGGAAGGTGGAAAATGAGCGTATTTCCACAAATGACGGAATATCCCTTTAAGACTGTACATCTTTTCTCTAAAAGATTTTTGCTACTCCAGACCTAACTAGCAGAGAGATGACTAGCCCTACAGTATGTTTAAGGGTTTTCTTGTGTGTGTGTGTGTGTGTGTGCGTGTGTGCGTGTGTGTGTGTGTGTGTGTGTGTGTGTGTGTGTGTGTGTGTGTGTGTGTTTGTTTATTTATCATTGTTCAGGCGCTGTGGTTGTTCATTTACGATGACTGGACAGGTGCCAGGCCTCTTCCCAGGCCTCTTCCTAGGCCTCTCCAGCAGCAGCCCAGGATTGGATCTGACGGAGTCACAATCAAAACACCAGCCCCCGCCATGAAGGACCCAGGCCTGGGTGCCGAGGAGTGGGACCGGATACAGAGGACACTCCAGTGGGGTGGACCGGACCACCAGGTCACCACAGCAAACATGAGCACCAGCCCTGACATCTCCACCTTCATCATTAATGACTTCAAGGACACTTACCATGTGGGAGATGAACTCCAAGTCACCATTGTTTCCAAGGACTTTACCGGTGCACCGAAACGCTATGGAGGGGATTTATTCCAGGCAAAGGTTTATTCAGACAAACTAAAGGTTATTTTATTTTTTATCTGGGACGTATTTACAAAGTATTTTGTCTTACCACTAGGAGTGCGCCTAAATCACACTAAAAGATTTTAGCTAGTAAAGAAAAATGACAACTCCTAACGTAAGATAAATGCTCCTTTCCTATGGTTGACGCCATTACTCATGCATGAGCTTGACTGAAGTGACCACTTTGATTGGCTGATGATAACGCAGGAATGATGGCAAAACCTCCCCTACGATATTGAGTGACAGCTGAGGTCTTGCAAGTGAGCATGCATGTGCTATAAATAGCCTACTATGAAGGAATGAAAATGAATGAAAGCAGAGACTACCGGACCTGCAACGATACAGGCTTGGTTGAATTGTCCGCCATTGTTTTCCAATTTGAAAAACCTCCACGACATCCTTGGTCCCTCCCCTTCCGCTTTTTAGTCAAGATGGCGTCCGTTTAGTGCGAGTAGGGTCCATCGATCCACACTGAACTTTTTGACCATTTTTAGGGGGTCATCCTGGTACCTTCAGTGCACTGACTTTTTGTGTTATCTACACTATATACTTAAAACTAAGTGGTCGAAGGGTAGAAGTGGGCGGAATGAGACACAGCCTAAGACAGAGAAAATAGCCTAGTGTACGGTGTACATTTTAGGACATCCTCAGACTCGGGTGTCAGACTCAGAAAAACATCTGTCATCTTAAGACAAAACTGCCTTAGCATCAGAAAAACCTCTGTCATCCTCAGGAAAAACTGTGTCAACGTAAAAAAAACCCCATATCATCCTCAGACTCAGGTGTCAGACTCAGGAGAACAACCGTCATCTTCAGACAAAACTGCCTCAGCGTCAGAAAAACCTTGTCATCCTCAGGAAAAACTGTCAGCGTCAGGAAATCCTCTGTCATCCTCAGACAAAACTGTGTCAGAAAAACGAAGGACATCCTCAGATGTCAGAGTCAGATGTCAGACATCAGATTAAAACGGCTTCAGGTCTCAGGAAAAACGTCAGACAAAAAAGTCTCAGATGAAAAGTTATCCGAGTCAGGTCTCAGAGAAAACGGAGTCAGACAAAAAAGTCTCAGATGAAAAGTTATCAGAGTCAGGTCTCAGAGAAAACGAAGTCAGACAAAAAAGTCATTAAATGTGTGTTTAAATGTGTCTCTATGACATTGCTCTGAAGAACCAGTACTGTCTGGCCCCATTATTTTTAAGAATACAATTTTGAATAAGTAAGGGCTATTGGACCACCTAGTGTACAAATATTTAGGCAGTACACAATCACGTGACAAGGTGATTGGCTAAAAAAAAAAAAAAAAAATGAGTCAATTAAAATGTTTTGCTTTAATCCCTGGGAGCTACTTTTAGCCCTAAAATTCTTTGCGAATACGGGCCCTGGACTGTAATTCTCGTCAGTCTACAGTATATAAAATGGGTCTGCTTTGTGAATGTTAGCTGAATGTTTCCTTATCTCCCTGGATGGTAGGCTAGTGTGTTTGGAGAGGTACTGGACCACCAGAATGGCACCTACTTGGCCCGGTTCACTCTGCCCTGGGCAGGCGAGGCGTCGGTGGCGGTCCGTCTGATTCACTCCAGCGAGGCTGTGTTGGTCCTTAAGCAGCACCGGAACACAGACTCCGACCGTGGCAACTTCTTTGGCTACTTTGTGGGCAAGAACCCCCAGGGTGCTCGAGTGGAAGAGACAGTGGAGTGCAATATCAAATGGGACGGAGTGGTGCTGTCGACCCAGAGGAACTGTTGCTGTGAGTACCAGGATGCTCGCACGAGGCTGACGTGGCAGTGCCGCAAACCCCACACTCTGCCCTGTGACGCCCTGGTGGACCACTCTAAAGGGGACTTAAGGAATCGCCTGACTTCCCTCGAGGGGGTACTGCTGGACAGGTTAGCAGCCAGGTGGCATGTTTGGCACCTATTTATTTTATTCATAATTCTATTTTGCATAGATCATTTTCATTTAACCTTTGCAAGGTAACTCAGTTGTTTTTTTTGTTGATGATGTGATGTTGTTAGTGGTGGTAGTAGTGGTATTAACAGAGACAGAGGTGATATTCTTGCATTGCTTCTGTTTCTCACAACATTCTGACAGTGAACATTTTTATTAGTGGTGGGCCGTTATCGGCGTTAATGTGTGGCTCTTATCAGGCGATAAATCACTATAATCGCTATGATCGCTTTCACCTTGATGTTTTAGCGCGAACGCCCAAAATGTTTAGGAGTGCGCCTGAAAAAATTCTAGGTCGGCTGCTTTCTTTCACACGTTTTCATTGTAAACTATGCGTGCAACTTAACCAAACATTATAGAAGTAACCCCCCTCTCTTTGGCCCGCTTTCTCTTGCTCTCGCTCTCCCTCGCTCTCCCGTGCGCGCTCAATGGACACCCGCCCCTCGACATGCACATTTAATCCAAATAAAACAGTCACAATCGTGAAAGCAATAATGCATAGAAGAGGACTAGCTAAATTATTATTAAGTCCGGTTAGCATCATTGCTACAGAAATTTGATTAAAACTCTTGCATTCAACTTGAGTTGACTGATAATCTCAATACCAATGGTTTCCAACTCCAAAACTCGAAAGGGCCTGTCCCAAGGAGAAAAAGTATTAGCTTACATTGAAACTTACAGTAGCCAAACACACGTGGGGAAACGGAACAGTCCAACCAGCAAACTATGATAAGCTGGCCAACTATGCTACTTTGTTTACAATATTTTGAGGCTTCAAGCAGACAGCTGAATTAAAGAGGCGGAGTTTAATATGAATAGTAGGCTACAATCTGCATAAAGTGTGCTGTCATGAATATCAAAAATTTCAGTATATAGAATAGCCTATATAAATATTTTTTAAAAGAATATATGTATATTCTTTTATTGTGTTTCAAGCTTTTTCTATGGCTTTCTTTCAATCATTATGTGAAAGGACGGCGATAAAAAGGGGACTTTTTGGCGTTAAAGGCGATGCAAAGAAAATATGGGTGCACCTAAATTTTGCGCTGGTGCACTTGCAATTAATCTAGATTAATTCCAAGATTACAGTGAGAATAATCTAGATTTTAAAAATTAATCTATGCCCACAATTAATTTCTATACATTTCTATTCATGCAGCAGGTGTTGTCATTTAAACCAGTGTACAGCAACAAGTGAACAAGTGTGCATACTCAGTTGTGCTGCTCCCTAAGTAAGGAGCGTACAGTTTAATCATGGTGCTGTGAGACGGCAGCTACAGGAGCATTTCTTATGTCCTACTTTATGTGTTTCATCAGCAAATATGCAGACCGGTGGCTGAATGGTGACACACGCCTGTTTAGAGTCAGCTCCTCGAATGCAACTATTGGTAAATGTTCTGTCTTACATTTATTTTTGTCAGCGCCTCAAATGCAACCATTGGTACATTTTTATTCTGTCTGTGGAACTGCAGTGTCACCCTGATACACAGACAGACACACACACACGCACACACACAGACAAACATGAAAACTCACACAGTCACTGTCACATTTTCTCTTTCACATCCTCCTTACTCAGTATGATGTGGTGATTTGACTGAAATAAATTGAGTAATGCATCATTTAGAACTATCTGCAAAATAAAATAAATCCATTCATCAGACCTCCTCATACGGTCTCACCCTCAGGAGTGAGAGAGCCGTGTAAACCTGGACTGCCAACGCCGATACCAGCAGGATTTTACCTGAAGGACGTCTGGATATCATTTGTGTGTGATGCCCGTCATTTTGCATCCAACATCGCAACCCAGTGTCTGAAGGACAAGCACATCTACATTATGGGAGACTCAACTACCAGGCAGTGGTTTGACTTCCTCATCAAGGCTGTTCCTAGTGAGACATACACATTTTAATGCTTTTATTGGGATTTTAACACAGGGGGAAATATACAGATCACAGACACATACACCCCATCACCATCATTATAGACTCTATAGTCATCCCAACAATAGCGTCTTCTCTGTGTTAGAGTCTGGGAATCTGCCTGAAATAGGGCTCGGGCACACGCCTTGCATTCTAGGAATATTGCCGCCATGTTGGTAGCGCACCGAACGTAATCACCATTCATTCAGATGCAGAAGACAAGAAGCAGAAATGTAGTATTAGCGATTCTTTTCCTCTTGCGATCGTGGGTTGCGCTGTTACACGCCACTACACAGCAACATACGACCAAGAAGGCAAAAAATAAATAACAGGAACACACTATAGGCGGGAGTAAATCCATAGTAATCCATAGTAAACTAAGGAGTGAGGCTGCCAATATGGCTGTGCCCGCAAAGTTTTCACGTCATGATCCCGAGCCCTATTCAGTAGTAAGAGACTGAGAAAGGCTTCTATCAAAAGTCTGCCCACACCTTGAATGAAGGCTGTAACTGGCACACATGAAATGATGACATTACCTCTATTCACTTCAGAGCTGCACATCATCTTCCGTCACTGAACGTGTTGACATGCACATTAATAAACCGATTATTATCGGGGTTTTGTAGTTATCTGGTTATTCAAGTGCTCATGTAAACGTAATAAACCAATTATCAGTGTACTGCCATTATCGTTTTTTTTAAAACCCGTTTGACACACCTAGGTTTCTGGCAATATTCTGATTTCTTCCAGACATGTATACACCGTAAACGGGTTTATTTGTTTTTTTTTTTTATTTATATCTGTGCATGTGCAGCAAAAAGAATGTTGACAACGCTCGACCAGAATCATCATTTAAGTCTTCAAAAAACTATGGCGGCAAGTAAGAGCCACTTGTTTTGGTCTGAGGATGAGATTAAACTTATGTTGACAAAGATGGTAAGTCTTAATATATGTGACCATTCATAGCGAAATCAGTCGTTTTGCGCACAACGTTATTTTGAGAAAATCAACAATAACAAACTTCCGGGTTAAAATGTTGAATTTCACGTTTTCGCCTCATTCGACTGTATACAGTCTACAGTTTCATATCGTGAACGCATTTCACGGAAAAACATACGTTTTGACTGTTAAACCCGGCGAAGATTCAACACATTTGCTGTCATTCCCGTTGTGCACGCGCTGCTTAAAAAGGTGATTTCTCCTCTTCTGGCATATCGTGACAGGAGAACCATGTCAACTTTGGATGCTGTTATCTTAGCGATAGTTTGTGTAATACCCTCGATATACATATCGTTGGAAAGCTTAGTTTATGGCCGTTCACTTGAGCACAATAACTTAATTTAATTAATTTGACCGAAACGACTGGTTCCGCTTTACAGGGTCACATATTACATTTATTAGATGGGAGGAAGTACAGAAAGTGAGACCACGAAAATAATTTCAAAAAGGAAGGTTGAGGAGGGTTATCTCAGGACCGTCGAACAAGACTTTCTACGATGTAAAAAACTAAATACTACGTGTGGGTCAGACGTGATCCGTATCACCGTTGGGATTCCAGAGCCGTTTATGTTTTTCACTTAGTGGTGTAATGGCATGGTATAGCCATGTGGTGGCGATCTGAATAGTTTAGGTTCAAATGTATGACAACCTAGGAAAAACAATACAGGCGAAGGTCTGTGCTCTCTGAGTGCTTTTCTAGTTTTTATTGTTTATTTTCATTAGCTAAGAGTATTGCTTGATTTGACATTGGTGTGGCCTAGCCTAATTACGATTATGTGGGCCTAGTCTGGCCAACTTTTTTGTACACTACGTTGCTTTGAATAAATGTGTCTGCCAAATCCCCTAAGTTGTGAAAACAGTTTTACATCACAAACTTGAAGAAAAACCCAACAATTGACTAAATCATGTAAACCCGTGAATTCTTAAATGCATGTATACACCTTAACGGTTTATTACAATTACCCGATTATTGCCAGTAATCGGTTTATTAGTGTGCATGTAAACGTGCTCACTGTGTGATTTCCAGTGAATTATGCTAAACTAGGCTTACGGGAACAGACCGTGTTATTGCACACACAGGGATGAGAAGGATATGTATCCACTGATCTAACTCTGAGACAGTAAAGATTATGTTATTTGTGCCAGAAGACTATTTCACTACTTTGTACTTAGCATTGTTCTATGCAACAAATTAATTTGATTTGACTGGTTATCCCTTGTAGCTTTAAAGCGTATGAACCTCCACACCAATTTCCAAGTGGGGCCACTGATGGCTGTGGACGTGCAGAACAACATCGACCTGCACTACCGCTGCCACGGACTTCCCCTACGCTCCAAAAAGACCTCAATGTCGTCGCTTCACTACATGAGCAACGAGATTGACGACATGGTTGGTGGGCCGCACACAGTCATCATCTTCAACTTGTGGGCACACTTCACCACCTACCCGATCAACTTCTTTGCCTATCATGTGTTTCTGATTCGCCGTGCAGTCGTGGCACTGCTTAGACGGGCGCCAGAGACCAAGGTCATCATCAAGTCAGCTAACACAGGGTTCAAGGTGAACACTTCAGGCCATCTCACATTACTTATAGTACACTGGAGGAGTGGAAGGAGCAGGTTGCTTCATGCTTCATGATGGGGAGGGGTGTAAACTGATGGGCTCGAATGTCTACCTTTCCTGTCAAGTCATGGATTCTACCTTTGTCATAAAAGGATCTCTTTCCTGCAAGTTTATTTTAAGAGGCAGGCGTGATATAATGTAAACCCATGGAGGTATTATAACTGGAGAGCGTGACTAAGTCCCGCCCTCCATTCAAATGAATGGCAGCGGCTAAGCTAGTAAATCCGGCCAATTGATAGTCAACGCCATATTGAACACTGGAGCTCCGATCCAGCGGCAGTCGTTTAATATGACATCGGTCCACTCTTTGCAGCTATAATAATTTCAACTCTTCTGGGAAGGCTTTCCACAAGGTTTAGGAGTGTGTTGATGGGAGTTTTTGACCATTCTTCCAGAAGCACATTTTGAGGTCACACACTTATGTTGGACAAGGAAACTGGCTCTCAGTCTCTGCTCTAATTCATCCCAAAGGTGTTCTATTGGGTTGAGGTCAGGACTGTGCAGGCCAGTCAAGTTCATCCACACCAACCACAAGAGTTAAAGCTGTCAGCTGGAAAGGGTGGACCAACGTCGTATTAAACCCTATGGATTAAGAATGGGATGTCACTTTAGTTATTATGCGAGTCAGGGCAAGTGACCCAATACTTTTGACAATTTTGTGTATATACAGGATTCACTAGAAGAGCCTCTATCACTGTACACTGTGCGAGTGTGTTTGTATATGTGTAGTGGCCTGTGCTAGAGTTTATGTCTTAACATGTTTATGTGTGTGTGTGTGTGACTGTGTGTGTGTGTGTGTTTTGGCAGAATATCTTTAGCAGTGACTGGTATTCATTGCAGCTGGACCGAATCTTGAGGGAAGCATTCCGCGACATGGAAGTGTACATCCTGGACGTGTGGCAGATGACCGCCTGCCACTATACCAAAGACAACATCCATCCAGCCCCAGTGGTCATCAAAAATGAAGTCGACATTCTTCTCTCCTTTATCTGCCCCCAGTAAGAGAGACAAACCCCTCTGACTCTCTCGCCTTCACTTGGTGTCCTAAAACACCTCGTCACTTTGGCCCATTGACTCACTCACTCTTTCGCTCGCTCATTCTGATGACCGGTTTCTATCTCAGCACGCAGGACCTCCAGGTGCCACTGAGCACAGACATTTGAGCCACTGTGCCCCTGCCTATGCATACGTTTGAAGTGTGAAGTCACTGTCTTAAGGTACCATTTGGTTGGCACCCTGCTGTTGTGCTGTTCCTTCTCACCCCCTCTCCTCCTCTTTAGGTTCATGGAGAGGCCTAAACTCAAGTTCCAGTCAACTCAGTTCAAGTTTAAAATGTATTTGTTGAATGGGGAATTATAGCATTTATGTTTAGTGTCATTTTAATGGTCTCAGTGCATGAAGTACAGTAAAAGCACGGTTCCCATGGGTCATGGAATTTCTGGAATATCATGGGAATTTGTTGAAGTCTATTCCATACATGGAAAGTCAAGGAATTATATAATGTGGGGCAAAGTCATGGAATATCAAGGAATTTTGTTGTAACTGTTTAAATTTTACTTGCCAAAATACATGCAAATATATGTCTACCCAGAATTGGTGTATGTCTGGTAATTAGCTTTAATGCTTGCTTGAGTGTTATGGTTATCCCAACTTTGTTTAGTCCATGTCCATTTACTCATCCCCCTACTCTAAGAATAGTCAAACTCTTCAACACTATGCGGCTACTCTGAAATCTTATATCGGTGTTATGATTCAATCTATAGTAGGCCATGGAAATTCAGGTTCAAGTCATGGAATTACCCAGATAGCAAAATATGTTATTTTAATGTTGAGTGTTGGTCAAAATGGTTGATTTACGGTTATGGTTTAAAATTGATAGTGGATCAACCACTGAAAGAATTAAAAGTTGAAAAAGTGTCATTGAATCAAAATTGTATTATGGTTGGATTTAATGGTTGAATAGCAAACATTAGATCAATGTTGTTGACTCTACTGCATGTTGTCATACTGTTTAACCGGGGGTGCAAGTGGGTGTTCTTCATACTGTAGATCAGTGGTGGGGGCACTGCTCTAGGTTGAGACCATTTGATGGGAGGGGGTTTCATATATTTAAATTAAACACAATGGCCCTCATTTATCAACCGAGCGTAGAAACCAGTGTATATCTGAGCCAGGGCTGTACACTGCGAGCACCTCGTCGCAAATGCGAGGAAATATATATTAGTGCTAATTGAAAATATGAAATGGGAGCACAGGTGCGAGTACTGAATTCAACCCTTTTATTCAAATTTTGCTCCTAAAAATCCACAGTGGATCAAAGTAGGCTATAGGCTAGTACAATTTTCGCGCATCTGTATAGCCTACAAATTTCATAGTTGACAACTCTAAAGTAGGGTTCAGACCAAAGCGTCCCGACGAGACGAGCCGCGACGTTCTAAAACCTTGCGACTGCGACTCAACGTGTTTAATGCTCTGCGACGGCTTGCGACTGCTTGCAACTACGTGCAACTTCTAATTCACACCGCTGCAACTCAGTCTCGTCGCGTCGGGAATCTTTGGTGTGAATTGGGCTTAACGCTCCTGGCTGGAAACTCACGCTTTCAGCATCAACCTCGCTGTCTCTCACACACGCAAGAAATGTCACTCCAAAACCATTCTTCTTTTTCTTCAATCTGTTCGTTATCAGTTGGTGACTTTGTAGCGATTAGCCTACCGTTGAAACGGCAAACCATGATAAGAATGTTGACTATAGCCTAGCCTACAATTACAAATTATTATTACAAATCCTATTTTTTTCCAAGTCAATTTAACGGACCCTAGCCCGACGGACGCAAAGTGCATCAAAAAACACACCCATTATTCTCTGTTACATTGCTCCGCGATTATTAGTCACATCGAGATGAGACCTATATTGCATGAAAGGGCAGAACCGGGGCTTTCCAACGAGACTAGACAAGTGTCTGTACGATCAAGTATGAAAATAAAATATAATCATGAATTTACAGTAAATCAAAGTATATCATATTTCCAGTCTATATTGCTCTGCGTTCACCCATGCAACCACTGCTCTCGCTTAAATTACTCCGGGAGCAGGCATCTACAGACATGACACGCCTATCAAATGAAAGAAGAGAAACAGAGCTGTCCATCGATACCAAACACATCGATCCTTTTGTGTTATACAAACAGACGAAGTGACAAACAAATAAGAATGTCATATAGTTTCGGGTACCGCTTTCGTTTGATTTACTCGTGAAACGGTCAAAAAGATATGGCTTGCATGTCAGATAAAAGAGGAGAGCTAGAGCTATCCACAGATAGGCTACCAAATACAACCTTCTAGGCCATAAAACAGACGAAGTGACAGCAAAATAATAACTTAATTCAGCTCCACTTAGTCCGCGAATAATGACACTGCCATGTACAGAACAGTTCTATTTCCTTGGCAAAGAACCCCCATGGTTCTATATAGCACCCACAAGCACCCTTTTTTCTAAGAGTGTAGAAGTTAACGTTACTGGACAGTGGACACTCATCTTTTCTATTACACCAGAAATATTTGTCTTTACCTTTGTTCGTTTTTTGAACATTTAAGTTATTTAATGAAAACATGATGTATCCTTGAACTATGCTTGACTCTTTTCCTAAAACCGAATGAAACCTAATTATGCTCACGTACATCTTAAAGTGACAGGCACTCAATTAGACCTACACACCACCCCTGTAATATCATTACAGTGTAATCAATATGAAGTATTCAGTTTACTGAATAGCCTATTTTAAGCTATAAGTAATTATGCAGATCCTAAAATGCTATACATTGATAACAAAATGTATACAAATTCTGAATTCAAAATATGAAATAGAAACAAGACAAGCCATTTTCTGTGTGTGTAGGGTTTGAGCAGAGACTATGATTGCCACTGCTGTGAATGATCTGTATCCTGCTTAAGGCAAGAAGGTTTTCAAGGAAATTTCATAGTGCTCCTAAATTTTTTTCTGTGCTCCTAAACTTTTTCATTAGCGTACAGCCCTGATCTGAGTGCAGAAACCATCTTACGACGAGGCTCACGTGTGATTCATTAAACTTTCGTATCACTCCAATTCTAGCGTAAGAATGTTGATACATTTGGCAGCTGGAAACAAGCGTAATTTAAATATCACGCCCCTATATATGCTCGTTTTAATGGCCTCGTCCCTAGAATTTACGACATGAAGGTGCATTATACGTCCAAAAGAGATCATTAGTGATCTCGAGCCACAGTGACAGCTGAACCTTGTTCATTTTGACAGCTAGAAGCTGTCATCAAGGAAGGCGGAAAACTAGAGCAATTTAAGCACAACAGACTACAAAACCATACGACACTGAAATTTGCCCTTTGAAAATAATTCAAAATATATAATTAATAAATGTTGCATTTGCCAAAGAGAATGTATAATCATCTCCTATGGCTATTCTAAGCCATCAAATGTGTCAATATAATATGCTACATTACAGCAAATAGGCTGCACATGTACAGGAAAGGTGTTATGTCCGAGATAGTCCATAAATTCAACTCATCGACTTTGTAAACCACCGTCGATTTACTGCTGCACAGTCCTATGCTGCCTGAAAAACTTGCGTACGCGAGTTCAGACTAGATGTGAGATTTGAGCGTATAGCACCGATCACGCTCACATTGATAAATGCCATACTTTGCGTGGAAACAAGCATACGCCTGTTTTTCGACTGTTTTTGGACGTACGCACGTTTCATAAATGAGGGCCAATATGTGTAAAACATGTGTTATGTGTGTAACCTGTAAGAAAAAGAAACTTCTAAGTAAAACTTAAAATGGGTCATCAATGGACCTGGAGCGGTCCAAATAGAGCTCAACAGTTCTGCCAACAGCCGATTCTGGAAGTAAGAATCTAATACAATTTCTCCACTCGTAACTTGGTAGACTTAAAACCAGCTATGACGTGACTTAGGCCTGATTCATAGTCAAGGCTTAGTCATAGTCATAGTCATGAGGTTTCACCAGACGAGGTGCAAAACATCATTGGGAAGATTAAATCCTCCACCTGTCCCCTGGACCCTCTCCCAACCTCCCTGGTGAAAACCCATATCACTGTCCTAACCCCTCTGATCACGGCTGTGATAAATCATTCCCTCCAAACTGGTCACGTTCCCTCTGCTTTAAAACTGCCATAATCAGACCATTACTCAAAAAACCCACTTTTGATCCAGAAATCCTCTCCAACTACAGACCCATCTCCAATCTCCCCTTTATATCAAACTTACTTGAGAAAGCAGTTGCCACCCACCTTCAGGACCACCTCAAGCAAAATAACCTCTTTGAAAAATTCCAGTCTGGTTTCCGTTCCGCCCACAGCACAGAGACTGCCCTTGTCAGAGTTACCAATGACCTCCTCATGTCGTCCGACAATGGCTGTCCCTCCCTCCTCATCCTCCTGGACCTTTCTGCTGCATTTGACACTGTCGACCATGACATTCTTCTAAACCGGCTTCACTGTACCACTGGACTAAATAACACTGCTCTCAGTTGGTTCAACTCATATCTCACAAACCGGACAGAATACATCTCCCTGGGTCACTCCAAATCAAGTACACACACAGTCACCTGCGGTGTCCCCCAGGGGTCAGTCCTGGGCCCCATCCTCTTCATCCTCTACCTCACTCCCCTTGGCCAAATCATCAGCCGTCACAACGTCTCATTCCACTGCTATGCTGATGACACACAGCTCTATGTCAATGCCACAGCTGCAACCCCATCCTCACAGTCATCCCCATCAAAACTCACCACCTGTCTGGAGGAGATAAAGGTATGGATGGAGCACAACTTTCTCCAACTAAACAGCTCCAAAACCGAAGCCATCCTGGTTGGCACTCCCCACCAGACCAAATCACCATCAATAACCAGCATCACCTTCTCTGGCTCCAATATCCCCCTTTCATCAACAGTCACAAATCTGGGTGTAAAAATGGACTCACAACTCACATTTGAAGCACATATAAATCACCTCTGCAAGACCTCCTTCTACCACCTCCGTAACATTTCCAAACTCCGCCCCATCCTTTCTCTCTCAGATGCTGAAAAGCTGGTTCATGCCTTTATCTCCTCCAGACTGGACTACTGTAACGCACTTCTCATTGGGATCCCTAGCAAGAGTCTGCAGAGACTCCAGTACATCCAAAACTCGGCTGCTAGGATCCTGATGAGAGTGCGGAAACATGAGCACATCACCCCCATCCTCCACTCACTCCACTGGCTTCCGGTCTCCAGCAGGATTGAGTACAAGATTTCCCTCCTCACTCACCAATGCATTTATGGTCATGCCCCCCCCTACCTCAAAGAAATAATCAACCCACAAAACACAACACGCTCCCTCCGCTCCACTCACTCAAACCTCCTCCACATACCCAGAACCAGACTCAGGACCATGGGAGACAGGGCTTTCTGTGCTGCTGCCCCGCGTCTATGGAATGCCCTCCCTGACACCTTGAGGGCACCACAATCCATTGACTGTTTTAAAAAAGACCTAAAGACATTTCTTTTTAGCAAAGCTTTTGGTCCCTTTTAGATGTTCTTAAACCTTTTTCTTTTTCCTCTTTTTGTTTTCTTTTTAATGAAATTGCTCATCTTATTTTTGTTTTTAACCTGTAGCACTTTGAGATCTCTGATGTAAAGTGCATTATAAATAAAATGTATTATTATTTATTATTATTAAGGCAAGGAACACAAGTGTCGCAAAGAACGCTTGCTCACACGCATACAGTATTTTCACGGCAACTTGAACACGCGTTGTTTGCTGCGCTTGATCCGTCCAAATGCAATACGTTGCTCATGCGCTGGGGTAGTAGCCTGACGAGCCAGACCCACATCAAGATGTAGGGTCTGGACACTCACCGTAGACAGGGCTCAATCGGAGGGGTGGGATAAACAGTTGTCTTTCAAATTCCCTCCCCGCAATAGGATAACGCTAAACGAATCATCTTCTTGTTTTCAAGTAGCAGGATGCGTAACTTTCCCTCTCCACGCAATAGGATAACGCTAAACGAATCATCTTCTTGTTTTCAAGTAGCAGGATGCGTTACCGTCGCAACTTCTGGTCGCATGTCAATCACCATTATGTTAAGCCCACCCACCGACTCTATACACGCTGTGATTGGCCCGCTGGTTTTTCGAGTTCTCAGCTCCCTGGCTCTGGATCGTGCCTAGTCTGCCCCGCCAGCCAAATTACATTTGCTGCCGCTAGGGGCGTCTAGATTTCTAGGCTACTGGGGTAACAGAGTCAGGGTAACATTTTCAGGGTGACATTTTTCGGGACATAGGTGACAAATGGTGACGGAAGTGCATACTTCGTTTCGGTAACACTCCATAATAAGGGTCCTTAATAAATAGCAAACTAGCCATTAACTAACCCTTTGTTAATATTTGTTAACTGTTACTAAAATATCTATTTGCCACAAGTTAATGTTTTTTTTTCATCATTAATTAAATATTAGTTGTTTGCATATATTCTGTATGTTAATGTTTTACCAATTAGAAAACAATCTATTAACTAATATTGTATTAATATTTGTTAATAGTTAACTAAATGTATTTTTGGCACAAATTAACAGTTATTTCTTCCATCATTAAATGTTAAATGTTAATTTACAAACTATATGGTAATATGAAAGTTAATGACATATTATTATTTAACTAATTGTTATTAAACTGTGTTTCTACCTATCCCAATATGAAGAACCACTCCTTATAGGACCCTTGAAGTAATTGGTTAAGCTTAATTAATATATTAGTAATATATAACTATCAGTATGGAGGACCCTTATAATAAAGTTGGTAATATATTAGTAATATATAACTATTAGTATGGGGGACCCTTATAATAAAGTTGGTTAAGCTTAATTAATACTTTAGTAACATATAACTATCAGTATGGAGGACCCTTATAATAAAGTTGGTTAAGCGTAATTAATGTATTAGTAATATATAACTATTAGTATGGGGACCCTTATAATAAAGTTGGTTAAGCTTAATGAATACATTAGTAATATATAACTATCAGTATGGGGACCCTTATAATAAAGTTGGAACAGTAATTATTAATCATTTACAAATATTTATTATAACATTTATCAACGATAGCAAATATTTTACACTGGATCTCTCTCACTGGAAATGAATGATCTCAGCACACATTGTTGGGAAGGAGGATGAAAATGCTTTATTCATAAAGTCAAAGAACTCTCAAATATTTTTTTGTTTTCTACTGGAACACTGACCACTGATGGTTCACCTGATGGTCTCCTGGAACACTGACCATGTAAACGCAGTCAATGATAGTTAAACTGATCAAAAAAGATTAACTAGAATGACAACAGAATGTATAAAATATTAAATAAACAGAGAAAGAGCGAGTGGGTTCAACCAGAGAGTGAGAAAAAGAGAGAAAGACAGAAAGTGTTAGTGAGGAAAGGACTTGGAAATGGAAATGTTGGTTTGGATGGAGTTGATTAGGCTAAGTGGCGTCGGTTAGCCAGTGTTGTGCATGAACGAGTTCAAAAGAACGTGTTCATTGAACACGCTCATTTTTCTGTGAACGCTGAACTGAACGCAACACATTTGTAAATAATGAATTTGAACGTGAATTCGCTCAGATTTTGGGAAATGAGCGACGAACGTCACTGTTGATGTCCAATTAAACGTTACGGAATTGATTTTGTCCTGAGAACTCGAGTGACACTATAGCTGTGTTCGAAATGTTCACTCGTTCACTCACTCACTCGTTCACTATATAGTGTTAACTCTATAGGGGGGCTATGTAGGGGGCTACCTAGGGGACAAGTGGGCCTGGCGATTATTAATTTCGGACACTCGGGATGTTACTGCTGCCACAAATTCATGCGCCGGATTTTCATCAGTTCTCTGTCGCATAAACAAACGCAAACGCGAGCACACGTGTAAAGCCATGGACAACAACATTGCTGTTTTTGGATGAGTAAACAGGCTGGGATTTCTCAACTGCATTGCAATAATATTTGAATATATGTGAATATAAATAAAACTGTGTTATACGTCTGTGTACATCCTAACTTTACGTGGGTAGCCTACAACAATTATTAAATTATTAAACGGGGGTTGCATTACGTTGCTGTGTTGGCCCACGAAATGTTAGGCAATCCTAAGGTAAAGCCTAGGCCGTTATAATACGTTTTAAAACTTCCATAGGCTCGCGTGCATCTATAGATCTTTACTGGTCTTAACGCTAACTTAGCACACTTAGGCTACTTACTGTACGTTAAAATGGATCCTATTCAGGCATTAGTTGTGACTCTCTTAATCAAAGTGTTGTCGCTCAGACAAAGGAGACGAAAGAATGACACTGCAAGAGCGAGACGTCTTCGTATTTTACTCGCCAGACATAATGTTAACCATATGGCAAGGGTAAATATCACATTTGCTATAGAAGAGTTACTGTTAATGTTTATGCTAGCGCCCCTCTTGGCGAGGCGATTTCATTCAATTAATAGCTGCTGTTTGCTTGGTCTTTTCTAGAAAGTATGTCGACACCCTTTGCCATTCAATTACTATATATATATATATATATATACTTTAAATATATTTAAAAAACGATCAAATAAAACGTACGTTAGGCTACTGCAGTCTCACGAGCCAGTGTCTTGCAATGAAATGGATTTAACGATTTTCATAGCTTACATACCTTTTTAAAACCACCACAAGGTGGAGCCATAGGAACAACAGTTAGGCAAATGTGTTCGTAAAGTTGTCCCACATCAGTCTTTGCCTTTCAGAAGTAAAACAATCTTTTACATTGTGATCAGAGTTCTCACCTATTTTTCATGATCTCCCTGTAGACAAGGGGAGCCAGTAACCTTTCAAATGCAATTGGCTTGCAGAAAATATATTTTTAATTGGCATGCAATGAGGTGTCGACAACCTTTATATTTCCAGTGTTGTACACAAAACATTTCTATCTTACTTATTATTTAAGTTTAATTGTGTTATTTAAGCAGTTAACTACGATATATGAACTTAAGTATTACAAAAATAAAACACACTGAAGTAGTTTAGAAGTGACACTTTATTTGGTGCCTATTACAGCCGGAGCCGGCAAGATACTGTGTAAGGAACGAACAGGTCCCCCTGCTCCAATTGTTTTTCGACGGGACCTCCGACCTGAAAACAGATTTTCGTCTGAGCAGACCCACCACCATGAGGCTGATTGCGCTCTTACGCCACAATGAGCAACGGTGTTCTGGCTGGGGCCTTGAACTGGAGGTCTTGGTCTTCCTGTTCTGGCTCGCCAGTGCCACCTCCTATAGAGTGGTGTCAAGGGTCTTTGCTATGCCACGCACAACAATTCATGACATAATCCACCGCGTCTCAGGGAACATCCTTAGGCTCAAGGAGCGAATAATCTCCCTCCCCCATGCCATGGACCTGGACACCATCGGCGATGGTTTTGCTCAGCTGGCACGTTCCCCAGCCTTTTCCAAGGTTGTGGGAGCCATTGATGGCTGCCAAGTCAGGATCAAGCCACCATCACAGAATCAGGCCTGCTATTTAAACAGGAAACTGTTTTTTTCAGTGCAGCTGCAGGCGGTGTGCAACAGCAAGGGGCTGTTCCTGGACATATGTGTTGGCTACCCAGGGTCAGTCCATGACGCCCGGGTGTACAGGAACAGCCCCATTTTTGCGGACAAACTGTACCCCCCACAGGGTTACCTTATCCTTGGGGACGGTGGGTATCCCTGCACGCCATCCTTGATAACACCCTACCGTGAACCAGTGGTGAGAGAAATTGACAGGCGGTTCAATCAGCATCACGCCAAGGCCCGTTCAATAATTGAACGGGCCTTCGGCATCTTGAAGACCCGCTGGAGGACCATCTTCTTAAAAGCCCTGGAGGTCAAGCCCACCTTTGCGCCAGTGGTCATTGCATGTTGTGCAATTTTGCACAACATTGCAATGGACCTGGAGGACTTGCCCTTGGAGGAGGTGGTGATGGTGAGGGACGACAATCAAGACCAGCCTCCCCAACAGCAGTTGGATCCCAGTGGGGAGGAAGTGAGGAGGCAACTGGCGGCTGCGGTGATGGGTCCCATCCAGGCTGTTGCTCCAGAGGGGCATGATTATGCCTGAATTAAAAATATATTTTTACCCCCAACGTTATTTTAGTGTATGAAACAGTGTTTTCAGAGTTTCTACTTTAAGCAAAGCAAGTCTACAGTGATAATACTGAAAATGTAATTGAAGATAATTTATTAATTAATTAAACACAAAATAAATAATAGTAAAATATAATTGAAAAATTGAAAAAATCACAAAATCACAACTTCTCCACCAATCTCTCCAGGATGCTGAGGAGCCTGCCCTCCCGCTCTTCATCCCTTCTGGCCCGCTCCTCTGCTCTCTCCGCATCCCTCTCCAGGAAGTCTAGGACAGGGTCCACCTTCCTCTTCCCTGCCCTCTTCCTCGGCGTTGCTTCTTCCTCTTCCTCTGCCTCTGCCTCTGCCTCTGCGCGTCTGGGCTCAGGGGAAGCCACTGCAGACACCTGAAAGTGGTCTCCTCCTGACGAAGTGATGAGGACTGGGGGGCTGATGGAGGGTTTGTCCCCCATCACTTCGTCCATCAAACTGTACCACTTCCAGGTGCCTGCAGTGGTTTCCCCTGACTCGGTGCTCACTCCCGTGGGGGGCTTTTTGAGCTCCTGTAACATTCAATGTGGTCACAGTTAGGGAATTGATTCTGTAACTTTTTTTTTTTTTTATCATACTACAAATACATTCATTACAAAACCATACAACACTGCCATTTGCCCATTGACAATAATTGAAAAAATATCATTTATGAATGTTGCGGTTGCCAAAGAGAAAGTGATCATCTCCTATATGGCTATTCTAAGCCATCAAATATGTCAACATAATAGTATACATTAGTATACATTACAGCAAATAGGCTACACATGTGCCGGAAAAGTGTTATGTTCGAGATATTCCATTTATTAAACTCTTCAACTTTCTGATCCAGCGAGAATAGCTGCATGGAAATAAGCGTACGCCTGTTTTAGGGCGTACGCATTTGTCATGAATTTGTCACAAAATATTGAAACAAACTGCTTACTTTGTAGGTTTTTTTGAGGTTCTCCCACTTTTTTCCTGCCCTGGCAGGGGAGACCACGGCATCCAGCCCCATCTCCTTCAGGATAACCCTTCAAAAACATTTTTACCATAATCTCACATGAATATCACTTGGTTAAAATTCTTGTCTTTTTTTGTGGGTTCAATTATGTATTTGATGTATCTATTTACAACAACTTACTCCCATCCATGCTGGGCAGTATTGCCCAACTGAGGACAGTATGTGTATACAATACTTTAGGCAGGCTTGGGTTTAAATGCTTAAACAACTTACTCCCATCCATGCTGGGCAGCATTTCTCCTTCCCGAGAATAGCCTCTCCTTGCTCCTCCTCAAATTGATGAGGCGACTAACGTCCTCATCAGTCCCTGAGCAAACATACATCTTATTAATCAGAAAAGTTATGTACTTCAAATACATTTAAATGTAGGCTAGGTTGTTATTGCCTAATCGGTTCTATATTTGTTCACTTTGCTCTGAATTACCATTTGTTTCGGTGATTGTGCTACAAAACTATCAATCTCTGTAGCACTGGGGCATTGACGAGCCCCGGACGCTATGCCAGTAGGGCATGTTACAGTACGTGTGTTCATCATGGTGTTCATTCACTGATCCCGTCGTCATCTAACGTCGTCTTAATAATCAAATTAGGCTACTGACATCCGAGAAGCGTAGATGAAAAGGTTTACATTGGCGTTGTGTGTGGCCACGTTCCTTTCATGGTTAAGTTAAGGTTTGTAACGTTAGACATGAAACTTAAAAGCCCGTGGTCAAAATAGTTATTAAAATAATAAGTTGGTGACGACGTTTAAATAGCCTATAACTAACTTTAGCTTGTAGGATGATAACGTTGTTGTGACATTACAATTTTATATGAGGGGTTAACAAAGTATATTCAGCTAACGTTGACGTTATAGCCTAGCTTAACGCAAGTCAAACTGAGGTAATAACATAGCGTTAACTTTACCAAAACGTAATGTAGGCTAGCCTAAATCAATCCTAACGTTAATTAACATAATATTTCGATGACTACAGTCTGACTCAACTGGTTACACAAGCATTAATTAATTAACTTAACTTTATATTAGGCTAACCATCAACAACAAAACATCACTTACATTTGTAGAGCATACCGGCGTCCATGTTATCAGCTGGGCTGGCGATATCATCTGTATGTCAGCTGGGAGGCAGACGGCTCATTTGACTTTTCGCGGGAATCGGGATGGTCCACAATGCATTGTGGTCTATGTTGATTCAGGTAGTGTACATCTTCTGTGCCCTACATTTAGGCATGTCGCGCGACGAATTTGTAGGGAACGAAAGTAGTGAACGGACATTTCAGTTAAATTTCGAACACCACTACAAAATGGCTGATTCACTATATAGTGCACTATATAGTGAACGAGTGAGCATTTCGAACACAGCTTATCTGCTGGCAATTTAGAAACAGTATGTCGTTGTCACACTCACTGCCCACGGGCGCCACTCCTAAACTACAGCTTTGCACTACCTTATTACATTACCCATGATCACGTTACGCATGATGCATTGTACACAGAACCGCTGCTAGGCCTATATGAATGCAATCGCGGAAAGATTCTGCACTTGTCAGTGATGATAGAGGGATGCATAACGTGTTCAAAGAGCCCTACAGTATGTCACTGAACAGTTCCATCGCTGCAGGTAATGCAACAAGGCAGCCTCCTCCATACTCCCGGTGTAAAAACTAAACTCTTCTGCCGTCAGGCATGCACAGCTAACGCATTTATTATTAATTATTAATAAATGCGCGGCCGCATTTATTAGGCGTCGGTATCTGCCATAGACCTAAAAGAAATGTATCTGCCCGAGGTATAACGCAGTCCGAGTCCCAGGGCCATAACCGTATTCAGGAGCGGACGTGACGTACGTATTACTTGGATGTGATTGGTCGATGACCTACAATCGTGACTGCATCCGCCGCAAAATTAATCCCGCGGTTTTTTCACCACAGCCAAAACGCGGAAGCAACGTGGATTTTACGTGCCTACGTTTATGTCAAACACATCGTGATTGGCTCATGAAGGAGCAGATACGTGAAACACGCTGCACATAGCCATATGGAGAAAGGTAGGAAACGTCGTTTTTTCTCGTCCCTCAAATTTAATAATAGTTTGGTTTTTTATGTCGATCAAAATAATATTTACTGGTCAACAGACTTTCACATGTGTAAATGCTGGAAAGGGCGATCTTTAGCCCAATTCAAAGTAAAATGACTTAGGTGTAAGTAGGTTAGCCAACAATAACGTTATCCTACGTTATCAAACGTGGTAATTAGCTTAATAAATTATTGTTCTCGTTGGTTATATGTTAACAATAACGTTATCCTACGTTATCCTACGTGGTAATTAGCTTAATAAATTATTGTTCTCGTTGGTTATATGTTATATCCAACTCTTGGCTCTAACAACATATTAAAAAGCTGTATAACACACTGAAATGTAAACTCTCAAATTGTAGATAGGCCTACATGGGAAATGAATGGCTAAATGCAATGACTATTCAATATGTTTGCATTTGAAATTTGTCTCATGTAAAAAGACGTGCAAAATACTGCAACATCTACTTTATAGCTATAAACAAAGTCCTTTAAGTGTCTCTGCTATAAATCAGTGGAATACTGATACTGGGGGGTGTTGATTTATTAATTGATTAATTTATTAATGTGACTGCTGAGCCTGTATCTTGTCATGGTTTTTCTTAAATTAAATCTAAAACATTACTATTGTTAAGTATTTTGCTAATTGGTATTATCTGTTAAGGGTCAAATAATTTTGCCTTGTTTTTCTGTTGTTTCTGTCCAGTAGGTGAGTGTTGATCATTTGTTTGGTACCTATTCCCCCAAGAGGGGTGCCAGTGTCCTGATGCTGACCAGTGCCACCGGTTCCGCCACTTGGTTCCTGCTGGAGCCTTAGCACCAACTGGATGAGGGGACTCCTCTCTGTGTTGAATTCCCGGCTGTCTAAGGCTTTGAAGTGGTATGATATGGGGTCACTAATCCTCAAATGCTGTCAGAAGGCTCTCTTTTCAATTTTATTCAAAAGTATCTGTCAATGTAAAGCACACAGAAGGGTGGAATATATCTTATTATGCCATAAATGGCACCTGCTCCTCACAAGCATTCCAAAAATATATGATTTAGGCTACTTAATGTGATCTGTCTTGTTACACCCTAAAAACTACCACTACTCAAAAGTGTCCGTCAATGCAAACTTAATGTGATCTGTCTTCATGTTACAGGAGAGTGGTGTCAAACTACAAGACCGCCAGCATGTAAACAAGGCCTTGTTTGTCCTTGTTTGGCTACTCACCACTCTTCTAATTCCTGAAGAGGCTGAAGCATGCTGGCCTTGACACCTCAGTCCTTGCTTCCATTAACAGCTGTGTTATGGTCTACTGCAACGGGTGGATAAGGAGGGCAAATGACAGGTATTTTACATCACTTTTACATTACTTTTACTGTCATATTTAGAAAATACTCAAAAAGGTAAAACTTTACTTTTTTGATATCAAAACTTACACCTGGCTTGACATAGTTGGATTGGCGTTAGTGAAACGAGTTGCGCAAGGATGACCAGACAACGCTATTCGCTTTATCACTTATCTTGGATGTCTTAATTCTGCTTTTGTGAAACCCCACTGCTGTTGTTGTCTGTTGTTGTTGTTGTTGTTCTGTGGTGTATGTGTTATTGTTGTGTGCACTGGTAGTGACGTTGTTGTGTGTTGTTTTTTGGTGGGCTGATGGTTGTTGTAGACTGTTTTTGAAAAAGAACACTAACTGTAGGCATATCAATGCTCTTGGATGGGGATTTTTGTTGTTGTTGTTGTTGTGTGATCGTTGTTGTTGTTGTGTGATCATTGTTGTGTGATCGTTGTTGTTGTGTGATGTGTGATGTGTGATCATTGTTGTTTTTGTTGTTGTGTGATAGTTGTATGATTGTTGTTGTTGTTGTGTGATCGTTGTTGTTGTGTGATTGTTCTTGTGTGATGTTGTTGTGTGATTGTTGTTGCTGTGTGTGATCGTGTTGTTGTTGTTGTGTGATTGTTGTTGTTATTGTGTGATCGTTGTTGTAGTGTGATTGTTGTTATTGTGTGATCATTGTTGTTGTTGTTGTGTGATTGTTGTTGTTATTGTGTGATCGTTGTTGTAGTGTGATTGTTGTTATTGTGTGATCATTGGTGTAGTGTGATCGTTGTTATTGAGTGATCGTTGTTATTGTGTGATCATTGTTGTTGTGTGATTGTTGTTGTTGTGTGATCCTTGTTGTTGTTGTTGTGTGATCATTGTTGTTGTTGTTGTTGTTGTTGTGTGATCATTGTTGTGTGAAAGTCGTTGTTGATGTTGTTGTTGTGTGAACGTTGTTGTTGTGTGATGATTGGTGTTGTTGTTGTTGTGTGATCATTGTTGTTGTGTGATTGTTGATGTTGTGTGATGTGTGATCATTGTTGTTGTTGTTGTTGTGTGATCATTGTTGTGTGATCGTTGTTATTGTGTGATTGTTCTTGTGTGATGTTGTTGTGTGATTGTTCTTGTTGTTGTATGATTGTTGTTGTTGTGTGATCGTGTTGTTGTTGTTGTGTGATTGTTGTTGTTATTGTGTGATCATTGTTCTAGTGTGATCGTTGTTATTGTGTGATCATTGTTGTTGTTGTGTGATCGTTGTGTGATTGTTGTTGTTGTGTGATCATTGTTGTTATTGTTGTTGTAGTGTGATCCTTGTTGTTGTTGTTGTGTGATCATTGTTGTTGTTGTTGTTGTTGTTGTGTGATCATTGTTGTGTGAAAGTCGTTGTTGATGTTGTTGTTGTGTGAACGTTGTTGTTGTGTGATGATTGTTGTTGTTGTTGTTGTGTGATCATTGTTGTTGTGTGATTGTTGATGTTGTGTGATGTGTGATCATTGTTGTTGTTGTTGTTGTGTGATCATTGTTGTGTGATCGTTGTTATTGTGTGATTGTTCTTGTGTGATGTTGTTGTGTGATTGTTCTTGTTGTTGTATGATTGTCGTGTTGTGTGATCGTGTTGTTGTTGTTGTGTGATTGTTGTTGTTATTGTGTGATCATTGTTCTAGTGTGATCGTTGTTATTGTGTGATCATTGTTGTTGTTGTGTGATCGTTGTGTGATTGTTGTTGTTGTGTGATCATTGTTGTTATTGTTGTTGTAGTGTGATCCTTGTTGTTGTTGTTGTGTGATCATTATTGTTGTTGTTGTTGTTGTTGTGTGGTCATTGTTGTGTGAAAGTCGTTGTTGATGTTGTTGTTGTGTGAACGTTGTTGTTGTGTGATGATTGTTGTTGTTGTTGTTGTGTGATCATTGTTGTTGTGTGATTGTTGATGTTGTGTGATGTGTGATCATTGTTGTTGTTGTTGTTGTGTGATCATTGTTGTGTGATCGTTGTTATTGTGTGATTGTTCTTGTGTGATGTTGTTGTGTGATTGTTGTTGTTGTTGTATGATTGTTGTTGTTGTGTGATCGTGTTGTTGTTGTTGTGTGATTGTTGTTGTTATTGTGTGATCATTGTTCTAGTGTGATCGTTGTTATTGTGTGATCATTGTTGTTGTTGTGTGATCGTTGTGTGATTGTTGTTGTTGTGTGATCATTGTTGTTATTGTTGTTGTAGTGTGATCCTTGTTGTTGTTGTTGTGTGATCATTGTTGTTGTTGTTGTTGTTGTTGTGTGGTCATTGTTGTGTGAAAGTCGTTGTTGATGTTGTTGTTGTGTGAACGTTGTTGTTGTGTGATGATTGTTGTTGTTGTTGTTGTGTGATCATTGTTGTTGTGTGATTGTTGATGTTGTGTGATGTGTGATCATTGTTGTTGTTGTTGTTGTGTGATCATTGTTGTGTGATCGTTGTTATTGTGTGATTGTTCTTGTGTGATGTTGTTGTGTGATTGTTGTTGTTGTTGTATGATTGTTGTTGTTGTGTGATCGTGTTGTTGTTGTTGTGTGATTGTTGTTGTTATTGTGTGATCATTGTTCTAGTGTGATCGTTGTTATTGTGTGATCATTGTTGTTGTTGTGTGATCGTTGTGTGATTGTTGTTGTTGTGTGATCATTGTTGTTATTGTTGTTGTAGTGTGATCCTTGTTGTTGTTGTTGTGTGATCATTATTGTTGTTGTTGTTGTTGTTGTGTGGTCATTGTTGTGTGAAAGTCGTTGTTGATGTTGTTGTTGTGTGAACGTTGTTGTTGTGTGATGATTGTTGTTGTTGTTGTTGTGTGATCATTGTTGTTGTGTGATTGTTGATGTTGTGTGATGTGTGATCATTGTTGTTGTTGTTGTTGTGTGATCATTGTTGTGTGATCGTTGTTATTGTGTGATTGTTCTTGTGTGATGTTGTTGTGTGATTGTTGTTGTTGTTGTATGATTGTTGTTGTTGTGTGATCGTGTTGTTGTTGTTGTGTGATTGTTGTTGTTATTGTGTGATCATTGTTCTAGTGTGATCGTTGTTATTGTGTGATCATTGTTGTTGTTGTGTGATCGTTGTGTGATTGTTGTTGTTGTGTGATCATTGTTGTTATTGTTGTTGTAGTGTGATCCTTGTTGTTGTTGTTGTGTGATCATTGTTGTGTGAACGTTGTTGTTGTTGTTGTGTGATCATTGTTGTGTGAACGTTGTTGTTGTTGTTGTTGTTGTGTGAACATAGTTGTTGTTGTGTGATTGTTGTTGTTTTTGTTGTTGTTGTTGTGTGATTGTTGTTGTTGTGTGATCGTTGTTGTTGTTGTTGTGTGATCGTTGCTGTAGTAGTGCTTCAGTGATGGTCTTTTCACGTTCTGTGTGTTTTGTTTCCCTCTGTTTGCAGGCAGTGTGCTGTGAGGACTGCTGCCCTGATTCATACGGAAGAACCAAGCCCGCAAGATGGTGTTATCAAGCACACAGAAGGGGGGAATATAGCTTATTGTACCTTAAATGACAAGTGCTCATCACAAGCATTCCAAAAGTATATGATTTAGGCTACTTAATGTGATCTGTCTTCGAGTTACACCCTAAAAACTACCAACACTGTCAAAAGAGTCCGTCAATGCAAACGGTCGTGTCCTCCTGGCAGATGGTGTTATCAAGCACACAGAAGGGTGGAATATAGTTTATTGTACCTTAAATGACAAGTACTCATCACAAGCATTCCAAAAATATATGATATAGGCTACTTAATGTGATCTGTCTTCGAGTTACACCCTATAAACTAC
Source organism: Sardina pilchardus (assembly GCF_963854185.1). Classification (NCBI taxonomy): domain Eukaryota; kingdom Metazoa; phylum Chordata; class Actinopteri; order Clupeiformes; family Clupeidae; genus Sardina; species Sardina pilchardus. The sequence continues at coordinate 17,569,997 of NC_085001.1, read as the reverse complement.
CAACACTGTCAAAAGTGTCCGTCAATGCAAACGGTGGCATCCTCCTGGCAGATGGTGTTATCAAGCACACAGAAGGGTGGAATATAGTTTATTGTACCTTAAATGACAAGTACTCATCACAAGCATTCCAAAAATGTATGATTTAGGCTACTTAATGTGATCTGTCTTCGAGTTACACCCTACAAACTACCAACACTGTCAAAAGTGTCAGTCAATGCAAACGGTCGCGTCCTCCTGGCAGATGGTGTTATGAAGCACACAGAAGGGTGGAATATAGCTTATTGTACCTTAAATGACAAGCACTCATCACAAGCATTCCAAAAATATATGATTTAAATTACTTAATGTGATCTGTCTTCGAGTTACACCCTAAAAACTACCAACACTGTCAAAAGTGTCCGTCAATGCAAACGGTGGCATCCTCCTGGCAGATGGTGTTATCAAGCACACAGAAGGGTGGAATATAGCTTATTGTACTTTAAATGACAAGTACTCATCACAAGCATTCCAAAAATGTATGATTTAGGCTACTTAATGTGATCTGTCTTCGAGTTACACCCTACAAACTACCAACACTGTCAAAAGTGTCAGTCAATGCAAACGGTCGCGTCCTCCTGGCAGATGGTGTTATGAAGCACACAGAAGGGTGGAATATAGCTTATTGTACCTTAAATGACAAGCACTCATCACAAGCATTCCAAAAATATATGATTTAAATTACTTAATGTGATCTGTCTTCGAGTTACACCCTAAAAACTACCAACACTGTCAAAAGTGTCCGTCAATGCAAACGGTGGCATCCTCCTGGCAGATGGTGTTATCAAGCACACAGAAGGGTGGAATATAGCTTATTGTACTTTAAATGACAAGTACTCATCACAAGCATTCCAAAAATATATGATTTAAATTACTTAATGTGATCTGTCTTCGAGTTACACCCTAAAAACTACCCGTGTTCAAAAGTGTCCGTCAATTCAAACGGTCGTGTCCTCTTGGCAGATGGTGTTATCAAGCACACAGAAGGGTGGAATATATCTTATTGTACCTTAAATGACAAGTACTCATCACAAGCATTCCAAAAATATATGATTTAAATTACTTAATGTGATCTGTCTTCGAGTTACACCCTAAAAACTACCAACACTGTCAAAAGTGTCCGTCAATGCAAACGTTCGCGTCCTCCTGGCAGATGGTGTTATCAAGCACACAGAAGGGTGGAATATAGCTTATTGTACTTTAAATGACAAGTACTCATCACAAGCATTCCAAAAATATATGATTTAAATTACTTAATGTGATCTGTCTTCGAGTTACACCCTAAAAACTACCCGTGTTCAAAAGTGTCCGTCAATTCAAACGGTCGTGTCCTCTTGGCAGATGGTGTTATCAAGCACACAGAAGGGTGGAATATATCTTATTGTACCTTAAATGACAAGTACTCATCACAAGCATTCCAAAAATATATGATTTAAATTACTTAATGTGATCTGTCTTCGAGTTACACCCTAAAAACTACCAACACTGTCAAAAGTGTCCGTCAATGCAAACGGTCGTGTCCTCCTGGCAGATGGTGTTATCAAGCACACAGAAGGGTGGAATATAGCTTATTGTACCTTAAATGACAAGTACTCATCACAAGCATTCCAAAAATATATGATTTAGGCTACTTAATGTGATCTGTCTTCGAGTTACACCCTAAAAACTACCCGTGTTCAAAAGTATCCATCAATGCAAACGGTCAAGGCCCACTGGCAGATGGTGCTAACAAGCACACAGAAGGGTGGAATATAGCTTATTATAGCTTAAATCACATCTACATTCTACAGGCATTCCAAAAATATATAATTTAGGCTACTTAAATTGATCTGTCCCCATGTTACACCCTTAAAACTACCCTTGTTCAAAAGCATCCGTCGATGCAAACGGTCACGGCCCACTGGCAGATGGTGTTAACAAGCACACAGAAGGGTGGAATATAACTTATTATAGCTTAAATCACATCTACACTCTACAGGCATTCCAAAAACATATGAGTTAGGCTACTTAAAATGTGTTCTTTTTTTATTTTTTACTTTGAATGTGTCACATAGCCTATGCCGGCGAATTAGGCACTACTTGATGATGTCTGGTAGCCATAGCTGCTGCCCTCAACATGGTGTAAGTGTTTTTGTATTTTGAATGTTTTTTTTTTTTGTTCCATGGTGAGGGCTATGGGGTATGTTATTGAGCATGCTCTAATTTGTTTGTCATATGTACGAGCGGAGTAGTTTGCATTAATTATATTCATGGACCGGGTAAATTGTAATATATGCTTTCTTTCTCTTTTACAGACACTTGACATTTACTGTCAAAGCTACCATCAGAGCACCTCTCCCTACCCTGCAGGACATCTATACCCGAAGAGTGCAACAAGGGCCCAGAATATTTCATGACACATTTCACACCCTGACCATGGACTGTTTAAACCACTGAGGCCAAGCGTACATCTCTGTTTCCACATGGCTAAAACAGACTGAGGAGAAGTTTCTTTCCTCAAGCCATCCGCATCCCGGACACACATAACTCTTTAAACTACATTACATAGACTTGCCATACTGCACTTACAGTACACACACTGCACTTTGTACCCCCTGGATTATTCTGTGTCAAATCAGTATCTCAGGTTTTGCTAAAATAATGTCTATATATACAGTAGAATGGTTCCCAAAACCAAGGCCCGTGAAATATTTCTGTTCAAATCCTATATCTTCATATTATTACGGCAGGCTCGTTTTCGGCAAGGTCCTATATTTGGGGAAAAGTGCATAAATCAGTAACATTAAGGGTATGAATGTCAGTTTGTACATATTTACATATTATGTGTTATTAATGCCAATGTTTTCAATATGTAATGGGCTTGAAGATTTTAAAGGTTAAGCAAGGGAAGGGTGTGTTTTTTGGTAATTTTCATAGGATTAAAATGGTATGTAGAATAGCTAGTAGGCACTTATTTGAACAGGTATGTGAGCACAGCTCAGTGTATGGGCATTTAGTGTACAAGGTGCCAATGTTGTACCGTAGATACAGTCAAAATCATTGTTTTACCACAGGGTCAAGAATGAAAAGACATGGATATACAATGGAACCAAGTAAGTGTATTTATCAACGAATGAAACATGGTACATCATTGGCACTTTATACATGAAATTATCATGCCCAAAGATGGCCTCCACAATAAGGAATGTCTGAGAGTAAAACGGATACAAAATCAATTGTGAAAAAAATGTAGGCCTACTGTATGAAATTATAAAATTTAGTACAAATATTTGATTTAAAGGTAGACAAACCTTGAGTTAAAAAATCTGAAGCACAGCAACTATTTTCCTGGATTTTGTCTGATTTGACACAGAATGACCCCCCTTCCTTATTGTTTAATTATTTCTAAATACTTTCTTTATCCTATACACCTCTGCACAGGAAAGTTGTGCCGCTATAATGCCAGTTCTCTGTATGTGACAATTTCTTGAATCCTTCACAGAAGGCTCAATTTTGTATTGTGATATTTTGTGATTGTCTACAAAAATAAAAATACTTGTTACCAATTTGTGTTGTTTTTAAGTTTTTGACATCATTTTGGCATCATTTTTGATGTCATATTGATAAAAAAAAAAAAAATATGTCAATATGACTTTCATGATATAATTTTGACATAATGTTTGATGTAAAAAAAAAAATACATCAATATGACTTTCATTGTAGACTTATTTTGTCCTGCCTCCTGGCAACACAAAAGCAGCTAAAGGTCTCAAATGTCACAAACTATTTTGTTTTCACCCCCTTATGAATATGTATGCCACATGTTGGTTTTAGTTCTGGTATATATATAAATATACCATATATATAATAACTGGTATAACCTTATCAAGGCCTGTATAACTATGCAAATCAAGGACATCTAAACATAGGATTAGCATTTGTAACTTATATACCCCCATACTGATTAAATTTGGCATGTGACATCCGTATATGACACAAAATATGAGTGTGTAGTAAAATCACACATCACATATTCACAGACTCTATAGCGCCCCCTAGAAATCCAATATTTCCTATATTTGGCTCCGCCTTCTGTCAACACACAAGCAGCTGGAACTCTCAAATTTGACAAACTAGTTTGTTATCATCCCCTGTATCAAAATATGTGCCACATGCTGGCACATCCTTGAATTAGGTGGTCTAATCCTATCAAGGCCTGTCTGACCTATGCAAATTATGACCATCTATACCTAGGGTTAGAATTTCTAACTTGCATACCTCATAGACAGACTAAATTTGGTATGTGACATCTATGTATGACATAAAATATATGAGCGAAGTAAAACCACATCTCACATATTCACAGACTCTATAGCGCCCCCTAGAAATCTAGATTTTCCAATCTTTGGCTCCGCCTCCTGTCAACACACAAGCAGCTGGAAGTCTCAAATTTGACAAACTAGTTTGTTATCATCCCCTGTATCAAAATATGTGCCACATGCTGGCACATCGTTGAATTAAGTGGTGTAATCCTATCAAGGCCTGTCTGACCTATGCAAATTATGACCATCTATACCTAGGGTTAGAATTTCTAACTTGCATACCTCATAGACAGACTAAATTTGGCCTGTGACATCTATGTATGACATAAAATATATGAGCGAAGTAAAACCACATCTCACATATTCACAGACTCTATAGCGCCCCCTAGAAATCTAGATTTTCCAATCTTTGGCTCCGCCTCCTGTCAACACACAAGCAGCTGGAAGTCTCAAATTTGACAAGCAAGTTGGCTATCACTCCCTGAATCAAAATATGTGCCACATGCTGGCACATTGTTGAATTAAGTGGTGTAATCCTATCAAGGCCTGTCTGACCTATGCAAATTATGACCATCTATACCTAGGGTTAGAATTTCTAACTTGCATACCTCATAGACAGACTAAATTTGGCCTGTGACATCTATGTATGACATAAAATATATGAGCGAAGTAAAACCACATCTCACATATTCACAGATTCTATAGCGCCCCCTAGAAATCTAGATTTTCCAATCTTTGGCTCCGCCTCCTGTCAACACACAAGCAGCTGGAGGTCTCAAATTTGACAAGCAAGTTGGCTATCACTCCCTGAATCAAAATATGTGCCACATGTCAACATTTCATGAAACAATGAGTGTGACACCTACTTAGGCCTATCTGGCCAATATGGGTGTCTGAATTGTAGTTTCTGAGTATGTCCTGACCATCGAACTTGCCAAGGCGGGTAAGGTCAGTGAAATTGGGTTTATTTCAGCACAGCATACCTCTGTGTGTCATAATCAGTCAAAATAAGGATGTTTTGATGGTTTGGGTATGATTTAAGAACTTTTGTGTATCAACTTATGTGAAAAATATGCTCTCTAACGTCAATTTCTAAAGCTGTCTTGTGGATCACAATTCCCACAGCATATAAGATCAGTGAAATTGTTTTTTTTTCAGTACAGCACACCTCTGTGTATCATAATCAATCAAAATATGGATGTATTAATGGTTTGGGTATGATTTAGGAACTTTTGTGTATCAACTTATGTGAAAAATATGCTCTCTGAGCATCAGTTTCTGAAGATGTCTTGTGGATCAAAATTCCTACAGCAGGTAAGATCAGTGAAATTGGGTTTATTTCAGTACAGCACACCTCTGTGTATCATAATCAATCAAAATATGGATGTTTTAATGGTTTGGTTATGATTTAAGAACTTTTGTGTATCAACTTATGTGAAAAATATGCTCTCTAACGTCAATTTCTAAAGCCGCCTTGTGGACCACAATTCCCACAGCATATAAGATCAGTGAAATTGGGTATATTTCAGTACAGCACACCTCTGTGTATCATAATCAATCAAAATATGGATGTTTTAATGGTTTGGGTATGATTTAAGAACTTTTGTGTATCGACTTATGTGAAAAATATGCTCTCTGAACATCAGTTTCTGAAAATGTCTTGTGGATCAAAATTCCCACAGCAGGTGAGATCAGTGGAATTGGATTTGTTTCAGTACAGCACACTTCTGTGTATCATAATCAGTCAAAATATGGATGTTTTAATGGTTTGGGTATGATTTAAGAACTTTTGTGTATCAACTTATGTGAAAAATATGCTCTCTGAACATCAGTTTCTGAAGATGTCTTGTGGATCAAAATTCCCACAGCAGGTAAGATCAGTGAAATTGGATTTGTTTCAGTACAGCACACCTCTGTGTATCATAATCAATCAAAGTATGGATGTTTTAATGGTTTGGGTATGATTTAAGAACTTTTGTGTATCAACTTATGTGACAAATATGCTCTCTGAACATCAGTTTCTGAAGATGTCTTGTGGATAAAAATTCCCACTGCAGGTAAGATCAGTGAAATTGGATTTGTTTCAGTACAGCACACCTCTGTGTATCATAATCAATCAAAGTATGGATGTTTTAATGGTTTGGTTATGATTTAAGAACTTTTGTGTATCAACTTATGTGACAAATATGCTCTCTAACGTCAATTTCTAAAGCTGTCTTGTGGATCAAAATTCCCACAGCACGTATGATCAGAAATGAGGTTTATTTCAGTACAGCACACCTCTGTGTATCATAAACAGTCAAAATATGGATGTTTTAATGATTTGGGTATGATTTAAGAACTTTTGTGTATCGATTTATGTGAAAAATATGCTCTCTAGCGTCAATTTCTAAAGCTGTCTTGTGGATCAAAACCCCCATTGCATGTACGATCAGTGAAATTGGGTTTCAGTGAAATCATTGAAATTTCGCACAACACACATCCAAATATTTATTTTAATGGTTCATCAACTTGTGTGCATACAAAACTGTCTGAAAACTAAACCGAATAGCTGTCTGGATGGTACTTTTCAAGGCTGTCACATACTGTAGGTCAAAACTGACCTGCAAATCATGTTTATTTATCACAACACATGTAAACATGAGAAACAAGCAGAAAATTTGTATTCTGAGGTGGTTGGTCCGAGTCATCAACTTGTGCGCATGCAAAACTGTCTGACCATAGCCAGAGTGCAGTCTATATGAACATAACTCACGTAACCCTAAGGTGCAATCAAGGTCTGCCTGTCTATGCAAATCATGAATGTATGTTTACTAAGACAGTCTACAGCATTCAGATGAATCTATGTCTTTTACAAACATACACACACATTGGTCCGAACAGCTCTGGTTCGAGCATATTTGTGCCACAATGGAGCAATTCCAGACCGAACTTCCCGACCTGAAATGTTGTGGAAAGGGCTAAGTTTGGCTGGCACCCAGGCTAAATGAATGTAGTAATACAAACTGAAATGACAAATTAATGCCTTTATTGTAATTGCATTGCAGTATAATGAATTTGTAGAGACGCTCAAGTAAGGTGCATATATATATAAAACCATAAACATGAAACATAAAAGCACAACTTCCCACTCTAATTTCATGTATTAATTGTTATCCTTCTTTATAATCTGCCGCTGCTGGCATTTATAGTGCTGGTGGTGCTGGTGGTGCTGGTGGTGCTGCTCCTGCCACTGCTGCTGCTGGTGGTGTTGGTGCTGCATCTGCTGCCGCTGCCTCAACAAACAGCTGATCATTGACATGTGCATTGTAGGACTGCACAAGCTGTCTCAGCTTTTCAGCTGTAAAAGCCTTACGTCCTGGACCTTTTCCTTTAAAAATGGCAAACAAAGCATGAAAATGTATCAAAATCACAAAAGAGTCAGAAACAAAGTTACACTCACCAGACAAAATATTACATACACTTACTGAACCTATGAATAATGAGTTGTTTGTCCAACATGAATTCAATTGTCAAAATAAAATAAGCAGAGATTTGCATAGGTTAATAGCAAGACAGGCATGGCCAACTTAGGCTATGCAATCATTATTGTTTTTGATCATTCTCTTATGACAAGCCAAATCATGATGTAACAGTTGTGTGCATGCAGTTGTACCAGTAAGAGTTGGTTATTCAATATTAACGTACCGTCACTGACTGAAGTGAAAGGCAACTCCTAAGCCCACCAAGGCAGCCTGCATTCCTCAGCATATTTGGGCCATGATACACCCTGAATTAGTGTTGAGGTAGAAAGGTGTTAAAGTGTAATCAGACACAGTAGTCTGCATCATTTCCATCTTTAAAAAAGGAAAATGAAAACATAGAATGCCGGTCATACCGTGCTTTTTTCGACCAATTGCCATCAAGCGTCTTTGGGTACCCAGAAAAGCGCTATAAAAAACTGAGGTATTATTATTATTATTATTATCAAGAAATATTTGGCACTGATGTCAGGATCAATATACTGTAGGTGGGTATACCGGCGGTCTCACTCCCCAAAGCATCTGTAAGACAGTACACAGTAGTGTCATTAAAAACAAATGTTAAGGTTCCATGTTTGAACTTCAAGAAAGGATTGACACAGAAAAAACTTTCAGTTATACATACCACTTGACGTGCATCTATTTGTGTAGAGGTTAACCAGCTCGGTCGTCCTCTCCTCTGTCCAAAAGGCCTCAAGATGCCATGGGCCTAAATTACCAGTAACAGAAAAAAAGGCATTACCAATTCTGGGTGTAACATGGGGACAGATCAGTTTAAGTGGCCTCAATCATATATTTTTGGAATGCCTGTAGAGTGTAGATGTGATTTAAGCTATAATAAGTTATATTCCACCCTTCTGTGTGCTTGTTAACACCATCTGCCAGTGGGCCGTGACCGTTTGCATCGACGGATGCTTTTGAACACGGGTAGCTTTTAGGGTGTAACATGGGGACAGATAAATGTAAGTAGCCTAAACCATATATTCTTGGAATGCCTGTAGAATGTAGATGTGATTTAAGCTATAATAAGCTATATTCCACCCTTCTGTGTGCTTATTAACACCATCTGCCAGTGGGCCGTGACCGTTTGCATTGACGGATACTTTTGAACACCGGTAGTTTTTAGGGTGTAACTCGAAGACAGATCACATTAAGTAGCCTAAATCATATATTTTTGGAATGCTTGTGATGAGTACTTGTCATTTAAGGTACAATAAGCTATATTCCACCCTTCTGTGTGCTTGATAACACCATCTGCCAGGAGGACACGACCGTTTGCATTGACGGACACTTTTGACAGTGTTGGTAGTTTTTAGGGTGTAACTCGAAGACAGATCACATTAAGTAATTTAAATCATATATTTTTGGAATGCTTGTGATGAGTACTTGTCATTTAAAGTACAATAAGCTATATTCCACCCTTCTGTGTGCTTGATAACACCATCTGCCAGGAGGATGCCACCGTTTGCATTGACGGACACTTTTGACAGTGTTGGTAGTTTTTAGGGTGTAACTCGAAGACAGATCACATTAAGTAATTTAAATCATATATTTTTGGAATGCTTGTGATGAGTGCTTGTCATTTAAAGTACAATAAGCTATATTCCACCCTTCTGTGTGCTTGATAACACCATCTGCCAGGAGGATGCCACCGTTTGCATTGACGGACACTTTTGACAGTGTTGGTAGTTTTTAGGGTGTAACTCGAAGACAGATCACATTAAGTAATTTAAATCATATATTTTTGGAATGCTTGTGATGAGTGCTTGTCATTTAAGGTACAATAAGCTATATTCCACCCTTCTGTGTGCTTCATAACACCATCTGCCAGGAGGACGCGACCGTTTGCATTGACTGACACTTTTGACAGTGTTGGTAGTTTGTAGGGTGTAACTCGAAGACAGATCACATTAAGTAGCCTAAATCATACATTTTTGGAATGCTTGTGATGAGTACTTGTCATTTAAGGTACAATAAACTATATTCCACCCTTCTGTGTGCTTGATAACACCATCTGCCAGGAGGATGCCACCGTTTGCATTGACGGACACTTTTGACAGTGTTGGTAGTTTATAGGGTGTAACTCGAAGACAGATCACATTAAGTAGCCTATATCATATATTTTTGGAATGCTTGTGATGAGTACTTGTCATTTAAGGTACAATAAACTATATTCCACCCTTCTGTGTGCTTGATAACACCATCTGCCAGGAGGACACGACCGTTTGCATTGACGGACTCTTTTGACAGTGTTGGTAGTTTTTAGGGTGTAACTCGAAGACAGATCACATTAAGTAGCCTAAATCATATACTTTTGGAATGCTTGTGATGAGCACTTGTCATTTAAGGTACAATAAGCTATATTCCCCCCTTCTGTGTGCTTGATAACACCATCTTGCGGGCTTGGTTCTTCCGTATGAATCAGGGCAGCAGTCCTCACAGCACACTGCCTGCAAACAGAGGGAAACAAAACACACAGAACGTGAAAAGACCATCACTGAAGCACTACTACAGCAACGATCACACAACAACAACAACAACGATCACACAACAACAACAATCACACAACAACAACAACAAAAACAACAACAATCACACAACAACAACTATGTTCACACAACAACAACAACAACAACAACGTTCACACAACAATGATCACACAACAACAACAACAACGTTCACACAACAATGATCACACAACAACAACAACAAGGATCACACTACAACAACAATAACAACAATGATCACACAACAACAACAATCACACAACGATCACACAACAACAACAATGATCACACAATAACAACGATCACACTAGAACAATGATCACACAATAACAACAACAATCACACAACAACAACAACACGATCACACAACAACAACAATCATACAACAACAACAACAATCACACAACAACATCACACAAGAACAATCACACAATAACAACGATCACACAACAATGATCACACAACAACAACAACAACAATGATCACACATCACACAACATCAACAATCACACAACAACAATGATCACACAACAACAACAACAACAATCATCACACAACAACAACGTTCACACAACAACAACATCAACAACGACTTTCACACAACAATGACCACACAACAACAACAACAACAACAATAATGATCACACAACAACAACAACAAGGATCACACTACAACAACAATAACAACAATGATCACACAACAACAACAATCACACAACGATCACACAACAACAACAATGATCACACAATAACAACGATCACACTAGAACAATGATCACACAATAACAACAACAATCACACAACAACAACAACACGATCACACAACAACAACAATCATACAACAACAACAACAATCACACAACAACATCACACAAGAACAATCACACAATAACAACGATCACACAACAATGATCACACAACAACAACAACAACAATGATCACACATCACACAACATCAACAATCACACAACAACAATGATCACACAACAACAACAACAACAATCATCACACAACAACAACGTTCACACAACAACAACATCAACAACGACTTTCACACAACAATGACCACACAACAACAACAACAACAACAACAATGATCACACAACAACAACAACAAGGATCACACTACAACAACAATAACAACAATGATCACACAACAACAACAATCACACAACGATCACACAACAACAACAATGATCACACAATAACAACGATCACACTAGAACAATGATCACACAATAACAACAACAATCACACAACAACAACAACACGATCACACAACAACAACAATCATACAACAACAACAACAATCACACAACAACATCACACAAGAACAATCACACAATAACAACGATCACACAACAATGATCACACAACAACAACAACAACAATGATCACACATCACACAACATCAACAATCACACAACAACAATGATCACACAACAACAACAACAACAATCATCACACAACAACAACGTTCACACAACAACAACATCAACAACGACTTTCACACAACAATGACCACACAACAACAACAACAACAACAATAATGATCACACAACAACAACAACAAGGATCACACTACAACAACAATAACAACAATGATCACACAACAACAACAATCACACAACGATCACACAACAACAACAATGATCACACAATAACAACGATCACACTAGAACAATGATCACACAATAACAACAACAATCACACAACAACAACAACACGATCACACAACACGACAATCATACAACAACAAGAACAATCACACAACAACATCACACAAGAACAATCACACAATAACAACGATCACACAACAATGATCACACAACAACAACAACAACAATGATCACACATCACACAACATCAACAATCACACAACAACAATGATCACACAACAACAACAACAACAATCATCACACAACAACAACGTTCACACAACAACAACATCAACAACGACTTTCACACAACAATGATCACACAACAACAACAACAACAACAACAATGATCACACAACAACAACAACAAGGATCACACTACAACAACAATAACAACAATGATCACACAACAACAACAATCACACAACGATCACACAACAACAACAATGATCACACAATAACAACGATCACACTAGAACAATGATCACACAATAACAACAACAATCACACAACAACAACAACACGATCACACAACAACAACAATCATACAACAACAAGAACAATCACACAACAACATCACACAAGAACAATCACACAATAACAACGATCACACAACAATGATCACACAACAACAACAACAACAATGATCACACATCACACAACATCAACAATCACACAACAACAATGATCACACAACAACAACAACACCAATCATCACACAACAACAACGTTCACACAACAACAACATCAACAACGACTTTCACACAACAATGATCACACAACAACAACAACAACAACAACAATGATCACACAACAACAACAACAAGGATCACACAACAACAACAATCACACAACAACAATGATCACACAATAACAACGATCACTCAATAACAACGATCACACTACACCAATGATCACACAATAACAACAATCACACTACAACAACGATCACACAATAACAACAACAATCACACAACAACAACAACAATGATCACACAATAACAACAATCACACTACAACAACGATCACACAATAACAACAACAATCACACAACAACAACAACACGATCACACACAGCAACAACAATCACACAACAACATCACACAAGAACAATCACACAACAACAACGATCACACAACAACAACAACAATCATACAACTATCACACAACAACAAAAACAACAATGATCACACATCACACATCACACAACAACAACGATCACACAACAATGATCACACAACAACAACAACGATCACACAACAACAACAACAACAAAAATCCCCATCCAAGAGCATTGATATGCCTACAGTTAGTGTTCTTTTTCAAAAACAGTCTACAACAACCATCAGCCCACCAAAAAACAACACACAACAACGTCACTACCAGTGCACACAACAATAACACATACACCACAGAACAACAACAACAACAACAGACAACAACAGCAGTGGGGTTTCACAAAAGCAGAATTAAGACATCCAAGATAAGTGATAAAGCGAATAGCGTTGTCTGGTCATCCTTGCGCAACTCGTTTCACTAACGCCAATCCAACTATGTCAAGCCAGGTGTAAGTTTTGATATCAAAAAAGTAAAGTTTTACCTTTTTGAGTATTTTCTAAATATGACAGTAAAAGTAATGTAAAAGTGATGTAAAATACCTGTCATTTGCCCTCCTTATCCACCCGTTGCAGTAGACCATAACACAGCTGTTAATGGAAGCAAGGACTGAGGTGTCAAGGCCAGCATGCTTCAGCCTCTTCAGGAATTAGAAGAGTGGTGAGTAGCCAAACAAGGACAAACAAGGCCTTGTTTACATGCTGGCGGTCTTGTAGTTTGACACCACTCTCCTGTAACATGAAGACAGATCACATTAAGTTTGCATTGACGGACACTTTTGAGTAGTGGTAGTTTTTAGGGTGTAACAAGACAGATCACATTAAGTAGCCTAAATCATATATTTTTGGAATGCTTGTGAGGAGCAGGTGCCATTTATGGCATAATAAGATATATTCCACCCTTCTGTGTGCTTTACATTGACAGATACTTTTGAATAAAATTGAAAAGAGAGCCTTCTGACAGCATTTGAGGATTAGTGACCCCATATCATACCACTTCAAAGCCTTAGACAGCCGGGAATTCAACACAGAGAGGAGTCCCCTCATCCAGTTGGTGCTAAGGCTCCAGCAGGAACCAAGTGGCGGAACCGGTGGCACTGGTCAGCATCAGGACACTGGCACCCCTCTTGGGGGAATAGGTACCAAACAAATGATCAACACTCACCTACTGGACAGAAACAACAGAAAAACAAGGCAAAATTATTTGACCCTTAACAGATAATACCAATTAGCAAAATACTTAACAATAGTAATGTTTTAGATTTAATTTAAGAAAAACCATGACAAGATACAGGCTCAGCAGTCACATTAATAAATTAATCAATTAATAAATCAACACCCCCCAGTATCAGTATTCCACTGATTTATAGCAGAGACACTTAAAGGACTTTGTTTATAGCTATAAAGTAGATGTTGCAGTATTTTGCACGTCTTTTTACATGAGACAAATTTCAAATGCAAACATATTGAATAGTCATTGCATTTAGCCATTCATTTCCCATGTAGGCCTATCTACAATTTGAGAGTTTACATTTCAGTGTGTTATACAGCTTTTTAATATGTTGTTAGAGCCAAGAGTTGGATATAACATATAACCAACGAGAACAATAATTTATTAAGCTAATTACCACGTAGGATAACGTAGGATAACGTTATTGTTAACATATAACCAACGAGAACAATAATTTATTAAGCTAATTACCACGTTTGATAACGTAGGATAACGTTATTGTTGGCTAACCTACTTACACCTAAGTCATTTTACTTTGAATTGGGCTAAAGATCGCCCTTTCCAGCATTTACACATGTGAAAGTCTGTTGACCAGTAAATATTATTTTGATCGACATAAAAAACCAAACTATTATTAAATTTGAGGGACGAGAAAAAACGACGTTTCCTACCTTTCTCCATATGGCTATGTGCAGCGTGTTTCACGTATCTGCTCCTTCATGAGCCAATCACGATGTGTTTGACATAAACGTAGGCACGTAAAATCCACGTTGCTTCCGCGTTTTGGCTGTGGTGAAAAAACCGCGGGATTAATTTTGCGGCGGATGCAGTCACGATTGTAGGTCATCGACCAATCACATCCAAGTAATACGTACGTCACGTCCGCTCCTGAATACGGTTATGGCCCTGGGACTCGGACTGCGTTATACCTCCGTTTTGGCTGTGGTGAAAAAACCGCGGGATTAATTTTGCGGCGGATGCAGTCACGATTGTAGGTCATCGACCAATCACATCCAAGTAATACGTACGTCACGTCCGCTCCTGAATACGGTTATGGCCCTGGGACTCGGACTGCGTTATACCTCTCTGCCCAGCGAAATAAAGCCCAATTTACGGACATTCTCAATTAGATGAGAACAACAGGTGGCTGTAGCCTATATTCCGTCAGAAACAGATTTTCATTCAAATGAACTGAATTTGAACTAGTTCAAAATTAAAAATGGTGAACTATGAACGTGAACAGTTCACTTTGCACGTGTGTGAACTGAACTTTGAACTAGTTACTGAAGAGTGTGAACGTGCACAACACTGCGGTTAGCACACCCGTGATCGAAGCAGTTCTTCCTTTAATTTCTTTTATTGCGTTGCCTTCAACAATTGCCATACAACAATAAAGTTATGTGTGGTCTGTAAGGAACCAAAGAATCCATCATTAGTAATACGGTCACTGTACCACATAATCACTGTCTAATAAACAAGGCAGGCCACATGTTAAACTAAGCACCCCATTTGCATCCAATGCTCATTGGCAATTTACTGTCACATAAAGATAGCCTAAATGAACTGAATAGCTGATATCTTTGTTATATTCTATGAACATAACCATATCTCAATCACACACACAACATAAGACAGGATACATGCATTGACATTACTAACCAAAGTGAAAGTATAAGTTAATCTCCGCTTAGCATAACGCTAAGTTAGCATTCCAAACGAGCATGACACACATCCATATCCCACCAAAAACAGGCCCTACACATGACTCAGCCTAAGTATCTCGGTTACTTTCACTTACTTCGTGTTTTGCACGCACACAAGGTGTTCACACAACTCAAACTGTAGGCAATAGGCAGCAAACTCGTTCAGTGATAGCTGCTAACATAATGGCATGGACTCCACCAATGCTGTAACTTAGGAAAACTAACATGAGGCTAAAGTACACAGGAGGACGTTTCTAGGCAACCACACCCTCTACAAAATAAGAGTCTTTCATACAGAGTGAGAGAGACAGAGCACAAGAAAGAGATCGAGGGAGAGTATGAGAGAGAAAGACAGAATGAGAGACAGGCAATAAAAACGGGCTAAAATAAAAATAATAATGTCCTCTTTGCATACAGGATTGATTTGCACTGACTTCTTTAGTGTAGGCTAGTTTTCGCATCAATTTGCTAGCCTACATCTTTCAGGACCTTGGTGAACCTTGTGAGTTTCCAGTGTGAGAGACCCATAGCCTACTGATAGTTAGTTACTAATATATCAATTAAGCTTAACCAACTTTATTATAAGGGTCCTATGAGGAGTGGTTCATATTGGGATGAAGGCAGAAACACAGTTTAATAACAATTAGTTAATAATAATATGTTATAGGCCTATTAACATATAGCCTAGCCTAGTTTGTAAATAAACATCTAACATTCTAATGTAAGAAATATAACTGTTAATTAGTGCCAAAACAACATTTAGTTAACTATTAACACAATATTAGTTAATAGATTGCTTTCTATTTGTTAAAAAAATTAACATACAGTTTATATGCAAACAACTAATATTTAATTAATGATGAAAAAAACATTAACTTGTGGCAAATAGATATTTTAGTAACAATTAACAAATATTAACAAAGGGTTAGTTAATGATTAGTTTGCTATTAACAAAGGGTTAGTTAATGATTAGTTTGCTATTTATTAAGGACCCTTATTATGGAGTGTTACCGATAAAGGTGGAGAATTTTGCTCACTTGTTCTCCCAAGTGCAACATTGATGATGAGAGGCATTTTCAATACTTCTGAATGTCTTCATTAAAGTTTGATGACCTTGTCACGAGTGGTCAAGTTTCTCCCTGCGACCGGAGACAACCACCGTAACCCAATTTCCGTATCCCAAAGGCTAGTAGTGACTTTGAGATATATATGCATTGGCATGCAGGCGGTCCTTGCCAGCTATAAAGTGGGCATTAGCACTGCCAGTGGGATCATAGGTGATGTCTGCTGTGCCATCTGGGAGGCTATTCAGGCGGACTTTATGGCCTTTCCAACCCGTGATCAATGGCAGTGCATTGCAGAGGATTTTTGGAGACAGTGGCAGTTCCCTCTTTGTCTCAGGGCGATAGACGGAAAACACATCCGTATAAGAGCATCATCGCAGTCTGGCAGTGATTTATACAATTACAAGGGCTACTTTTCAATCATTCTGATGGAAGTCAGTTTCCTTGTGTAATTTCGTTCAATTTTTTGGAATCCTTACAACCTGAAGAATCAGGAAATTTGACGTCATTAAAGCTGTCATTTTGGGTCTTGAAAATGGTGTACTAATGCATTAAAAAAGCCATATAATGCTATACTGGTAGACATAGGCGTAATTTGCGGGGGGGTTAGGGGGGTTATGACCCCCGCAAAAATCAGATCCAGCTAATATAACCCCCCCAATATCAAATAAAAAAAAAATAATGTTCCCGGGGGAGAATTGTTTTATATTAACACGTAGTCCAAGTTACAGCCTATGTTACTGTGCTGTTCACTCAGCCTATCCCACAATTCCCAGTCCCAATTTAAAACAAAATAAACCAAAATCCATCATAATTCTGAACCGAGGACTTTTAATGGCATACGATGCAATAAAAACAGCCTGTTTTGAATGTTGAAACAGTGTGTTAGGCTAGCGCCTGCTCTGCTTATGTTTTGATCTGACTAATCGTTTATTATAGGAAAAGACACCGTAGACAAGAAAGAATTAGACCTAACCGCATTTAAATACTTAGCTGACACGAAGTTATGATAACAAGCCGTATTCGTCGCAGTTCAGCAAGCAGCTATTGGTAAGTGAATTTACATGCGTGTGGTAGCCTATAATGTCACTGCTTTAATCATCAGAGACGTTTGCTCTCCCAGATTGCAGATAGGCTGTCGCCGCAGATGGCAAGTGTACAGCGGAGCCATGCCTCGATGTCACGATAATTCTTCATATTTTTTCCCCCTTTACACTTTGTTGCTGGGAGGTTAGGGGAACGTTAATGCAACCAAATATAGTAAAGTTCCCTAAAGGGTAGGAGAACGTTCTGCTAACCAAAATAAACAACCAGAAAAAAACGTTGTATTTTCGTCAAGAAAACTTTCCTGGGGAACCTTGTGGCAACTTTCGCAACTTTCAGGCAACGTTTTCCTAACCAGGAAAAAAACGTTCTAAAAACGTTCTCCTAACCAGAAATTGTTAGCTGGGCATGTGTGCTACCACGCAAACAAGTCAGGTCAGATGAGCAAATATGGAGCACAAAAAGTGTCAAAAAATCATTTCTCATCACTAAATAAAAATTGGCATTTATTTCTGGAAGGCACACATCACGTATTTCTGTAAATTGCTCAGCCCCAAAGTAGGCTATACCCAATATGGTTCTTATTGCAAGTCAGGCCTACACAACCATGCAAGTCATGTCGAGCTGTCAGCTTGCTGTAGTGAGATACATGTCAAAATGTAAGAATGTGTATAGTATGCTTTTTAAATTTGTATTATTTAAAAATCTAAATCAAATCAATGCAAGTATTAATACATGTGGTAGATCTGAGTAGCCTAGACTGTGCTGGAAAAAAAACAAACAATATGTAGCATCATATTGTGGCACTTACAATGACCAGGATAAATGCTTCTAACTGAAAATGCCCTTAAAACATCATAGGGCTAGTGCAGGCGCGCACTTTATACACACAAGACGGTCCATGTGAGCACACTGAATTTAACTACTGTGTCATTATGGCACAAACAGTCAAGTGAACAGCTTAGCCTAGTCTAATAAAGGAATGGCAAATTAGCATGTTACCTTTTGCACAAGAAAATTATTCAATAAATAAATAAATTGATAAATATGCCACAAGTTTAACCCCCCCCAATGGTAGACCCAAAGTTACGCCCTTGCTGGTAGATAGGGTAACATTTTAAACTTTTATGTATCACCACAATGACCTTGTATTGACTTGACATGCCTGATTCGACACAATTCATGCAGCAATATCAATCAAATGCCACGTTGTGATATAATGTCCAGATTGTGAGATTTCGATTTTCGATCGTGATCTACTTCAGTTGTCTTCATGATAGATTTCCAAAAATAACACATAAGGTGAGTTAGAGTGTCTTTCGTAATTTAAAAAAAAGAAAAGCGAAAAACGCAATATTGCTTTTTTGGCACTCTACGCATGGGAGCTAAAAACGCAATAGTACGTTGTTGGCACTCAATGAGTTAAAAGGAAGCACTAGTGGTTCTAGACTGAATTACTTGATTTATTATCTTGATTTATGCTTTCTTTTTATTTTCTATTATGATCCTTTTATTATTATTATTATTATCATCATTACTATTACTCTTTGCCCATCTATGTTTTTATCTGCTTTACTGTTTGTTTTTTGTTTATTTAAAGCACATTGAATGACCTTTGTGTATGAAATGTGCTATATAAATAGACTTGACTTGACAGAGAAAAAATAACATACTGCATGCCAAAGAACCAGAAGGACATCAACATAAAATATAATGTTAACATAAACATAACATAAAATGTTGGGTGTTTGTCCTTGTAGTACCTTTCTACATTCTACAGTGGGGAGTTCACCTTGTCTAAATAATCAACAAAAGACTAAGAGGAGAAAACAGAAGCGGTTGCTAAGGTAAGGTAAGGTAAGGTAAGGTACTTTTATTTATATAGCGCATTTAATGTGCACTGAGTGCAGCCCAAAGCGCTTTACAGAACACAGAGACACAGAGACAGTGCCGAAACGGAGTGGCGTAGTCGCCAGCGTACCCATGACAACACAACAAACAAAACAAATTCACAAAATAACAAGACAAGATGCCGGACGGAGTGGCGTAATCGCCAGCGTACCCGTGGCACCAAGACATACAATACAAGACATACAATAAACAAATGTTAAATAAATAACAAAACAAACAAAAAACAGAAAAGTCCACGTCAACGTAGTCCAATCGACTGCACTCAAGTCCCAGGGCAATGAAGACGCACAGCCTAGCCTAGCTATCAGGCCAACCGAAGACGGCGCTAGACAGGCCGTCTGGAGAGCACCATGAAGCAGTAGGCCTAGCAGCAGAAGCACCAAGCAGTCCAAAGTTGTGAGCGACCCTGCAGATGAGCAATTCGGTGGACCCCCGACAGCAACAGTTGCCTCCGGCCTCCATCGCCAGCACCGCTGCAGAGCATGGCAGCTCGCAGGCCAGCAGCAGATCAGTCGCGGCAGCAGCACATCGCCCGCAGTTGGCGGCCAGGTCGCCCGCGGTTGGTAGCCAGGTCCCCCGCAGTTGGTAGCTAGCCTAGGTCCTCAGCTGTCCTGACCAGACGGCGAAGCGCAGCGCTTCACAGATGGAGGACACGAGCCAAGCCCTCGCCAGCGGTCTTCAACCCAATGGATCCACTCGCCGTGGCATCAGCCAACTCGAAGCAGCAAAACAAAGACCAAGAAAAGCACAAGACTACCGAAAACAGCGCAAACAAATAGCGAAACACTTCATCTTAACAAATAAATACAAAAAATGAACAGAATAAAACATAAAATTATGAAAATTACATAAAAACAAACAAAAACATGATGCCAGACGGAGCGGCATGTCTTGCCAGCGTCCCCGTAACCTAGCAACTAATGCTAAAGCTGAAGAACATCTGCTGTAGGCCACAACAGAACATTCATACTACAACGCCAAGGTCCAGGTTTGCTGCAGAGTCCTAGCTGAGAATGACATCACCAAGCTGATGGAGCCTGGGAACAAAGCACAAAATGCATCACGTGATTTGGAGGTAGGTTAATTTGTTTTAATTTCCCTTACAGTTATCAACTTAGTCATTCTTGAGTCAAAGATTAAAAGCGTGCACATGGTTGTATAGTAGAAGTAAGAACATCGACTTAAATAGAGATACTAATTGGTTATGTTATGCCTTCACTGTAGCTGTTTAAAATAGGAGGCATGATGCATTGAGTAAATAGTTGTGCTTTATTTTCAGGTTCACTACAGCTTTGACTTTGCGCAGCAGCTACATTATCCACATGACCCCATGCAGCCAGGACCCATCTTCTTCAAGACACCTTACAAGTGTGCCGTCTTTGGTATCGTTACAGAAGGACTTCCACAGATGGTGATCTTTCTTCTAGATGAGGCAACTATAATTAGCAAAGGGGCCAATTGTGTGATTAGTCTTCTTGATATTTTTTTGACAACTATGGTGTAAAGGAGACCCACTTGCACCTACATGCAGACAATTGCTCAGGTCAAAACAAAAACAATGCAATGGTTCAGTACCTTCTCTGGAGGGTTATGACAGGAAAGCATCAAAGCATAACCTTCTCTCTCATGTTAGCCGGGCACACAAAGTTCGCTCCTGATGTCCTCATGTTTGGCTTGTTCAAGTGCAAATAGGCATTCAAAAGTTGACTGCTTGGCTGATATTGAGAATGAATGTTGTATGCCAGGCTTCTCCTAGTGGTGTGCTGATTCCCCAGCTCTGTGGTGATGAGATGGGCAATGTCATTATTCCCATGTATGGCTGGGACACCTTCCTGTCACCTTTCTTTAGGAGGCTCCCGTCAATCAAACCACTCCATCACATTGAATGTAGAATGGATGGGAGTGTAATGTGCAAGACCCTATCACAATCAGAGCCAGTCACACACAAGTTGCTGAAGTGTGACCCTGATGATGTGCCTTGTGAGAAACCTGTTGTTCTGCAGCCTGAAGGACTCAGTGATGAAAGGAAAATATTTGTTCAATGATGTAAAGCTGGGTTATTTTCCATATATGAGTTTATAGGATAATCTTATTTTCCCATACATAACTTTCTAGGGTAACATTACTTGCTCAGGCATGAGTCCTCTTGAAAGACGGGGGAGACGACCTCACAGCTAGACTCCTTTGTGTCCAGGTAATCTATTTGCATTTGAACTGTTCCCATTGTGTGTGTGGCCGGCCATTTGGTTAAAGGCCCTCGGACACACCTCTTCTCCCCCTCTCCATGCCTCTGATGAAATAATGTTGGAAACTAAAATGTATCTGTTTCATGACAAATGATAATACATCCATGTTTGGTCTTGAATTAATACTTGTAATGTGGGCAACAGCCTAATCACAGTTTCATTGCAATCTAATATATTTGTACATGGTTATGGACTAAGAACTATATTATAGAGTTTTAGACGCCACACCCACTTTCAGGTAAAGAGGTCCTGCTGAGTGGGGGGTGGCTGGATGAATGAAAAAGAGAAGTTCTTGCAGTGATGCTCTCTTC
The DNA here is from genome assembly GCF_963854185.1 of Sardina pilchardus. Classification (NCBI taxonomy): domain Eukaryota; kingdom Metazoa; phylum Chordata; class Actinopteri; order Clupeiformes; family Clupeidae; genus Sardina; species Sardina pilchardus. Next base: position 17,547,349 of record NC_085001.1, on the reverse strand, counting down.
TCGCTATCTTGGCTCTCTTCTCTTCCTTCTCTGCTCTGGTCTAGGCAAGAGGTCACACTGACCTCTCTGCCCCTGTCTCTCTCTCTCTCTCTCTCTCTTCCTGCCTTTTCTCTCTCTCTCTCTCTCTCTATCTATCTATCTTTTGATTTCTTTATGGGGTTTGTTATTTTCATTATTTGATATATTGTTTTATCTGGTATATGTAGCATTGTAACTTGGTAACTTGTGAAGGTTTAAGTCCAAGTTTATTGTTTTGTTTTGAGGTTAAGTTCATTTCCTCCTTTGTTCCTTTGTTCAAGGATAATTACTGATACTTTACTTCTACCTAAGGCTCAGAGCCTAATAAATGGTTAATTCTCCTCGCTCAGTTTGCATATCTCTAAAGTCTAGTTGTGCCATGCCATTCTCTGCCATAGTTAAACAAACGAGTTATTTGGTAATTTATTAGAGGTACAATATATCTATGGAGTCAGATTCTTGGTGAAATTCCTAATACAATTGCCATCTAACTTCTCAGATATTTTTACAGTCCAATTCAACCTCATCGAAGCGCCGGACGTAGACAGAACACGTATAAAAGTGGGAAATATAATTGCGTATATTTTACTTTACAATGACATTCGTGAGTTTGTTGCAGAACAATACAGAGATCTGGTGTGCCCTGACCCAAAAAGGCAGGACAGAGTTCAGACTGATGAAAACAACAATGTTATCTTTACAGAGGGAGTGACTCCTGCTCAACCCTCAACACGTGGGGTTGGAAGACCAAAAAAGAAAACGTGTTGGGTTGCCAAAAGAATCAAACTGGCTTAGGATATTGTGTAGCCTCTTGGCAGCAAAAATGTAGCTAACACTTTAATTACAGCCTGTGAAGCCTTATCCATCTCATACACTCACACACGCACACAAACACACACACACACACACACACACACACACACACACACACACACACACACACACACACACACACACACACACATTCACACACATGGACACACACACACATTCACACACACAGACACATTCACACACGCGCACACAGACATTCACAAGCATGCACACACACACACACACACACATTCACACACGCACACACACACACACACACACACACACACACATATACATTCACACACGCGCACACACACACACATTCATAAGCACACACACATTCACACACACACACACACACACACACGCACGCATACACATTGACACACACGCACACATACAATCCAGTGACCATTACAGGTCAAATACGTGTTATGTACAATCAATTTCTATACGTACAGTATGTTATGTACAATTTTTAAAAATGCTTTAGGCTACTTGTGTAATAATTTACACTAATAAATTACAGAACTCTTTTTAAGTGACATGATTTGTGTTTGATCATTGCATTCATGATGAACTTTATATGGTAGCACTCCCCTCCCAATTCATTTAATGTAATTGTAAGCTTTTTCGCCATGCACATTATTAAGTTCAGTATCAGATTATCAAAGTATCAGAATTTTTCCATAGATGTGTCATATATCACTTGAAAGGGGAGAATGTAAGCTTTAATTTGGTATATGACAAACAGTCAGGATAATTATGGTTAAAAAATAAATTAGTGTTGAAAATATGGATGTTTTTAAATTGGAATTTCTCAAAAACATGTTTTTCTGATCCCGTAATTTGCTTAATCTTTCTCATGGCCTAACTTGGTCAATATTAAAGATATTGGGGTGAAATTTTCAGAAAATGTTCTTTAAGTTATGTAGAATTACTTTATGTAAAAAACAGTGAATCACCAAAAAATGACTTAAGCTGGGTTATCATAGGCAGGGTCACATCTATTTCCCTATTACAGTAGCTGTATATACTGTATAGGGCAAAACCCATGACTATATGACTAATTCTGCATTCAGGCTAAGAAACTTGCCTTCAAACATGGGACTGCCTCTGAATTGTATGCAGCCACCAAAGACATGAAAATTGAAATTATAGGTGAAACTAGAAATGCAATTCCAAGGAATTACCAGTGCATGAAAATGCAAAAATATATAGATAGATAATGTAGATATGGTTACTAAGGTGTAGCTAGGGTAAACATGGTGGTTGCATAGTTTAAAGAGAGTTAATGTGTGAAGGTAGACAGTTTAAAGGTTAAACATTCCAGTTGTAACTTAACTAATGATTTCTAAAAGGTATGTTAAAATGTTAACAATGATAACCAGGTTGATTGGTTTACTAAGCTAATGATTTCTAACAGTTATGCTAAAAATGCTAACTATGCTAACAATGCTAACTATGCTAACCAGGTTGATTAGCTAACTTAGCTAATCATTTCTAGCAGTTATGTTAAAAATGCTAACTACGTTAACAATGTCAACTATGCTAACAATGCCAACCAGGTTGATTAGCTAACTTAGCTAATCATTTCTAGCAGTTATGTTAAAAATGCTAACTATGCTAACAATGCTAACTATGTTAGCAATGCTAACTAGGTTGATCATTTCTAGCAGCTATGCTAAAAATGCTAACTATGCTAACCATGCTAACTAGCTAACTTGCTACTGAGGACTTTTATTTTGAAACATTTGTTGATAGGGTATCCATGGCTGCCATTATCAGGAATAAAGAAGTTACTGTAGTAAAATCATGTTGGTTGCTATGGAAACTGTCATAAACGCTTAATTTTGATGGTTGCTATGTTGGTTGCCAGGTACATGGAGGTCTCATGTAGTTGACTGGAGGCATAGTTGATGATAACTGACAGTTGGAATGGTTGAACAGTTAAATAGTTGAGTAGTTTCAATGGTTAAATGATTTAATAGTGTATTATTGCAGTGAGGACTTTTATTTTGAAACGGTTGTGGAAAGACGAAACAGGTTAACAGGATATGTAGTCTTCACAGAGAGTTGTATGCTTAAGCCTGAGAGAGAGAGGGCTGCTGCAGGTGGGGCTGGCCACCTGGCATAAGATTCTAATTGCTTAACGACCCGACTGTGATGTCATAGAGGCCAATGTTAAGTCTATGGGGAAATTGTTAATAGTTTTTAATTTATAGTTTAAAAAGTATAAAAGTTACAAAGTTGAAAAATACTTAGCAGCATGCCCCTATTGAAGACCTAGGTTACAACGTTTGAATGAAGTTTCTAGGTTAAACGGTTCAAGCTGAATAGAAAAAATGAATTTGGTAAGCGGAATAATAATAATAACTAGAAATGCAATTCCAAGGAATTACCAGTGCATGAAAATGCAAAAATAGATGGATAATGTAGATATGGTTGCTAAGGTGTAGCTAGGGTAAACATGGTGGTTGCATAGTTTACAGAGAGTTGATAGTGTGAAGGTAGACAGTTTAAAGATGAAACGTTCCAGCTCTAACTTAACTAGTGATTTCTATTCATGTTAAAATGTTGATTAGCTAACTTAGGTAATGATTTCTAGCAGTTACGCTAAAAATGCTAATTATGCTAGCAATGATTAGCCTGATTACCATCGACTTTCAAAGGCTCTGCGAGACTTTAGTCTGACCAACAGCCTGTGCTAACACGGTTTCTTGCCAGCGCTGGTTGACCCGCCTCCTTTAAGTGCCTCGGTTTGCTACTGGTAGATGTCAGAAAGCGGATTGCCGAGTTTAAACCAATAACAACACTCTTTCCGCTGCCTTGAACACGCCTCTACCCAGAGCCGTTGGAGCTGCTCAAAGTTGATTGGTTCTCGACCAAAGGGGGCAGTTCCGCAGATTTCGGGAACTCAGAAATCCTTCTCAATGAGCAGTTGACCAGACCAGCAGCAAAAGCCTGAAGGCGTTGCGTCACTGGGAGGGCGTGCCAGGCTAAGCAATGATAACTTTACTAACAATGCTAACCAGGTTGATTAGCTAACTTAGCTAATGATTTCTAGCAGTTACGCTAAAAATGCTTATTATGCTAGCAATGCTAACTTTACTAACAATGCTAACCAGGTTGATTAGCTAACTTAACCGATGATTTCTAGCAGTTATGCTAAAAATGCTAACTATGCTAACAATGCTAACTATGCTAACTAGCTAACTTGCTAGTGAGGACTTTTATTTTGAAACATTTGTTGCTAGGGTATCCATGGTGGCCACTATCAGGAAACAAGAATTTACTGCAGTATAATCATGTTGGTTGCTATGGAAACGGTCATAAACACTTAATTTTAATGGTTGCTATGTTGGTTGCTAGGTACATGGAGGTTTCATGTAGTTGACTGGAGGCATAGTGGATGATAACTGACAGTTGGAATGGTTGAACAGTTCAATAGTTGAGTAGTTTCAATGGTTAAATGATTTAATAGTGTATTATTGCAGTGAGGACCTTTATTTTGAAACAGTTGTGGACAGAGGAAGTAGTGAAACAGGATCTGTAGTCTTAATGAGATTGTATGCTTAAAGCCTGAGACAGAAGGTGCCTCTCATAGCGTTTACGCGTCCTCTCTCGCTCCTCACTGATCTACATAAAGAATGATGGAGCGGCAACAATGGGATAGTCTAGCCCTTCTTCTATCTTTCTTTATGTAGATCATTGAGGATCGAGGAGCGAGGGAGGACATATAAACGCTGCTTGAGAGGGACCCACAGTAAATACTTTAAAAGTTGTATGTAGATAGTCTAATTAATGTTGATAGATAGAATGTTTAATGGATGTTGATAGGCAGATTGTTTTATATTGATTGACAGTGTAATGGGTGGATGAGTGAATGGTCTGAAGAAGATGAATGGATAGAAGGTTGGATGGAATGTGCCTTATATTCTTGTTAAGAGAGACACTGATACAGCTCTCTGAGAGTAGTTGACACAGGTGTAATCAATTTAACTGGCTAGTCTTAAGAGAGCCATAGTACTCTTAAAGCCTGAGACAGAGTAAATAATTTAAAAGTTGAATGTAGATAGTCTAATTAATGTTGATAGACAGAGAGTTTAATGGATGTTGATAGACAGATTGTTTAATAGATGTTGATAGACAGTTTAATGGGTGGATGAGTGAATGGTCTGAAGAAGATGAATGGATAGAATGTTGGATGGAATGTGCCTTATATTCTTGTAGAATGGAGAGACACAGCTCTCTACTGAGAGTAGTGGATACAGATACAGGTGTAATCAATTTAACTGGCTAGTCTTAAGAGAGCCAGCCTGAGACAGAGTAGATTGTTTAAAAGTTCAATGTAGAGCGTCTAATTGATGTTGTTGATAGGCAGACTGTTTAGAATGGGTGGATGAGTGAATGGTTTGAAGAAGATGAATGGATGTAAAGTTGGATGGAATTAGGAGGACTTATTTTGATACTGTTGTGCACAGAGGATACAGGGGAACAGAATATGTAGTCTTCAGAGAGGAGCCTGAGAGAAACTGACAGTTGGTGCCCAGGTGGCTGACCAGCTGGGGTAACATTCTAATTGCTGCCGTGATGTCATAATGAGCAATGTTAAGTCTATGGGGGAAATGGTGATAGTTTTTAACTAATAGTTTAAAAAGTATAAAAGTTACAAAGTTGAAAAATACAAAGCACATATGGCATAAGCAAGACCTACGCAACAAAGTTTGAATGAAGTTTCTACGTTAAACGGTTGAAGCTGAATTGCGAGCGTTAGAAGAAGAAGTTTAACTAGAAATGCAATTCCAAGGAATTACCAGTGCATGAAAATGCAAAAAAAGGTAAATATGGTTACTAAGGTGTAGCTAGGGTAAACATGGTGGTTGCATCGTTTACAGAGAGTTGATAGTGTGAAGGTAGACAGTTTAAAGATGAAACATTCCAGTTCTAACTTAACTAATGATTTCTATTCATGTTAAAATGTTGATTAGCTAACTTAGCTAATGATTTCTAGCAGTTGTGTTAAAAATGCTAATTATGTTAGCAATGCTAACTTTACTAACAATGCTAACCAGGTTGATTAGCTAACTTAACCGATGATTTCCAACAGTAATGCTAAAAATGCTAACTATGCTAACAATGCTAGATTTGCTAACAATGCTAACCAGGTTGATTAGCTAACTTAGTTGAGGATTTTTTGCAGTTATGCTAAAAATGCTAGCTATGCTAACAAAGCTAACCATGCTAACTAGATAACTTGCTAGTGAGGACTTTTATTTTGAAACATTTGTTGCTAGGGTATCCATGGAGGCCACTATCAGGAAAGAAGAAGTTTCTGCAGTATAATCATGTTGGTTGCTATGGAAACGGTCATAAGCGCTTAATTTTAATGGTTGCTATGTTGGTTGCTAGGTACATGGAGGTTTCATGTAGTTGACTGGAGGCATAGTTGATGATAACTGACAGTTGGAATGGTTGAACAGTTAAATAGTTGAGTAGTTTCAATGTTCAAATGATTTAATAGTGTATTATTGCAGTGAGGACTTTTATTTTGAAACAGTTGTGGACAGAGGAAACAGTTAACAGGATCTGTAGTCTTAATGAGATTGTATGCTTAAAGCCTGAGACAGAAGGTGCCTCTCATATAGCGTTTACGCGTCCTCTCTCGCTCCTCACTGATCTACATAAAGAATGATGGAGCGGCAACAATGGGATAGTCTAGCCCTTCTTCTATCTTTCTTTATGTAGATCATTGAGGATCGAGGAGCGAGGGAGGACATATAAACGCTGCTTGAGAGGGACCCACAGTAAATACTTTAAAAGTTGTATGTAGATAGTCTAATTATTGTTGATAGACAGAATGTTTAATGGATGTTGATAGGCAGATTGTTTAATAGATGTTGATTGACAGTTTAATGGTGGATGAGTGAATGGTCTGAAGAAGATGAATGGATAGAAGGTTGGATGGAATGTGCCTTATATTCTTGTTAAGAGAGACACTGATACAGCTCTCTGAGAGTAGTTGACACAGGTGTAATCAATTTAACTGGCTAGTCTTAAGAGAGCCAGAGTGTACTCTTAAAGCCTGAGACAGAGTAAATAATTAAAAAGTTGAATGTAGATAGTCTAATTAATGTTGATAGACAGAGAGTTTAATGGATGTTGATAGACAGATTGTTTAATAGATGTTGATAGACAGTTTAATGGGTGGATGAGTGAATGGTCTGAAGAAGATGAATGGATAGAATGTTGGATGGAATGTGCCTTATATTCTTGTAGAATGGAGAGACACAGCTCTCTACTGAGAGTAGTGGATACAGATACAGGTGTAATCAATTTAACTGGCTAGTCTTAAGAGAGCCAGCCTGAGACAGAGTAGATTGTTTAAAAGTTGAATGTAGAACGTCTAATTGATGTTGATAGGCAGACTGTTTAGAATGGGTGGATGAGTGAATGGTTTGAAGAAGATGAATGGATATAAAGTTGGATGGAATTAGGAGGACTTATTTTGATACTGTTGTGCACAGAGGATACAGGGGAACAGAATATGTAGTCTTCAGAGAGATTGCCTGAGAGAAACTGACAGTTGGTGCCCAGGTGGCTGACCAGCTGGAGTAAGATTCTAATTGCTGCCGTGATGTCATAATGAGCAATGTTAAGTCTATGGGGGAAATTGTAATAGTTTTTAACTAATAGTTTAAAAAGTATAAAAGTTACAAAGTTGAAAATTCATAGCACACATGTCCTAAGTAAGACCTACGTAACGCAGTTTGAATGAAGTTTCTACGTTAAACGGTTCTAGCTGATTTGCGTGCGTTAGAAGAAGAATAATAAGAAGAAGAAGAAGAAGCCTAGGAAGAACAGTACAGTGCATTTTCATGCACTGTAATAATAAGAAGCCTAGGAAGAACAGTACAGTGCATTTTCATGCACTGTAATAATAAAATACCAATACAACACACAATAAAATAATGAATAAATACATAAATAAAATACAATTAAGATATAACAAGTTGATCAATAGAAAGCAAATGAGGTAAAAACATATGTTAAAAGGTCAAGTAAAACAGTTACAGGCTGGGCTGGGGAGATTGGAAATGAATGCTTTAAACTGGCCATATGAAATGAGTGATCTTAAACCAAGAGCCTGTTGGGCTGAGTTTGCCTCCAGCTCCAGTCTATTTTTCTGGCATAATAAGAAAGAGACTAAACCCCCTCTAGTGGTCAGCTCCTGAACATGAGTGTATGTGGATCACGGGCTGGAACGCCCTCTACGTATAGCATCTAGACCAGTGCCCAGGCACATTCACTCACACACTTTGAAGCTGCATACAGGGGTCATAAGTGTTCGCACCCCTATGTTAAATTCACATAGAGGCAGGCAGATATTTATTTTTAAAGGCTAGTTATTTCATGGCTCCAGGATACTGCATCCTGATAAAGTTCACTTTGGTTTATTACACAGACATTTAGTAAAGCTGTGTAATGTAGACTATCAACTTTAAACCTCTTGAACATCTGTAAGCACCGTAAGAGCCATTTACAGATGACCTTAACATGCGTTCCTTTCAGATTTACCCATAGGATTTCCCTCATTGCGTGATCTGACGTAACCAGCTTCCTTCCATAGAAGTGCATGTTACAATTGTATCAAATAAGTCCTTGTTACACTAAATACAAGTAGGCTAATTTGTCCTATTTACTAGTATAAATGCATTTATTTGACAACACATCATATAAAATGATAAACACAGTACAAACCCACACTTAAATTACTGGGTTATCTACACCCTTGGCCTTTGGAATTAAAATAGCCCCAAATCATCACATACCCCTCACCATACCTAGAGATTGACATGGTGTTTTCTTTTCAGTTAGCCCATTAGCTGGTTTGATTTGCATTGAGCTCAAGGAGCATAACACTAGCTAATAGCCTAACTGAATTTTAAGGAAGAACATTTATCTATTTATGATACATTATTCATTCACAAAGAAAATTGGAAAACTGGATTGAATAGATATAGCACGTTGTCTTGTCCCACTATGTTTTGTCTAAGCCAGTCTAATAACAACAGCAAGACTTACAAGGCTTTCTCCCCCCCCCCAAAAAGCTCCTTTACAGTGAGGCCACTATGATTGAAATCATAATGATCTGTGATGGTTCCTGCTGCCTTGTGTGATTCTTCTATTAGCTGAATATATGAGTGTGTTTATTGATGTGTGTATGTGTGTGTGTGTATTATTTGCCTGTCTGTCTGTGCGTGTGTGTACAGTATATGTGTCTGTTTGATTGTTTGAACTGGGAACAACAATAATATGTTATTTACTACAAGGCACATTATAACCTCCTCAAGGATTGAGACAAGCAACTTTATTTTTTTCTACGATGGCAGGTCTTCAAACACAATATCGGACTCCTCATAGATTTCCCTCAGGAGTAGCAGAACGGTGTCCTCAGACTCCCTAAGGGAGAAAGAATATGAGGAACCGTAAGATGCATACAAGTCTGTCTGTCTCTCTCTCTCTCTCTCTCTCGCTCTCACTCACTCACTCACTCACTCACTCACTCACTCACTCACTCACTCACTCACTCACACACACACACACACACACACACACACACACACACACACACACACACACACACACACACACACACACACACACACACACACACATCTCACCAGTAACACAAGTGACTCTGGATGGCAAAAAGATATTCATTGATGCTCTCCATGGTCGTTTGTTGGAGGACATAGTCAATCCTTCGCCCCCGGTTCAGCATCCCAGTACTGATGCCATTGGTCCTATCCGACTGGAGTGGGACTGTGCTGGACACTGTCACATAAAAAAAAAAAAATGCATCAGGAACTTAAATGAAACAACAAAAGACCTGTCAGGGGATGCTTTCAGCATCAGTCAGTTTTTTGTCAGTTTATTTCTCATTAGCTCTGCCTAAGACATGGGGTGTTTGTCCATACATAATGCACTATTTAAATAAAGCCTAGAAATCTAGACGCACCCTAGCGGCAGCTTTGCTGCCAGGGTAGTCTAGCAATTCTCCGTTGGCTTGCGAGCTGGAAAAATTAAACTTCTATCGGGCCAATCACATCGTGTATAGAGTCGGTGGGCGGGCTTAACGTAATGACGCATGACCTGCAACCATAAGTTGCAACCGTTAGTGTCCTGCTATACTTGATAACAAGTTGATTGGTTGTAGCGCTGCCGCTATCCTATTGCATGGAGAGGAAAAGTTGAAAGACAACAATTTATCCCACCCCTCCGATTGAGCCCTGGTTATGGTGAGTTCCCAGACCTCATCTTGATGTGGGTCTGGATTGTCAGGCTACTATTTATCCTTTGCCAGTGACTTGATACCCCTTGACTATATTTCACCTGCCAGTACAACCCTTATGTGCACATGCTCAGTGTATTTTAAGGATAAATGCCTCATACATTCCATTATTTACATTTATTGTTAAGTAGGCCTACATGAAACAACAGCTACAACATGACATATACTAATACTACCAGCATTTTCTGCACAATGTTTTCCACCTCCCTCACACACTGTCAGTTGATGTCACATTAGTAAGACACTGGTACTCCACCATGCTAACCTTGTTGCTGTGAAGCTGATGAACTTTGTATGCTCAGTTTCCTACCAGAGGGTTTGCGACTGAGGTACTGCCAGGCGTAGAGAAGAACAGAGGTCATCTTGTGCTGCAGGTCTGTGGTCAGGCGTGCCACACTCTGCCCAAAGTCTACAGCACAAACACAAAGGTATAGAAATGAGCACTAAGTACATTCTTAGTATAAAAGTGCATAGTACATTGGCTGTCGTGAGTGAGTCTGGATAAGATTCAGGGGGTGGGCTGGGAGGTGTGGGGGTTGGATAGGTGAGAGATTATGCTACCAATTTTTTAGGCTTTTTGGATATGGATATGAGCACAGCTATTGGCAGAGCGTTTTTATTGAGAGGACAATTGATTGCACCAAGTGAAGTGAAAATTAACTGGACAGACAAAAAAACAAATGTGTGTGAGAGAAACTCACTCAGGTTCATCCTCTTAGTAGTGATGTGTGGAATGAGGACAGGTGGCATGGATGTGTTGGGTTCGATCAGAGGCTCGATACGGTATGCCACTGGGTCCAGCTACCAGAAGAGAACAAATAGGATTTGAAAAAAAAAAAAAAAAAACACTCTGTGTGCACATGTGAGTATGAGAGAGAGAGATAGAGAGACAGAGAGAATGAGAATGGGAGAAATATACAGAGAAAGTCATGGATTTCAGTCCTCTGGATGTTTTTTGAGGCATCAGTGTAGGAGAGAGAGAAAGTCCTCTCTCTCTCGCTCTCTGCAAGTGTGTGTGTGCGTTTGTGTGTATAACTTGTATGAGATGTGTGTGTGTGTGTGTGTGTGTGTTTCCATGATGCACTTACAGGATGATAGATGTTGTAGAACCCTTTGCATGTGGGTAAGGAGTAGTCAGGGTCAATGTGCCTGAGACCCCGGACGGTCAGGAACATCCCAATAGGAGAGCCCAAGGCAAAGAGCATGTAGGGGTTAAAGGAGAGCTGAGGATACCGGATGGACACCTGAACAATATCAAAATGGGATATCAAATATGGGATATTGGACTTTCTGAGCAACAGAAGCCAAGCAGTTAAGGTTAATAAATCTGGTGCTCCACAAAGCTGTATGATATCTCCACTGCTTTTCTCCATCTATTCTACCAATGACTTGATATCTCACCTCAAAATGTTAAAATATGCAAATGACACCACCATCATTGGCCTCATAAGTGATAATACTGAGTCTCAGTACCGCAAAGAGGTCAACTAGGCTGTAGCAGCAACTAGCTCCATTTCAACACCCAGTTGTTATGTGACCAGCACATAACCTTGACAGACTCCTTAAATTGACTCCTTTTGGCTCATACATTCATAAGCAAGAAAATGGGAAATGTACACCACTCACATAATCAAGAAGGCTCAACAAAGACTACTTCCTTTGGCAACTTAAGAATTTTCATGTGAGCTAACATCTGCTGGTGGGTTTCTCCATAGCCATCATAGAGACCAACATCACATCATCCATCACTGTCTGGTATGACAGTTCTGACTATCGCACCGAAAGGAAATTAGAGCAAGTTGTCACCAAAGCCTCTGACATAATTGGATGTGACCTCGCTAGTGTGACCTCCCTAGTCACCAAAGATCCCTCTCATCCAAACTTTTTCCAGCTTCTCTCCTCTGGACGACGTTACAGATCCATAAGGACTGAAACCACAATTTTCAAAAATAGCTTCTACCCTTCAGCAACACAACAAAACTGAAATATGTGTTCCCCTTTTTCAAATCATTATTCACTTTATTATTACTTAAATAGAGCAAGAATAGAGCTGCTGATAATGTGTAATCTGGGGGGATTTTTTTGCAAACAGCTTCAGGGACATGTTTTGTGCAACCCCTTCGGTCTATTTTGACTTGTTGAAAAAGAAGCATAATATTAAGGATATTTCAGTCTGGATGAAAGATCGGCACCTTCAGCTTAATCTCTATTAAATGTAACTATTATATTGTTGTTATTTGTATGTCGCTTTGGACAAAAGTGTCTGTTAAATACCATAACCATCTGTCTATCATAATGAACAATTGAAGAGTAAGCTGGAAACATGTTTAAAAAGAAGCAGCTTGTTGTACCTGGCCGACCCCTATGTCGAAACTGTCATTGTCCACACTACTGCTGATCAGACGCATGCGGTGGAACTTGGAGGGCTGGTTTCCGTCAGATGACACACTACTCACTGTTGCACTCAGGCTACTACTCTGGGGACTAGGAGCCAAAATGGCTGCCGCACCTCTGCCAAAGTCCTGGAAGTCACAGGGCATAAGCATAAGGTCTGTGTATGTTGTGTAATATGGTATACATTGTATGCTTTTGTATGAGCACATTTGGAATCAGAAAGAGCCAGAACCAAAGCTTGAGAAAAAATACAGAATATTACAAGTGAGGTATGACACACATATATACCAGTAGAATTAAAGCTAAAGGAAATAAAGAAATACAGGAACTGGAATAATTGGATTACCAAAAGCTGGGACGGTTAGCCTACACTCAAAATAATGTGTTTTATAAACAATTTTTAGAGTCACTGATCTACATTTACTGTACACTCAGTCAATCTTCAAAGTGGGCCGGTTATCACCGGTACACAGAACCGGCACTTTTTGTTGCGTAGGCCTACTGGAAGTTGGAGATAACAGCACATCTTAAAATGCCTACCAGTCTAGAACTGTGAATCAAAACACTCCAACACCGGCATAAGTATGTTTAAAAAATATTGTGTGTTAAACATCAAATTGGGAACACACTGAACAAACTTGAAAGTAGAGGAACGTTCTATTAGGCCATTGCACCATCACCTGACAGAGTGTGTGCATCCATCTGCAATTAGAATTATGCCTAGAAGCACTGAAGCTAGATATTGCTAATAAGAAAATAAGAATATAA